>NC_138769.1:17630159-17637659 GCF_965119305.1 Pelophylax lessonae
CTAAACATGTTTTTTTTTTTTTTTTTAAAAGAACATCAGGCCCCTCTTGACGTTGCAGCTGGAGTTGGATCAGGAGCTGGCGACGATTCTGCATCCAGTGCTGTGGTATGTGATATAAGGGAACAAGGTGCACATGTAACATTTCAATGGTAGCATTGATTTTGGACTAGATGTGGCTTACATTGTGTGTGTTAAATTAGTGCTATGACATTCTGACGATGCACCAGCACAACAAGAGTTCTATCTTGAACATCAGGGAATTATGTTATAATTTGGTGTGCCACTAATGTTCCAAAAACATCCAGGATCTTTAAAGTCCGGCCCGTCTTTGATTTTCCAGGTCCAAATTCATGGGTATCGTTTGGTTGGGTTGTCCTCTAGCCGATTGATGGCAAGATTTTAGACAACATACGTAGATGTATAAAGTCATTGGTGTAGTAACAGATTTACCAAAAGCATAAACAACCTACCACACCAGGGTTAATTGGGAACACCTTCATGTTGAATCTTTTTTGCCTTTGTCATATTAGTCCTACCAATATAATATGTACCCATTATCAGAAGTGTTGCTAGCTTGGATAATCTTACAATGAACAAGTACTCATTAGAAGCACATCAAACTTTTCAACGTTCTGCTTGGGGTGTTAAGTTGTCAAACTAATCTGAAATATTTAGTCATGATGTTTGATAATGATTTGGTCTATTTCTTCTGCTTTCAGGTAGCCTTAGATGCAGAGGGATTGTCACCTACCCAACTTCGTCCATCTATGCTGGATGTAGCCGAGAGGCTGCTTGATGAGTATCAGGTCCAAAATGAGTTAAGGAGGCGTACTCAGCAATCTACTGAGGCAGTACGTCTGCTCGGGCTCATACAGGAATCTGTAGCAACAATGGTACAGGTTCACCAGGATATGTTACAGGTTCAACAGGATATGCGTAACAGCTTGGTAAGTTTAGCAGACCAGCATCAACGGGATCGGCAAAGTGTTGACACTCAGGTGCTGGCCACACGCCAATGCCTGTTTGGATCTGAAGATGCCCCATTGGCAGAGCCCTCCCAAACATCTCACTCACCTGCCACTGCAGGTTGTGGTAGTGGGAGGGTAATGCCAGTGTTGGCCACTTGTCAGGCAGCTGGGGATGGGACAATTCCTCCTGTAGCCACTCCTAGCACTTCACACTCCGTTCGGACTCCCACACCCCTCAATGAGCAATCCTCCTGCACAACCTCAATGCGCACTGGTTCCACAGTACCCCTTCCACCTGACTACATTCCCTCCACACCTTTATCACTTCACTCCTCCCCAGGCCGTTCTTCTTTTTTGTCACCAATGCGACATGTCGTTTGCCCCCGCACCGTGGACCACAACAACCAATCAACCACCACTCCCCACACATCTTCACAACCCTTGCACCACCAGCAGCATCAAATAGCCTTGGAGCAGCAACGATCCCATCTCATGGTAATGGCACACGTTACCCAAATTCTTAGGCTGAGCACAGAGCAGATGGGACTATTGGCACAAGATCTTCAGTCTGGGACATTTCCAGGGTTCAACACCCTGCATCAGCAGCAGCCTCAGACACAAGATCTGATTCTAATGGGCCACTTTACCAGAACTCTAAGGCTAACCCCAGAGCAGATGGGACTATTGGCCCACCATTTGATGGCAGGAACCTTTCCATTGCTCACCACACTGCTTCAGTCACCACCACCACCACCAACTTAATTTCTTTTTTTTTTTTTTTTTTGGTTTTGTTAATGATTGTTACATTGGCCAATTTGTGGGGCCATTTTTTTTTTAAATTTGAGGGTGGCACAATATGATTTCTTATAGTGCTTTTTTTGGGGATGAAATAAAATTTTATGCAAAATGATTAGTTTGTGTTTGCTCTTTGGTTTTTTAGGAGTGTTGGTGGCCAAGTAATGGCCCTGGTTAATGTAGGCATTTATACACACGTGCTTCTCGATCTCCAAACATATGATTTCATGTAAATTTAGATAACTCAATGTTCACATAACGACCCAAGAAAAGGTCTCCCTTCAAATGTAGCTTCAAAACAAGTCTCAAGGCTAACATAAACCAAAGCCAACATACTAACAATTACAGACCACACCACTCAAGTAAACAAATACAACACAAAAGACATTCGATGTGTACACCAAAAAGAAAACTTGGGTAATAAAATAAATGTTTTAATAACACATGTGGGTGTCTACCAACTGTAGCGTACAAAAAATATATTACAATATATAATAGAATGAACTAAATTGCCAATGTAACATTTGTGTTGCAAAGAGCAACATACTTAAATTTAATTTAGATAAACATTTTAAACATTTTTTATGTTTTGACATCATTTTTTGGAAGGTTTTCACAAAAACAATTCATTTTTGTAAACATTTTTGGTTTTGTCCGTTGCCATAAAAACAACAAGGCTTTTTTGTAAACATTTTTGGTTTTGTCCGTTGCCATAAAAACAACAAGGCTTTTTTGTAAACATTTTTGGTTTTGTCGGTTGCCATAAAAACAACAAGGCTTTTTTGTAAACATTTTTGGTTTTGTCCGTTGCCATAAAAACAACAAGGCTTTTTTGTAAACATTTTTGGTTTTGTCCGTTGCCATAAAAACAACAAGGCTTTTTTGTAAACATTTTTGGTTTTGTCCGTTGCCATAAAAACAACAAGGCTTTTTTGTAAACATTTTTGGTTTTGTCCGTTGCCATAAAAACAACAAGGCTTTTTTGTAAACATTTTTGGTTTTGTCGGTTGCCATAAAAACAACAAGGCTTTTTTGTAAACATTTTTGGTTTTGTCCGTTGCCATAAAAACAACAAGGCTTTTTTGTAAACATTTTTGGTTTTGTCCGTTGCCATAAAAACAACAAGGCTTTTTTGTAAACATTTTTTTTTTGGTTGCCAAAAACAAGGCTTTTTTTTTTTTTTTTTTGGTTTTTTTGGTTCCCAAAAAAAGGGTTTTTTATAAATTTTTATATTTTTTTTGGTTGCCAAAAACAAGGCTTTTTTTGTTTTTTTTTTTTTTTTTGGGTCCCCAAAAAAAGGGTTTTTTATAAATTTTTATATTTTTTTTGGTTGCCAAAAACAAGGCTTTTTTTGTTTTTTGTTTTTTTTGGGTCCCCAAAAAAAGGGTTTTTTATAAATTTTTATATTTTTTTTGGTTGCCAAAAACAAGGCTTTTTTTTTTTTTTTTTTTTTGGGTCCCAAAAAAAGGGTTTTTTTTTAAACTGTTTTTGATTTTTTTGTTAGATTTTTGTTTATAATGGGCAACAATTACAAATGTGACATTTCTTTGTGTTGCAACGTGCAACATAAGTAAACAAACCACAAAAAAAAAATACTAGGATCTTTTTAAAGGTGTGACATTCCTAACGAATGGCTCCTTAGGGTCTGGATCCACGCCACAAAGGTGTTCCAAATATAGAATTCGGTCTCCGCACCACCTCATATAATCCAGGAGGACCTCGTAGGTGAGGTGGGTGTGCCCTGGGTAGAAAAAAACATGACAATTAGTTTTAGGCAAAATGATCCAAACAAGGATTGTAATTAATGTGCCTCAACAAATATGCTTAGGAGTCTATTGGTTGGCTTTTATCAACACTCTGAAGCAAATATGCTAAATTGCTGTTGTAAACCTTAAACTCAAACTTTCACAGCAAATTGTTCAAAAGGTTACATAAGATGGCTTGGAATGTTAGTAGCAGTTCCACCAAAGCTAAGTAAAATGCTTTTCTGCATGTAAACACAAGCAATCATTTTGAAGAATGTAAGGTGTTTTGGGTTCAATTGGTCAACACGATACATGTGCACACATTTATCTCTATCACCATTGGAATCTGTGGAGCGTTCTCTCTCCCTCTTACTGTCTATAGATTGAACCTGACACATAGTAGAGACTCACCCTTAGGAATTTTGAGGGCCAGTTCTGGACGGAGCAGATGTGTCTGCTCCCCTGATCTCCTTTCCGCCATCCCAGCTGTGTTAAGAGAGAAGAAAAAGTTTATCAACAAATGGACTCACGCTAACTGTAGGTTACGCAGTCATGAAAACGCTCTAACACCCACTCATTACCCCTCCACATTTCCCTGAAAGTTTTATTTAGACATTGATATGGTGGTGATGCAGATTTGTACAGTGCAAGCGTCATTCTTCTGGGTGAAGCTTGTAGCGTTAAGGATACGTACTCCCTGCTTTTGTGCTGATTGTGTTTTTCTGATGTTTTTGGTGCCTCAGCCCTGCCTGTTCTAAGTGTTGGAAACATATCATTTTGGGAGGGCTGCGGAAAACTAATCAGGTTAGACTTACACTCTCTAGGTTTTTGGGGACAAGAGAAATAACAATCCTCCTTTTTACATGGCCCCTGTACACACCTCTAGGCACCTCCCTCCTGTTGTTTGACCCCACAGCAGGCAGCTTGCTATGGAGGCACATGAGATGAAGCCAAGCACCCTGTGCCTGTTCAGGCACTAGGCTGTGAGCCAGCCTTGCCCCCCTCCCTTCCAATGGTCTCAATGATTAGGAGTGACAGCATCAGGAGGCAATATTGGCATGCTGTCACCTCAGTTAAGGAGGAGGGGGAGTCTGTTCCAGACAAGTATTAGTGCAAAAATTTGGACCGTAAAAAATGGTCCCAGTAAGTCTTAGGGGGAATATGCACACCTATCACTTGGAATACTAATGCATAGAATGCATTCACATAAAGAACCCGCTGCCTTTAGAACAACTTGAAGCCTGAGCGGGGACATACACAGTTAGCATTTCTCCACTTACTAAGTAGACACATTACTGGAAAAGCACACAACTTACCATCATCAGGTTTTTTTGGGGCCCCTGAAGTGGATGGCGTGGCTGGCTCTGGAGAAACTGCACAAAAAGAACACAAATTGTGAACTGGAATGTGGTACATTACCGAGGAAGAGTATTTATGAAAGATTGACAAACACACATTTTCAGTGTTGACTAAATCAGGACATGATTAAATTACAATGTCCCCTAAAAATTTACAAGTACAAAGCACACCATTTCCAATGTAGAGAAACTAACACCAATTTAGAATAGGGTGGCTTGAGATAACTTACAAAAGATAACATGTCCTGTAAAGCTCCCCAAAACCACCTTTCAAACATGAAGGTTAAGCAAGAGTGTTTCATGACCAACCTTCCTGTCACATATAGCAAAACTACACTTGCTTTGACTCCAACTTAGATTATCCTAGATACACATCATCCTAGCACACACAATTCATGTGAGAATCTAATTTTAGGTACTTACAGACTAGTTCAGGGGAGCCTGGAGTGGGGGAGGATGGGGGAGACCCTACATGGGGGGATGGTGTCCCTTCATGGGGGGATGGCGTTGTATCTCCTAGAAACACAAAGACACAAATACAATCCTTGAACAAAAGCTATTTGATAAAGGCACACAGAAAGTAGTCTGGAAACATTGAAGGTAGTAGTTACAGTGGACTGGGTAAGCAGTGGCCCCTCTTCCCCAGTCCTCCACAACAAACATCCTCAATGTCAGCTGCTACAAAACCCCAATGTCAAAATATATATATTACAGCCCTTATATTTACCAGGACACATTGAACACACAAACACATGTAGAATACTTACTTCCCCTTTGAGGAGAGCCCAGGTCCTCATCCGAGTCGGACCAATTGGCCTCTTCTTGGCCAACAGTTTGTTCCTGGCCCGGATCCAGGCGACTCGGCCCTGCCTGAGGCTCCTCTCTTGCTGAAGTTACATCAACCACAAAAGAAAACAAAACAAACAATCATTCCTCCAAGTTCGACCTAATACACAACACACCAGCACATCCACATTACTTACAGGGGGCCTGAGAAGGCTGAGCCGCAACATCCTGATCACTGGTTTCTAAAATAAAAGAAAAACATTATATATTATTTATGGACACAAATAGGCAGTAACCTCTCATCATGCTAGCACCATACTCAATGCCCCTACAATTCAGAACATAGAAGTGCACTTACACCAATGAGATGCATTGACCATGTTTTAAAACAGGAGGGCACCATGCAAATTAAGCGGGCGCCTAAGGCCTCGCACCTACAGGGGCCTTGCGGCCAGTGGCGGAGCACCAACATTTCGAAGGGCGCAGTCAGGGAAATCTCCCAAGTAAAAGATTGCTTTCAATCCTCGGATCAAAAAGTTGCAGCAGTGTGCTGCAGTCCCTTCACTGCGTCTGCCAGGTGTCTGTTGTCCGCTGACACTTACTCCTCCTTCTCTGCCTGGGGATTGGCCGTCTGATCATGTTATCCTAAGATGTGGAGGAATCGGTAGGTGTGTACCTGCACCAGTAGGAAGTGACTGGCCGGTCAACTCACTCTGCTATCATCAGTTGTTGCTCTGGGAGGAGAGCTCCGCCCTGGACCCGGAACATACAGGTAACCAGGCCCAGACTTGATATTTTGCAGGCTGGTCATAGATTTGTTGTGTCCACTATGCAAAGTGGTTGAGTAGCCCCAGGGAAGTTGGAAGAGTCTGAAAATGGTTGGTGGAGGAGGAGGAGAAGAAGGCCCTGGGTGGCTGGGGGACAAGGAGAGGGCCCCTGGGGGTTTTCTAGAGGAGGAAAGATCCACAATGACGCCAGAGTCAATTGCCAAGGAAGAGAGTGGAGCTGAGCAAGTCCTGCCTATCTGACATGAAAGCCAAACATGGTGTAGATGGAGCCCTTTGCCCTACACAATGACAGCACCAGAGGTGGAAGGTGAGTGGTAGCGGGTCTTTGACATTATAGAGCATATGGACTCTGTCCATTATTGGTAGTTTTGTTTGGAGTTGTCCTTTAGATGTTTAACTGTGTTGTTTTTGACCCGAGCTGTGAGGGACTGAGGTATGACAGCCCACTATGCTGAGACTTATAGTGCCCTAGAATGTTGAGGACTGAGGAATCCTTAGTCCCTAACAGAGGGCACTACAAGTCTTAGCATAGCAGGCAGTATTTCCTCATTCCCCTACAGAGAGGATTACAAGTCCAAGCAGGTAGCCTTCTGCAGTGGGACTTGTTGTGCCCTTGACTGTGGTGGACTGAGGAAGGGAAGTGTAAGAGGGTCTCTGTAAGCTCAGATGTATGGGGGAGCTTTGGGGAACACAGAGTTCCCTTTTACACCAGAGTCCCCAGCTTCCCCCCTCAAATAATGGTTCCCAAACTCTCCTTATATCAGAGTCTTCACACTTCCCTCTTACAGTGTAGTAAGTCTGGAGACTCCGATGTAAAGGGGGCTCTGTAAAATGTGATTAGAGATTAGAAATTTCTAACATTTTTATTTTCTACTTACGATCCACAATTTTCAGCTGCTCAAATGGCTCGCTGCCTCTGACTGCATATTGGAGTGTGGCCGTCCTCCTCCTCCCCTTCTTCACCAAAAGCACAAGAGGGTGCCGTCCGTCCGCTTTGGCTAGAAGCAGAAGAAAAAAAAAAACATAAAAAATACGAATGTACATAGTAGTATTAAAGGTT
>NC_138769.1:17642659-17955159 GCF_965119305.1 Pelophylax lessonae
ATATGTGAATTGAAAAAATTCTCTCTTGAAGTTTGCTAGTCATTATTTAGAATGTTTAGATACAGGAATACATACATATATATACAATTACGTGAGAGAGAGAGAAATATATATTTAGGGAAACAATTGAAACACACCTTTTGGGATTTGAGAAGTGAGATTGTGACGATTGACCAGATATGTAAGCCAACAATCTGACTCATCACTCATGAACATCCCTAAATTTGGCGTGGCAATTATATCAGGCGTTCTTATGTGCATTTTGGCTGGCGTTTTCCCAGGCGTTTTGACATGCATTTTTTGGGCAGGCATTGTTATATGAAATCACCTACAAAAGCCCCAAAAACAGACCACAAACACGTACATGTGAACGTAGCCCGTTTGGGGGCGTTTGAGGGGGATTTGTCCAGCTCAAGGATCAGCTCCCAAAACAGGCAAAAAATCCAATCCTATTCAGTTCAATGGCCCCTGTTCCCATGTGAGCATTTTGACGGCATGAGGAAAACACCCAACGCTCACTGAGAAATAGCACAATGATTAGGGAGTCTGCCTTCCTGCTGTAGGTTTGTAAGTTCGAATCCGGAAGGTGCCCTCTGTATGGGCAACACTTGGATATCTCCAATCCTCCAAATGTTGACATCATTAATTTTGTTCATGTTTGAAAAAGGCATGTGTATCAGCAAACTTTTAATCCAAAGACATGAACAAAATACAAAAGATGCCCCATAAAGTCAATATGTAGCAATATTGTGAGCTAAAGCTCTATTTGTTTGTTGGGCATACTTTGCTAATTAGCCAAGTATAAGGGATATATATATATATACCTTCAGTTAAATGTGTAGTAAAATGGTAACACTTGGCCATACCCATATGGAAGAAAAGGTAGTATTTGCAATATATTTCTAAAAACATTCTTTGGAAACACATAAAATATTGTCAAAATTGTGACATTTCCTTGATATGTGTGAAATGCTAATAATCTTTCTTTGAAATATGTTTTACATCTATTTTTTTTCTATCTGACGACCAATTCCCCAATGTAATATTTTGTGGGTTTTTTCAGAGAATGTGGAGGTTCTATATAAACACTGTAGATTTGACTGCTATGATTTCGGAGTTAGCAGGAAAGGTGTATGGAATGTGATGGTGTTTACTAAAGGATCCCTTGTTGGAAGTGTGCATGTTTTTCCAATTCCGCCGGTTTTTGCCATTTTCTATGGGCGAGACAGCGGATTTGCAAGCGGTATTCAAAAAAAAATTGACCCAAAATCGCGCTGGCGAAATTTTTTGAGCCAATTTGACGTTGCGCATGCGCACATTCGCGAGTTCGCAGCTCGCGGCTGGAGGAGCTGTTTAACCTTTCCACACTTTCGCAGATATCTCTCTTTCTAAGTCAGTTTTTGAGATTTTTTAAACGCAAGTCATCTCCAAATTGACTTCCACACCTTCCACAGTGATTTGGGATTTTTGGGGGTACAGGGGAAAATTTGGCTAAACTTTAGTCGAGCTTTTAGCTGGCGTGGTTTTAAGTCGCGCTCTGACCATATTGCATCTTAATGAATCTCACACTAGGCGCTATTTTCCGCCCGCCGTTCTTTGAATGCCAATTTCAGACTTAAATAATCGCCGCTTCGCAAAATCACGCCGAAACGCCAATTCGCCGTACTATGAATCAGGCCCTATATCTCTGTATACAGATCTCATCTATTCCTATATACTCAGTGGCGTCACTAGGGGGGGCCAGAGGGGGCCATGGCCCCACCAAAATTAGTCTGTGCCCCCCCATGTGCCCCCCCAATTTATGTGCACAACAAAAGTCATGGATTCTCATTCTGCGTCTCCGCAGATTGATGGGAAGCCAGGCAGCTGCAGGGAGAGAGAGTAGAGCTGTCAAAATGTAGCTCTGATGTCGGGGATGGGCGGAACTGATATGCGGGACCCGCCCCCTTTGTCAGACAGCCCATGCACAGAGACAAACAGCGGAGGTTACATTGCTGGGGAGGAAGGAGACAGGGAGGGACTGATTATAACTACTGTATGTGGACACAGCAGTGTATAATTCAGGTTTATTATACATGCTGTGGGTACACATACAGTAGTTATAATCAGTCCCACCCCGTCTCCTTCCTCCCCAGCCAGCAGGGATGGGAGGAGAGGTGGGCAGTGAAGACACCTTGGACGCAGTGGCGTACCAACGGGGGCGGGCCGGGTGCCAAGCACTAGGGGGTGTCAGCCGGTGTCCTGCCCAGCGTGTTCTGACAGATCCTATGTGCAGTGGCAACTCCTTCAGTCTGCTGCTGCTGGCAGGCATCGGCGGTAATAAGGGGGCGGGGCCTCAGCTGGAAGAAGGGGCGGAGCCTCGTCAGGAAGAAGGGGGCGGAGCCTCAGCGGGAAGAATGGGGCGGAGCCTCGGCGGGAAGAAGGGATGCAGCCTCGGCGGGACGGAGCCTCGGCTGGGAGAAGGTGAGTGCCCAAGTGTAAAGTGAATAGGGAGGTAATTGGCGCTGCCAGATGTAATTACACAGTAAGTAAAGTGTAGGTGTCAGTGTGGGGGTGTCAGTGTGGGGGTGTCAGTTTAGGAGTGGTCAGTGTAGGTGTCAGTGTAGGAGTCAGTGTAGGGGGGTCAGTGTAGGTGTCAGTGTGGCGGGGGTCAGTGTGGAGGGGTCAGAGTACGTGTCAGTGTGGGGGGGTCAGTGTAGGTGTCAGTGTGGGGGGGTCAGTGTAGGTGTCAGTGTGGGGGGGTCAGTGTAGGTGTCAGTGTGGGGGGGTCAGTGTAGGTGTCAGTGTGGGGGGGTCAGTGTAGGTGTCAGTGTGGGGGTGTCAGTGCGGGGGTGTCAGTGTAGGTGTCAGTGTGGGGGGTCAGTGTGGAGGGGTCAGCTTAGGTGTCAGTGTGGGGGGGTCAGCTTAGGTGTCAGTGTGGGGGGGTCAGTGTAGGTGTCAGTGTGGGGGTGTCAGTGTGGAGGGGTCAGTGTAGGTGTCAGTGTGGGGGTGTCAGTGTGGCGGGGGTCAGTGTGGAGGGGTCAGCTTAGGTGTCAGTGTGGGGGGGTCAGTGTGGAGGGGTCAGTGTAGGTGTCAGTGTGGCGGGGGTCAGTGTGGAGGGGTCAGAGTAGGTGTCAGTGTGGGGGTGTCAGTGTAGGAGGGGTCAGCTTAGGGGTCAGTGTAGGTGTCAGTGTGGGGGTGTCAGTGTGGCGGGGGTCAGTGTGGAGGGGTCAGTGTAGGTGTCAGTGTAGGGGGGTCAGTGTAGGTGTCAGTGTGGCGGGGGTCAGTGTGGAGGGGTCAGAGTACGTGTCAGTGTGGGGGTGTCAGTGTAGGAGGGGTCAGCGTAGGTGTCAGTGTGGGGGTGTCAGTGTAGGAGGGGTCAGCGTAGGTGTCAGTGTGGCGGGGGTCAGTGTAGGTGTCAATGAAGGGGGGTCAGTGTAGGTGTCACTGAAGGGGTCAGTGTAGGTGTCAATGAAGGGGGGTCAGTGTAGGTGTCAATGAAGGGGGTCAGTGTAGGTGTCAATGAAGGGGGGTCAGTGTAGGTGTCAATGAAGGGGGGTCAGTGTAGGTGTCAGTGAAGGGGTCAGTGTAGGTGTAAATGAAGGGGGTCAGTGTAGGTGTCAGTGTAGGGTAGGGAGGTTAGTGTAGGAAAGGTCAGTGTAGGAGGGTTAGTGTAGGAGGGGTCAGTGTAGGTGTCAGTGAAGGGAGGTCAGTGTAGGTGTCAATGTGGGGGGGAGGGGTCAGTGTAGGTGTCAGTGAAGGTGTAGGTGTCAGTGTCAGTGTGGCAGGGGTCAGTGTGGAGGGGTCAGAGTACGTGTCAGTGTGGGGGTGTCAGTGTGGGGGGGTCAGCTTAGGTGTCAGTGTGGGGGGGTCAGTGTAGGTGTCAGTGTGGGGGTGTCAGTGTGGGGGTGTCAGTGTGGGGGTGTCAGTGTGGAGGGGTCAGTGTAGGTGTCAGTGTGGGGGGTCAGTGTGGAGGGGTCAGCTTAGGTGTCAGTGTGGGGGGGTCAGCTTAGGTGTCAGTGTGGGGGGGGTCAGTGTAGGTGTCAGTGTGGGGGTGTCAGTGCGGGGGTGTCAGTGTAGGTGTCAGTGTGGGGGGTCAGTGTGGAGGGGTCAGCTTAGGTGTCAGTGTGGGGGGGTCAGCTTAGGTGTCAGTGTGGGGGGGTCAGTGTAGGTGTCAGTGTGGGGGTGTCAGTGTGGAGGGGTCAGTGTAGGTGTCAGTGTGGGGGTGTCAGTGTGGAGGGGTCAGTGTAGGTGTCAGTGTGGGGGTGTCAGTGTGGCGGGGGTCAGTGTGGAGGGGTCAGCTTAGGTGTCAGTGTGGGGGGGTCAGTGTGGAGGGGTCAGTGTAGGTGTCAGTGTGGCGGGGGTCAGTGTGGAGGGGTCAGAGTAGGTGTCAGTGTGGGGGTGTCAGTGTAGGAGGGGTCAGCTTAGGGGTCAGTGTAGGTGTCAGTGTGGGGGTGTCAGTGTGGCGGGGGTCAGTGTGGAGGGGTCAGTGTAGGTGTCAGTGTAGGGGGGTCAGTGTAGGTGTCAGTGTGGCGGGGGTCAGTGTGGAGGGGTCAGAGTACGTGTCAGTGTGGGGGTGTCAGTGTAGGAGGGGTCAGCGTAGGTGTCAGTGTGGGGGTGTCAGTGTAGGAGGGGTCAGCGTAGGTGTCAGTGTGGCGGGGGTCAGTGTAGGTGTCAATGAAGGGGGGTCAGTGTAGGTGTCACTGAAGGGGTCAGTGTAGGTGTCAATGAAGGGGGGTCAGTGTAGGTGTCAATGAAGGGGGTCAGTGTAGGTGTCAATGAAGGGGGGTCAGTGTAGGTGTCAATGAAGGGGGGTCAGTGTAGGTGTCAGTGAAGGGGTCAGTGTAGGTGTAAATGAAGGGGGTCAGTGTAGGTGTCAGTGTAGGGTAGGGAGGTTAGTGTAGGAAAGGTCAGTGTAGGAGGGTTAGTGTAGGAGGGGTCAGTGTAGGTGTCAGTGAAGGGAGGTCAGTGTAGGTGTCAATGTGGGGGGGAGGGGTCAGTGTAGGTGTCAGTGAAGGTGTAGGTGTCAGTGTCAGTGTGGCAGGGGTCAGTGTGGAGGGGTCAGAGTACGTGTCAGTGTGGGGGTGTCAGTGTGGGGGGGTCAGCTTAGGTGTCAGTGTGGGGGGGTCAGTGTAGGTGTCAGTGTGGGGGTGTCAGTGTGGGGGTGTCAGTGTGGGGGTGTCAGTGTGGAGGGGTCAGTGTAGGTGTCAGTGTGGGGGGTCAGTGTGGAGGGGTCAGCTTAGGTGTCAGTGTGGGGGGGTCAGCTTAGGTGTCAGTGTGGGGGGGGTCAGTGTAGGTGTCAGTGTGGGGGTGTCAGTGTGGGGGTGTCAGTGTGGAGGGGTCAGTGTAGGTGTCAGTGTGGGGGTGTCAGTGTGGGGGGGTCAGTGTAGGTGTCAGTGTGGGGGTGTCAGTGTGGGGGGTCAGTGTAGGTGTCAGTGTGGGGGTGTCAGTGTGGAGGGGTCAGTGTAGGTGTCAGTGTGGGGGTGTCAATGTGGCGGGGGTCAGTGTGGAGGGGTCAGCTTAGGTGTCAGTGTGGGGGGGTCAGTGTGGAGGGGTCAGTGTAGGTGTCAGTGTGGCGGGGGTCAGTGTGGAGGGGTCAGCTTAGGGGTCAGTGTAGGTGTCAGTGTGGGGGTGTCAGTGTGGCCGGGGGTCAGTGTGGAGGGGTCAGTGTAGGTGTCAGTGTAGGAGTCAGTGTAGGGGGGTCAGTGTAGGTGTCAGTGTGGCGGGGGTCAGTGTGGAGGGGTCAGAGTACGTGTCAGTGTGGGGGTGTCAGTGTAGGAGGGGTCAGCGTAGGTGTCAGTGTAGGTGTCAGTGTGGGGGTGTCAGTGTAGGAGGGGTCAGCGTAGGTGTCAGTGTGGGGGTGTCAGTGTGGAGGGGTCAGTGTAGGTGTCAGTGTGGGGGTGTCAGTGTGGCGGGGGTCAGTGTGGAGGGGTCAGCTTAGGTGTCAGTGTGGGGGGGTCAGTGTGGAGGGGTCAGTGTAGGTGTCAGTGTGGCGGGGGTCAGTGTGGAGGGGTCAGAGTAGGTGTCAGTGTGGGGGTGTCAGTGTAGGAGGGGTCAGCTTAGGGGTCAGTGTAGGTGTCAGTGTGGGGGTGTCAGTGTGGCGGGGGTCAGTGTGGAGGGGTCAGTGTAGGTGTCAGTGTAGGGGGGTCAGTGTAGGTGTCAGTGTGGCGGGGGTCAGTGTGGAGGGGTCAGAGTACGTGTCAGTGTGGGGGTGTCAGTGTAGGAGGGGTCAGCGTAGGTGTCAGTGTGGCGGGGGTCAGTGTAGGTGTCAATGAAGGGGGGTCAGTGTAGGTGTCACTGAAGGGGTCAGTGTAGGTGTCAATGAAGGGGGGTCAGTGTAGGTGTCAATGAAGGGGGTCAGTGTAGGTGTCAATGAAGGGGGGTCAGTGTAGGTGTCAGTGAAGGGGTCAGTGTAGGTGTCAATGAAGGGGGGTCAGTGTAGGTGTCAGTGAAGGGGTCAGTGTAGGTGTAAATGAAGGGGGTCAGTGTAGGTGTCAGTGTAGGGTAGGGAGGTTAGTGTAGGAAAGGTCAGTGTAGGAGGGTTAGTGTAGGAGGGGGTCAGTGTAGGTGTCAGTGAAGGGGGGGTCAGTGTAGGTGTCAATGTGGGGGGGAGGGGTCAGTGTAGGTGTCAGTGAAGGGGTCAGTGTAGGGGGGGTCAGTGTAGGTGTCAATGTGGGGGGGGGTCAGTGAAGGGGTCAATGCAGGGGGGTCAGTGTAGGGGGGTCATTTTAGGAGTCAATGTGTAGGGGGGGATCAGTGTAGGGGGTCAGTGTAAGTGTTAGTGTAGGGGGGGATCAGTGTAGGGGGTCAGTGTAAGTGTTAGTGTAGGGGGGGTCAGTGTAGAGGTCAGTGAAGGTGTCGGTGCAGGGGTCAGTGTAGGTGTCAGTGAAGGGATCAGTGTAGGGGGGGTCAGTGTAGTTGTCAGTGAATTGGGTTCAGATCCCCATAGACAGGTCCCATCCTTCTACTTATTTCTTTTCCTACCTTTTTTTGCTTTTATGGGTCAAACTGGGAGGAGTATGCGCTTCATTGGTGTACCACCCCATGTCTGACTTCCCTCTCCTCTCCTCTCGACCCCCTGTTCTCCTCTCCTCTTCTCTCCTCCTGACCCCCTGTTCTCCTCTTCTCTCCTCCTGACCCCCTGTTCTCCTCTTCTCTCCTCCTGACCTCCTGTTCTCCTCTTCTCTCCTCCTGACCCCCTGTTCTCCTCTTCTCTCCTCCTGACCCCCTGTTCTTCTCTTCTCTCCTCCTGACCCCCTGTTGTCCTCTTCTCTCCTCCTGACCCCCTGTTCTACTCTTCTCTCCTCCTGACCCCCTGTTCTCCTCTTCTCTCCTCCTGACCCCCTGTTCTTCTCTTCTCTCCTCCTGACCCCCTGTTGTCCTCTTCTCTCCTCCTGACCCCCTGTTCTACTCTTCTTCTACTCCTCTTCTCCTCCTGACCCCCTGTTCTCCTCTTCTCTCCTCCTGACCCCCTGTTCTCCTCTTCTCTCCTCCTGACCCCCTGTTCTCCTCTTCTCTCCTCTCGACCCCCTGTTCTCCTCTCCTCCTGACCCCCTGTTCTCCTCTTCTCTCCTCCTGACCCCCTGTTCTCCTCTTCTCTCCTCCTGACCCCCTGTTCTCCTCTTCTCTCCTCCTGACCCCCTGTTCTCCTCTTCTCTCCTGCTGACCCCCTGTTCTCCTCTTCTCTCCTCCTGACCCCCTGTTCTCCTCTTCTCTCCTCCTGACCCCCTGTTCTCCTCTTCTCTCCTCTCGACCCCCTGTTCTCCTCTTCTCTCCTCCTGACCCCCTGTGCTCCTCTTCTCTCCTCCTGACCCCCTGTGCTCCTCTTCTCTCCTCCTGATCCCCTGTGCTCCTCTTCTCTCCTCCTGACCCCCTGTTCTCCTCTTCTCTCCTCCTGACCCCCTGTTCTCCTCTTCTCTCCTGCTGACCCCCTGTTCTCCTCTTCTCTCCTCCTGACCCCCTGTGCTCCTCTTCTCTCCTCCTGACCCCCTGTGCTCCTCTTCTCTCCTCCTGACCCCCTGTTTTCCTCTTCTCTCCTCCTGACCCCCTGTGCTCCTCTTCTCTCCTCCTGACTCCCTGTTCTCCTCTTCTCTCCTCTCCTCTCCTGACCCCCTGTACCATGCTCCATAGCACCCCATGTCTGACCTTTGACTGAGGGGGGGCATTGGGTGGAGTATGGGCGGTACTTTTTAAATGTGGGAGGAGCTTGTGCGGGACTTTAAAATGTGGGAGTGGTTATCAAATTTACCTTCGGGCTGCAGCCCCTGGTCTTTTTCCCACCTAGCAACGCCCCTGCTAGCAACACAACAGACAGGCCGGCAATATAAAAATTGCATTTTATAGTTGGCCCCCCTACTTTTGATCCCGTCCCCCCATGTGCCCCCCCTAAATATAAAAGCTGGAGACGCCACTGTATATACTGATCTCCATGTATACACCGCTGGGATCACACATTATATCTCTGTATACAGATCTCATCTATTCCTATATACTGATCTCCATGTATACACCGCTGGGATCACACATTATATCTCTGTATACAGATCTCATCTATTCCTATATACTGATCTCCATGTATACACCGCTGGGATCACACATTATATCTCTGTATACAGATCTCATCTATTCCTATATACTGATCTCCATGTATACAGCGCTGGGATCACACATTATATCTCTGTATACAGATCTCATCTATTCCTATATACTGATCTCCATGTATACACCGCTGGGATCACACTTTATATCTCTGTATACAGATCTCATCTATTCCTATATACTGATCTCCATGTATACTCCGCTGGGATCACACATTATATCTCTGTATACAGATCTCATCTATTCCTATATACTGATCTCCATGTATACTCCGCTGGGATCACACATTATATCTCTGTATACAGATCACATCTATTCCTATATACTGATCTCCATGTATACTCCGCTGGGATCACACATTATATCTCTGTATACAGATCTCATCTATTCCTATATACCGATCTCCATGTATACACCGCTGGGATCACACTTTATATCTCTGTATACAGATCACATCTATTCCTATATACTGATCTCCATGTATACACCGCTGGGATCACACATTATATCTCTGTATACAGATCTCATCTATTCCTATATACTGATCTCCATGTATACACCGCTGGGATCACACATATCTCTGTATACAGATCACATCTATTCCTATATACTGATCTCCATGTATACACCGCTGAGATCACACATATCTCTGTATACAGATCTCATCTATTCCTATATACTGATCTCCATGTATACTCCGCTGGGATCACACATTATATCTCTGTATACAGATCTCATCTATTCCTATATACTGATCTCCATGTATACACCACTGGGATCACACATTATATCTCTGTATACAGATCACATCTATTCCTATATACTGATCTCCATGTATACACCGCTGAGATCACACATATCTCTGTATACAGATCTCATCTATTCCTATATACTGATCTCCATGTATACTCCGCTGGGATCACACATTATATCTCTGTATACAGATCACATCTATTCCTATATACTGATCTCCATGTATACTCCGCTGGGATCACACATTATATCTCTGTATACAGATCTCATCTATTCCTATATACTGATCTCCATGTATACACCGCTGGGATCACACATTATATCTCTGTATACAGATCTCATCTATTCCTATATACTGATCTCCATGTATACACCGCTGGGATCACACATTATATCTCTGTATACAGATCACATCTATTCCTATATACTGATCTCCATGTATACACCGCTGGGATCACACATTATATCTCTGTATACAGATCACATCTATTCCTATATACTGATCTCCATGTATACACCACTGGGATCACACATATCTCTGTATACAGATCACATCTATTCCTATATACTGATCTCCATGTATACACCGCTGAGATCACACATATCTCTGTATACAGATCTCATCTATTCCTATATACTGATCTCCATGTATACTCCGCTGGGATCACACATTATATCTCTGTATACAGATCACATCTATTCCTATATACTGATCTCCATGTATACACCGCTGGGATCACACATTATATCTCTGTATACAGATCACATCTATTCCTATACTGATCTCCATGTATACACCGCTGGGATCACACATTATATCTCTGTATACAGATCACATCTATTCCTATATACTGATCTCCATGTATACAGCGCTGGGATCACAGATTATATCTCTGTATACAGATCTCATCTATTCCTATATACTGATCTCCATGTATACAGCGCTGGGATCACAGATTATATCTCTGTATACAGATCACATCTATTCCTATATACTGATCTCCATGTATACAGTGCTGGGATCACACATTATATCTCTGTATACAGATCACATCTATTCCTATATACTGATCTCCATGTATACACCGCTGGGATCACAGATTATATCTCTGTATACAGATCACATCTATTCCTATATACTGATCTCCATGTATACAGTGCTGAGATCACACATTATATCTCTGTATACAGATCTCATCTATTCCTATATACTGATCTCCATGTATACTCCGCTGGGATCACACATTATATCTCTGTATACAGATCACATCTATTCCTATATACTGATCTCCATGTATACACCGCTGGGATCACAGATTATATCTCTGTATACAGATCACATCTATTCCTATATACTGATCTCCATGTATACACCGCTGGGATCACACATTATATCTCTGTATACAGATCTCATCTATTCCTATATACTGATCTCCATGTATACAGCGCTGGGATCACACATTATATCTCTGTATACAGATCACATCTATTCCTATATACTGATCTCCATGTATACACCGCTGGGATCACACATTATATCTCTGTATACAGATCACATCTATTCCTATATACTGATCTCCATGTATACTCCGCTGGGATCACACATTATATCTCTGTATACAGATCTCATCTATTCCTATATACTGATCTCCATGTATACAGCGCTGGGATCACACATTATATCTCTGTATACAGATCACATCTATTCCTATATACTGATCTCCATGTATACACCGCTGGGATCACACATTATATCTCTGTATACAGATCACATCTATTCCTATATACTGATCTCCATGTATACACCGCTGGGATCACAGATTATATCTCTGTATACAGATCACAGACATTACCGGTCACACATCGCCCGATCATCACCGACATCTCTCCTCCGGTACAGATCGCACACTGAGAAGTCACAATGAATATGATGCAGAACAGACAATGACAGGAGCTGAGAAATAATCCGCGGAATTCCTCACTGACTGCAAAGCATTCTGACAACTCTAAGTAGTTACTTATTATTCATAATCCACAGCCAGTCAGGAGCTGCAAACAGATCAGTAGGCGTGGCTCCGCCTCAGGCTGTACACAAACTTTTCCACAACAGATGAGTTTGAGAGTACAGTAGAGGATGTTTCGCTCTATCTTTCTGTTTGCACAAGGTGTAATGCAGAGTGTTGGCATGCTTCCTTCTCTCATCATGCTGGATGTGACGTCCGTGTGCTGAGGATCGTCTGTGCTGGGAGATCAGCTGCAAAGAATGTTGCTGGATTAAAATCAGTTAAAAATCAGTGTTTTTTTTTGCTAGAAAACTACTTAGAATCCACAAACATTGTGTACTGTAGTTATATTTTTTTAACCACTTTACCACCGGAGGATTTTGCTGTCTTACGTCCAGGCCACTTTTTGCGATTCGGCACTGTGCGACTCTAACTGACAATTGCGCGGTCATGCAACGCTGTACTCAAATGAAATTTACATCCTTTTTTTCCCACAGAGCTTTCTTTTGGTGGTATTTGATCACCTGTGCGATTTAAATTTTTTGCGATATCAATAAAAAAAGCAACAATTTTGAAAAAATAACAATATTTTTCTACTTTGACAGTTAAAAAATATCCAATATATTAAATTTTTGTCATATATTTAGGCCAAAATGTATTTAGCTACATGTCTTTAACCAAAAAATTCTCAACGAGCGTATTTTTAACCGCTTTAAGAGCGGAAGATTTTACCCCATTCCTGACCTGGCCATATTTTGCGATTCAGCACTGCGTTACTTTAATGGACAACTGCACGGTCGTGCGATGCTGTACCTAAATTTAAAAAAAAAAAGCGACAATTTTGAAAAAATAACAATATGTTACATATTTTTTTTTATATGAAATCCCCCCCCCCCCCCCCAAAATGTAAAAATCTAAATTTTTTAACATTTTAACATTTTAGGCCAATTTGTATTCTGCTACATCTTTTTGGTAAAAAACAAAAATCGCAATAAGCGTATTTTGAATGGTTTGTGCAAAAGTTATCGCAGCTACTAACTACAGGGATTTTATGTCATTTTTATTGTTTTTTTTAAACGAGTAATGGCGGCGATCTGCGATTTTTTTGTGGGACTGCGACGTTGCGGCGGACAGATCGGACCCTTGACTGACATTTTTGACACTTTTGGGGGTACCAGTGACATTACTACAGTAATCAGTGCTATACATATGCACTGTTACTGTAAAAATGACACTGGCAGGGAAGGGGTTAACTTTATTGGAGAGGGAGGGGTTAATGTATGCCTGGTGCTTACTAACATGTGTGGGGGGAGGGGACTGAGTGACACAGGGACAGATCACATGTTGAGCTATGCTGAACCCTGCAATCTGACCCTGCCTGTCACTTAGGAGATCCGCCTGCTTTGTTTACACAAGCGGGCGGATCTCTACACTCGATCCCCGACGCTCCTCCCCTGGCCCGATTCCCACTGTAACTGAATACAAGGGGAGGAGTCCAGCGACGTAGGTCTACGTCGCTGGACGATTTTGAGTCCCTTTGCCGCAGTAGGGTCAACGTGACCGGTCGGCAAGTGGTTAATCATATCCAGACCTTTTGCATGTGGAATACTTGAATACAGGGACTCTACATCCAGGGTTACCAACAAGGCTTCCTCCGGTATGTAGAGCCCTTCTATCTGCTTAAGCAGATCCATTGTGTCCTTAACAAACAATGGGAGTCCTGTCACGTGTGGGGTTAAAAAGAAGTCGACAAACTTACTGGCGTTTTCTGTTATAGAGCCAATCCCTGATATAATGAGCCTCCCTGGTGGTCTAGTAGCATCCTTTTGAATCTTAGGTAAAGCATAGAAAGTGGCTTCTCGTGGATAATTTATGTTCAGGTATTCATACGTACTCTGATCAATGAGGCCTTGAGTGAAGGCCTCCTTGATCATTTCCTTGAACTCAAACAAAACAAGCAGTTCTATTGGGAGCAGTGGCGGCCCGTGCATAGGGGGCGCCAGGGCGCCGCCCCCCCCCCCCCCCCTAAGAAAAAGGAAGAAAAAAAAAATGACAAAAAAAAACCAATAAAGTTATGAAAAAAAATCGGTTCGCCGGCCTTTGTGGTGGCTAAAGGGGGTGGGGTTATGACCCAGAAGAGGCGTGGATTGGCTGCCTTCTGGGGGCGTAACCTGGGCGCAGGAAAGAGCGCTTGGCCACCCCCACCTTCGTGATATCCTGGCTGTGATTGGTCCAGTCTCCAGCCTGGACCAATCATCATCCAGGACATCCGATCGCTGACGTCGCAATGGGGGCGGTGCCGATGCGTGCGTCAGTCACGCACCGTCACCGCTTCCCGCCGCCCGGACCGATCGGAAGACAGAAGACTGAAGAGGATGAGACGAGCAGCACCGTGGACGGTTCCTGGAATCCCGCCGGTAAGTGATTGAAGCCAACCTGTGCCATGCCTGTGCCATGCCTGTGCCATCACCTGTACAATGCCTATGCAATCACCTGTGCAATGCCTATACCATCACCTGTGCCATCACCTGTGCCATGCCTGTACCATCACCTGTGCCATGCCTGTACCATCACCTGTGCCATGCCTATACCATCACCTGTGCCATGCCTGTACCATCACCTGTGCCATGCCTGTACCATCACCTGTGCCATGCCTATACCATCACCTGTGCCATGCCTATACCATCACCTGTGCCATGCCTATACCATCACCTGTGCCATCACCTGTGCCATGCCTGTACCATCACCTGTGCCATGCCTGTACCATCACCTGTGCCATGCCTATACCATCACCTGTGCCATGCCTATACCATCACCTGTGCCATGCCTGTGCCATGCCTGTACCATCACCTGTGCCATGCCTGTACCATCACCTGTGCCATGCCTATACCATCACCTGTGCCATGCCTGTGCCATGCCTGTACCATCACCTGTGCCATGCCTATACCATCACCTGTGCCATGCCTGTGCCATTACCTGTGCCATGCCTATACCATCACCTGTGCCATGCCTATACCATCACCTGTGCCATGCCTGTGCCATGCCTGTACCATCACCTGTGCCATGCCTATACCATCACCTGTGCCATGCCTGTGCCATCACCTGTGCCATGCCTATACCATCACCTGTGCCATGCCTATACCATCACCTGTGTTTAATATTGCCAGGCACATGTGCTCATAGTCTATCTGGTTCATCACCACTACATTACCCCCTTTATCTGCTTGCTTCACTATAAATCCTGATCTTTTTTTTAGGGAGGATAATGCTTGTGACTGTGATTTTGTGAGGTTTGGAGTTCCCTGGTTGAAATGTGTTTTTTATTTCACTTACTCTAGCAACCAGAAAGGCCCAGATATTGGGGTTTGTAGTAAGATCTGTAAACTTGGACGATTTGTTTTTACATTTCTGGTTATATTCTTTTTCTTTAGTTTCTATTTGTGGAGTCAGAGAAGAGGAAGTGTCAATGTTGGGGTAGCTTCATTTTCTTCCTGTAGAAATATTAAATCTCTAAGTACCCTGAATTCCTTCATTTTAAAGTGCTTCACCCGTTCTGTCAATTCTTTGTCTTTTCCCAACCTAACACGTTCTTCATCAAATATATACTTGTTCGCCAGAAACCTGACGTTTAAGTATAAATCCTTTATGGCTTCATATCTATCAATATCAGATGCTGGGCAGAAACTCAATTCCAAGTTTAGAACTGCTATTTCATTTTTGGTGAGAAGTATGGAAGATAATTTAATAACATCAATTTCAATATTTTTTGTTATGGTCTTTTTATCTAGTTCCCCATGCGGGTGACAAACGGGTCCAAAGTTCCCTGTTTTGTTCCCTCCATGGTGGTGCCTGGAAAAAACCCACCCTGACAGGGGATACTATAAGCACCCAAATTTTCATCTGGGTTTAAAAAACCATTATCAAGGACATTATCAGATTGTGTCGTAGAGATGGATCGAGTAGAGGTTTGTGAACTGAGTAAGTTAAGTGCTTGAGATGCCAGAGAACCTAGATGTGTAGTCTAAGTTTTGTGTACCGGTCGTGTTGTGATTAGGGGGATGAGTGATACCCCCACTCATTCTATTCATGCTAGCTGAGAGTTGTGTATTGAATAACCGTGTTTCATCAGGGCGTTTCTTGTTTACTTGTGAAGTGTCATTCCCACCACCAAAGTTTCTCTTACGTGTACCAAGGTTGGAACCACCACGTGAATTAGATGAAGATCCTCTAGATGTGTGCTGAAAGTGAGAAGATACAGAGGCATCAGATTCTGTGCTATCATCTGGTAGCCTTCTATTTCGATAAGCATTTCCTTTATATTCTCTGTGTGTACGACCGCCGGGCCAAGGGCCTGACCAATGGTATGCAAATCCCTCTAGTTACGTTAGTCTATCCTTGGCTATTTTGGTTTGTTTTTTGGAAATAATGTCCTTATTGACCTTAGCTAGGTAGTCCTTCAGTTCTTTATTTTTGTTATTAACCACTTGCCGACCGCCGCAAGTACATATACTGCGGCGGTCAGCCCCTCACAGGCAGAGTGACGTATCGGTACGTCACTAGCCTGTGAGATTCTGGGGAGCGAGCGAGCGCCGCGTTCCCGCGTGGTCACAGACCCCCCCGCGCATGTGACCGGCAGACCCGATGTCCGCCGGTCACTCAATGATCGTCGGGGGAGAGGGAGAAAGGTAGGCGGCTAGTGTAAACAAGCCGCCTGTCATTCTCCCCTGTGTAGAAACAATGATCATACAGTTCTACTATGTAGGACCATTGATCATTGTTCCCACAGCTCAAGCCACAGCCAATCACAGTTAGAATCACGCCCCTAGGGACACACACAGCCCCTCCCTCTCAAATAAAGTTAACCCCTTCACTACCAGTGTAATTTTACAGTAACAGTGCATATGTATAGCACTGATTACTGTAGTAATGTCACTGGTAACCCCAAAAGTGTCAAAAATGTCAGTCAAGGGTCCGATCTGTCCGTCGCAATGTCGCAGTCCCGCAAAAAAAAAATCGCAGATCGCCGCCATTACTCGTTAAAAAAAAAACAACAAAAATGACAAAAATCTTTCCCTTTGTTAGCAAACGCGATAACTTTTGCGCAAACCAATCAAAATACGCTTTTTTGCGATTTTTTTTTTTACCAAATATATGTAGCATAAAACAAATTGGCCGAAAATGTTAAAAAATTTTGATTTTTAGATTTTTTTTGGGGAATTTCATATAAAAAAAATGTGAAAAATATTGTTATTTTTGCAAAATTGACGCTCTTTTTTTGTTTATAGCGCATGATCGCACAGGTGATCAAATACCACCAAAAGAAAGCTCTGTTTGTGGGGAAAAAAAGGACATCAAATTCGTTTAGGTACAGCGTCGAACGACCGCGCAATTGTCCGTTAAAGTCACGCAGTGCCGAATTGCAAAATACCCCCTGGTCTTTCAGCAGCCAAATCCTCCGGGGCTTAAGTGGTTAAATAAGATTTGTTTTTTTACTTCAAATGTGTTGTAAAGAGCCGTAATTTCCGAGTCCAATTGGTTCATATCTTTCTTGTATTGGTCTACCAACAAACTCATCAGTTCCAGACTGCAACGGGTCAACTTGTGTTCCCATACAGTCCTGAACTCCTGTGAGACATTAGGAATCGCAGGAAACAATTGTACTCTTAACCCAATGGGACTTATTTTCTCCCGTATGTATTGGCAAAAAAAACTCTATGTGCCAATGTAAATTTGACTTTTTCTTAAGCAGACGTCTCAACTTTGAAAAGTACAGGTCTATATTATCAGATTTTCTGTTTACTCCACTACATTCAGTGTGCAACTCCTTCATATAACCTGCCCATGCTGTACTGACAAAGTCCATCTTGTATGGTCATAAAGATATTCCACTGCGGTTAGGGAGATAAAAAGAAAAAAGAAAATAGAGAGAGCAAATTGCAGACTTCAAAAATTGTGCTTTCAAAATGGCGACATAATATTTTAAAAAGATCAAATTAGACAGTAAAATACTGTTGCCGTCATCTAACATTTAGGTGTCTTCCACCTTAATGACCAGATACAAAGAAATATTGGTGTCACCACAGGATGACGCTGTGGACACTCAAATATATCTGTGCCTCGTCCTAATCATGAATAGGAAACTAGAGAAAATTATTGGTG
The DNA here is from genome assembly GCF_965119305.1 of Pelophylax lessonae. Taxonomy (NCBI): domain Eukaryota; kingdom Metazoa; phylum Chordata; class Amphibia; order Anura; family Ranidae; genus Pelophylax; species Pelophylax lessonae. The sequence continues at coordinate 17,660,152 of NC_138769.1, forward strand.
GTTGGACTTTGTTGGCACAACAACAGGACACAATGTCATAAAATTTCTATATTTTTATTAAAGAATATTAAAACGTATTTTGGTATACAAGCGTATACAAAACGTTCTAAAAGTTATGGCCTGACAACCAAGGTTTGTGAAACCCACTATACCACACAATTCAAAATGTGAAGTAACCAAACAAGAGGTAAACCGTATGTTCTCAACAAAGAGCTTGTAAGGTAGAAAGCGGTTTTGACAGTAGGTGTACAACGGTGGCGGTGGGTACACTTTTTTAGCTATAGCGTTCTCTACATGTTTCGTGCTACATCGCTTCTTCCGGAGAGTATCGTTATGTGAACTAATCAAACAGTCTTCAGAAACAAAGGGATATAAATGAAATTCATACAACACAGCCCAATTTGTATTTCATTAATGCTTTGAACTATATCATAGCCATATTGTATAAGTTAATCGCATATAAACACATGTAAATCACCTGCATGCAATCATATATCTTACCAGGTGGTCAGATATTTGCAGGGTAAACGGAAAAAATCCATACACATGAAAACTTGGTTTATACTACAGCAGCAAGTCAGCGTGTGCCCATGGCCCAAACCGAATAGGAGGTGGGGGGATATTTAACCACTTTACAACCGGAGGATTTTGCTGTCTTCCGTCCAGACCACTTTTTGTGCTTCGGCACTGTGCGACTTTAACTGACAATTGTGCGGTCATGCAATGTGGTACCCAAACGAAATTTACGTCCTTTTTTTCCCACAAACAGAGCTTTCTTTTGGTGGTATTTGATCACCTCTGCGCTTTTTATTTTTTGCGATATTAATAAAAAAAGAGCGAAAATTTTGCAAAAAAATGAAATTTTCAACTTTGTCTTTTAAAAAATATCCAATATACTCAATTTATGTCATTTTTTTTGGCCAAAATATATTTAGCTACATGTCTTTAACAAAAAAAAATTCAATGAGCGTATTTTTATTGGTTTGCGCAAAAGTTATAGCGTCTACAAACTATGGTGTAAATACTGAAATTTTACGCAGCTTTAATTTCTGACTGCCTATCTCAATTCATGAAGTGCTAAAATGGCAGGGCAGTACAAGACCCCCCCAAATTACCACTTTTTGGAAAGTAGACATCCTAAGGAATGTTCTGAGACGCATGTTGAGCTCATTGAATATTTAATTTTTTTGTCACAGGTGTTTGAAAAATGAATAAAAAAAAAAAATTTTTTTTTTTAACACAAAGTTGTCACTAAAAGATAAATTTCTCACACATGCCATGGGTATATGTGTAATTACACCCCAAAATATATTCTGCTGCTTCTCCTGAGTACAGGGATACCACATATGTGAGACTTTTTGGGAGCCTAGCTGTGTACGGGACCCCGAAAATCAATCTCCATCTTTAGGTTTTCTAATGGCGTAAATTGCTGATTTTACTCCTCACTACCCATCACAGTTTCGGAGGCCCTGAAATTTCAAGATAGCACAAAACCCCCCAAATGACCCCATTTTGCAAAGTAGACACCCCAAGCTATTTGCTGAGAGGCATGGTGAGTCCATGGAATATTTTATATTTTGCCACAAGCTTTGGGAAAATTACAATTTATTTATTTATTTTTTTTTTAACACAAAGTTGTCACTAAAAGATAAATTTCTCACACATGACATGGGTATATGTGGAATGACACCCCAAAATACATTCTGCCGCTTCTCCTCAGTATGGGGATACCCCATGTGTGAGACTTTTTGGGAGCCTAGCTGTGTACGGGACCCCGAAAATGAATCTCCATCTTTAGGTTTTCTAATGGCGTAAATTGTTGATTTCACTCCTGACTACCCATCACAGTTTCGGAGGCCCTGAAATTTCAACATAGCACAAAACCCCCCCAAATGACCCCATTTTGCAAAGTAGACACCCCAAGCTATTTGCTGAGAGGCATGGTGAGTCCATGGAATATTTTATATTTTGCCACAAGTTCCGGGAAATATATTATTATTATTTTTTTTTTTGTTTTTTTACACAAAGTTGTCACTAAATGATATATTGCTCACACATGCCATGGGTATATGTGAAATGACACCCCAAAATACATTCTGCTGCTTCTCCTGAGTACAGGGATACCACATGTGTGAGACTTTTTTGCAGTCTAGCCGAGTACAGGTCCTCGAAAGCCAACCCCCACTTTCAGGCTTTCCAAGGGCGTAAATTGTTGATTTCACTCCTGACTACCTATCACAGTTTCGGAGGCCATGAAATGCCAAGACAGCACAACCCCCCCTCCAAATGACCCCTTTTCGGAAAGTAGACACCCTAAGCTATTTGCAGAGAGGCATGTTGGGTGTTTTGCAGATCTCACTTTTTGTCACAAAGTTTTGGAAATTGAAAAAAGAGGAAAAAAAATGCATTTTCCTGTTTTTTCTTCATTTTCCAAAAAAAATGAGAGATGCAAAATACTCACCATGCCTCTCAGCAAATAGATTAGAGTGTCTACTTTGCAAAATGGGGTCATTTTGGGGGGTTTTGTGCCATCTTGGCGTTTCATGGCCTTCAAAAGTGTGATAGGTAGTAAGGAGTGAGATCAACAATTTACGCCCTTAGAAAGCCTGAAGGTGGGGAGTGGTTTTCCGGGTCCTGTACGCGGCTAGACTGCAAAAAAGTCTCACACATGGGGTATCCTTGTACTCAGGAGAAGCAGCAGAATGTATTTTGGGGTGTCATTTCACATATACCCATGGCATGTGTGAGCATTATATCATTTACTGACAACTTTGTGTAAAAAAAAAAAAAAAAAAATAATAATTTTCCTGAAACTTGTGGCAAAATATAACATATTCCATGGACTCACCATGCCTCTCATCTAATAGCTTGGAGTGTCTACTTTGCAAAATGGGGTCATTTGGGGGGGTTTTGTGCCATTTTGGCATTTCATGGCCTTCAAAAGTGTGATAGGTAGTAAGGAGTGAGATCAACAATTTACGCCCTTAGAAAGCCAGAAGGTGCGGATTGGTTTTCCGGGTCCTGTATGCGGCTAGACTGACAAAAAGTCTCACACATGGGGTATCCCTGTACTCCGGAGAAGCAGCAGAATGTATTTTGGGGTGTCATTTCACATATACCCATGGCATGCGTGAGCAATATATTATTTAGTGACAACTTTGTGTAAAAAAACAAAAAAAAAAAAAACAAATTGTCATTTTCCTGAAACTTAGGGCAAAATATAAAATACTCCATGGACTCAATATGCCTCTCAGCAAATAGCTTTGGGTGTCTACTTTCCAAAAAGGGGTAATTTGGGGGGTGTTTGAACAGTCCTGGCATTTTATGCTCAATTTTAGCAACACATCACCCACTCTTCTAACCACTTGAAAACCAAGCCTTTTCTGTGAGTTTTTGTTTACATGAAAAAATATTTTTTTTTCACAAGAAAATTACTTTGAACCCCCAAACATTATATATTTTTTTAAAGCAGGGGCCCTACAGAACAAAATGGTGGATGTTGCAATTTTTTTTGTTACACGGTATTTGCGCACACATTTTTCAAACGCAATTTTTGCGTAAAAAAACACTTTTTTTATTTTTAATGCAGAAATACACTATATAATTCCAAATTGTTTGGTAAAATTTAAAAGATGATCTTATGCCGAGTTCATAGACACCTAACATGACATGCTTTAAAAATTGCGCACGCCCGTGCCGCGGCAACAAACTACGTACGGTTTTAAAAGCTTTTAAAAGTCTTTACAGGTTACCACTTTGGACTTACAGAGGAGGTCTACCACAACAATTACTGCCCTCGACCTGGCGTTCACGGCGATACCTCACATGCATGCTGAAATTGCGGTTTACATATGACACTAGACCAACGCTTGTGCGCGCATTTGCGCGCAAGCACGGGGGGACAGGGAGGCTTGATTTTTTTTGTTGTTTTTTTTTTTTTTTTTAATTTGCTTTCTTATGTTATTTTGACACCTTTTCTTTCATTTTTTTTTCTTTAATCATTTTTATTGTTATCACGGTGAATTTAAATTTCCTCTATGATAGCAATCTGTAGTGACAGGTACTCTTTTTAAAAAAAATTGGGGTCTTTTATACTCTAGATCTTTCCTCTGACCTTAACGCATCTGACCATACCAAAATTGGTGTGATAAAATACTTTCCCAATTTCCCAATGGCGCTGTTTATTTCTGGCGAAACAGAAGTCATGAAATGCTCGTAGCCTCCGGCATCTTAGGCCATAGAGATGATTGGAGCCATTCTCATCTCCAATCAGCTCTATGGTTAGATAATTGAACCACCGGCTGCACTCTCGGGTTAACCGGTGGGACAGGAGAGCCCGAGAAAAACCGTGGAAGGCAGCGGAAGGCGGCAGGAGGGGGGGGGGAGTACCCTCCCACTGCATGTAAAAGCAGTCTAGCGGCCAATTATCCGCTAGGATTGCTTTTACATGTAAGCCGACCGCTTGCTGTAAAAAACGATACCAAGATGATGCCTAAATCTGCAGGCATCATCCTGGTATAACCACTAAAAGTCCAGCAACGTACCAGTACATTGCTGGTCTTTGTTTGGCATATAGGTTTTTTTTTTTTCATGCAGCCTGTGGGCTGAACGAAAAAAAAGAGAACCTATCAGAAATCAGCACAGGAATAATGCGTAGTATTACTCATCATTAACCGCCCAAACAACCACCCACTGAATTTAATGATGGGTATACACGACACTATCCACGTATACCAAAATAGGATTTTAACTGCAGTGCTGAAATCAGAAAATCACCACAGCTGCTATCAGCAAAGGTATCCATATATGCTGAGCGCAAACGCTGTTTGTGTCAGAATATATAAAATCAATGCATGGTAGCCGACGAGTACCTGCAAGAGAAACAGGTCACAAAAGAATGAAAAAACAAACAAAGTACATTAAAAAAAAGTACATTAGGAAGAGTAGGACATATAAAATGACTGACACAACAAAAGTTTTTGGATTCTCATCATTAACCGCCCAAACAACCACCCACTGAATTTAATGATGGGTATACACGGCACTATCCACGTATACCAAAATAGGATTTTAACTGCAGTGCTGAAATCAGAAAAGCACCACAGCTGCTATCAGCAAAGGTATCCATGTATGCTGAGCGCAAACACTGTTTGTGTCAGAATATATGAAATCAATGCGTGGTAGCCGACGAGTACCTGCAAGAGAAACAGGTCACAAAAGAATGAAAAACAAACAAAGTACATTAAAAGTACATAGGAAGTGTAGAAGAACATAAAAAATGACTGAGACGACAACTATTTTTGGCTTTTATGTATTTTTTTTTTTTTCTTCAAACGTCGAGTTCCAGGTTCCAGGTTCGGGTCTCTCAAAATGACGATAGCCATCGAACATCTTTTGAGACCCTGTGTAAATGTGCCCTAAACTGTGCCGTGCTGTACCCTATGCTAATAATCCACTAGTGTGTGGTAGCGACGGAAACAGTCACCGTGGCAAAGACCAGGTCGGTCAGGACAGTCGGGACAATAATTCCGGGTGTCACGCCTAAATCCGCGCTTGCTGCAGACACGGCATCTTTTTTGGGGGTATCGTTTGGTAGCGGTACTCGGGAGGTATTGCGGAAAATGCCTCTCATGCAGCCGGCTCACTGCATCTGGTTGGGGAAGTTGGGCAGGAGCACCAGCTGAATACAGAAGGGCTCTGATTATCTCTTCTTGGAATTGAAAGAAGGATAATGTTCCAGCAGACGCTTTGTATAAGACAAAAGCGTTGTAAACAGCCAATTGAAATAGGTATACAGACACTTTTTTGTACCAGCGTCTGGCCTTACGGGCAATTAAGTACGGTCCCATCATCTGGTCGTTGAAGTCCACCCCTCCCATTTTACGGTTATAGTCGTGGACACAGAGGGGTTTCTCAACAACAACACCGGTGACCGTAGTAATTTGGACTGCCGTGTCTGGGTGAATGGAGGACAGCACATAAACGTTTCGTTTGTCCCTCCACTTCACTGCAAGCAATTCCTCGCACCTCAAGCAGGCTCTCTCCCCCGAGCTCAGTGGGGCATTCACTAGCTGTTGGGGGAAGCCCCGGCGATTAGATCGCACGGTGCCACAAGCGCCAATTTGCAATTGATAGAGGTGTCTAAAAAGTGGCACGCTTGAATAGAAATTGTCCACGTACAAGTGGTACCCCTTTCCGAATAAGGGTGACACCAAGTCCCAAGCTATCTTGCCGCTGCTCCCTATGTAGCCTGGGCAGTCGGGGGGCTCCACAGTGCTGTCTTTTCCCTCGTAGACACGGAAATTAACTGTATAGCCTGTGGCCCTGTCACAAAGCTTATACAACTTGACCCCGTATCTGGCACGCTTGCTGGGGAGGTACTGTTTGATAGCAAGACGGCCAGTAAACTTAATCAGGGACTCGTCAACTCAGACATCTTGTTGGGGGGTAAACAAGGCTGCGAACCGCTGATTGAAGTGGTCTATGAGGGGCCGAATTTTGTGGAGCCGATCATATTCAGGGTCTCCCCGAGGACGACAGAGTTCATTGTCGTTGAAATGCATGAACCGAAATATTTGTTGGTATCGAGCCCTGGACATAACAGCAGAGAACACGTACATTTGATGAATTGGGTCAGTGGACCAATATAACCGCAATTCATTCTTTCTTGTAATGCCCGTGTTGAAGGAAAGGCCCAGATAGGTTTTAAACTCCTGAATCGTAATAGGATTCCAGGCGAATGGTCTGGCAAGGGGTGAATTTGGGTTGGCGGCGATGAATTGTTGAGCGTACAAATTTGATTGGTCCACAATAGATCTGAAAAGATCTTCAGTGAAAAACAGCTCAAAAAAGTTTATGGGATTAAAACCAGCTGTTTCCACTTGGATTCCGGGTTGGGCGGTGAATGGGGGAAGTACTGGCGCTGTGGAATCTGTGGGCTGCCAATTAGGATATGCCAGCGCTTCAGGGAGGACACTATGGGCTCTACGGGCCTGTCTTCGGATACGCGGTGGCTGCGGGCCACTACTCGTGCTAGCCACCGCACCAGCTTCAACTGCACTCAGGTGACTCGCCACGTCACCAGGTGATACTGCAGTGCTGGTTGAAGGTCCAGGGTGTACTAGGCCGCTCGTGCTTGCCAGTTCACGAGAAGTGTGAGCGGCACTAGTACTGGCACTCTGCTGCATACCAGAAACCTCCAGTTCTTGCAAGTCAACAACTCCAGAATGGGGTCGGGTACGCCTGACCCTAGCAGGGACCCCTCTGTCGGAGCTATCTGTCAGGGAGCCGCTGCCGTCATCTGGTTCGTATATTGACCCTGATTCTGCCGGTGAGGCTTCCCCATCGCTCTCACTTGACATGGTCATTATACTGTATATAGCATCATCACTGAACGAACGTTTTGTCAATTTGGTAGCTAAATTTACTCGTACAGTGATGCGACTACTAGGTAATAAAAGCACCTGGTTGTCGAGGACTATTTGGTCGCTACAAAGAAAAACTGCTAGTGCTAACAGAGATCAGGCCTGACTCTGCTAACGCAGCGGTTTTGTGTGATGTGTTTTTTGGAAGTGTCAGTAATCTATTGATTACTACACTTGCCTGGGTAAGGTGGGCTGGGCAGGGGGGCTAAACGCTGGTGCTAGCAGGAATCAGTGCTGATTGTGCAAACACTGCGTTTGGGGAACACTAAATTATGAGGACGCTAGTATAGTTCTGATCAGATCAGATATTGATCTGTTCAAACACTATACTAGTAACGGTGGTGTGTGTGTGTTAGTGTACTTGACTCTAACTGACGCTAAGTAACGGTGGTGTAGTGGGACCCTGACGCTAACTAGCTAGCCTAAGTTGTGTCACCCGTGACGCTAATACAGTGATCGGTAATCACTGTATATAGTGAACACTGTGACAGGGAAGTGAAGGGGTTAAACTGGGGGAGATCAAGGGGTTAAACCTTTATAGAGGATAGATGGCGGGTGGCCTAAACCTATTCGGGCCTAGCGCAAGCGCAAATTAGGGTCACCAGTGACACTAAATACAGTGATCAGTAGTTATCTGATATACTGTATATTATTAGTGCACTGTTTCATATGGAGTGAAGGGGTTAACTGGGGAAGATCAAGCGGTTAAAAGTTTATTAGGGAATAGGTGGCGGGTGCCCTAACCCTATATGGGCTTAGCGCAAGCGCAAATTAGGGTCACTAGTGACACTAAATACAGTGATCAGTATTTACCTATATACTGTATTTAGTGCACAGAGTAATAGGTAGTGAAGGGGTTAACTGGGGCTGATCAAGGGGTAAAAACTTTATTAGGGGATAGGTGGCGGGTACCCTAACCCTATTTGGGCCTAACGCAGGCGCAAACTACGCTCACAAGTGACACTTATACAGTGATCAGTAAAATATCTGTATACCACTGTATATAGTGTTCACTGTGAGGGGTTTGGGGGTGATCAGGGGGTGATCAGAGGTGATGAAGGGGTTAAATGTTCCTATGTGAGGTGTGTCAGTGTAGTGTTGGTGGAACTCACGTTTTTACTGTGTCTCTGTCTCTCTCCTGGAACCGAAAGGACTCCAGGAAGGACAGTGACATCACTTCCCCTGTCTGTGTTTACATTACACAGACAGGGGACAGATTGCCATTGGTGGGGACCGATCTACAGACACTGACCAAAAATCATTGGTCAGTATCTGATGATTGATCGGTTCCCTACCGAATGACATCGGGATCGGGACCCGCGGCGCGCGGGAGCGCGCTCTGGAGCCGTGATCGCGCAACACGTTAATACTACGTGGCTGAGCGGTATCGTGCCGCTCTGCCGCAGTAGTATTACCGCGCGCGGTATTAAAGTGGTTAAGGTAGTAGGGTCTTCCAACCTAGACATATAATGGGTAAATCCTTATAAAAACTTATATAGTAACATCTCAGTGGGTAAAACATATTTGCAATATTGTCATAGTAAAGAAGAGGAAAGGGAATCCTCTGATATCCTTACCCAGGTATCAAGTATGAGGATAAGTATGTTATATCTAACATGCGAATATCAAAGGAGGATTAGAGCACGGCATGGATCCAATAATAGAATCAATGATGTTTCCAAAAGCATATACCATACTTCCTTTCTGAAGGAGGGAAAATAGATAGCCATATAAATATATAAGCATTAGTTATGCCACATTTAAAAAGGCTACATTGCTAATATTAATATTGTATTGTAAGGCAGTTGCTGTGCTGTCTCTCTGACTGAAGGTCATGCCATGTCATTGCAGTCTGGTCCCTGATTGATACTCGAGTGCGGAGGTCATCTGGTGGCAGCAGAGGTGGTCCGGAGTGTCAAGGGTGCAAGCAACCAATGCTTACAGGCGTATGACCATGTTATCTCTGGTGAGTGCCCATTCTTAAGGGGTCACTGATGGTGTGGTGAAGGTGAAAGCCGGATCATAAACATTGAGCACCGGGAGTACCAATAGTATATGGAATATCAGTTTTTTGCTTCAAACAAAGACTTTTTGGTGGTTTTAATACTCTTTATGAGGACTGTATGATCTATAATATGCCAATACATATTGAGCGCTGCTGTATGTAATTTGTGCTGGACATTTCGAGTTTTAGTATTGATTACATTTTTCTACAGACTAAATATTGTATTTATGTTCACTACATTGATAAGTAGGACATTGGCTGTGAACATACCTGATTATGACACAAGGGGCAGAAAACTATGTCTCCTAATAGATGAATGGAGCTTATGAAATATTTGCACATCCGACCATTAGTCCCTCCAGCGGTGGCCAGAGTGGGCGACACCTGAAATACAATTCAGATTGGTAGAATATATATAAAATGGAGTATATGGATAATCAGTTACACATAGTTATAAGCCGACCAAGAATGACTTTTGTGTCTACAGGGTGCAGCCAGAAACCTACCTTACAGAATGACGGCCAAAAATTCAGTCCTCCATGATGTGTAAAATAAATACAAAAAGGAGTAATGGTCTGGTTTCTGCCAGAGCACTCCTCCATCCCGAAATATGTATCAAAACAAGAAAAATGGCCCGTGGGACTTTATATGAGGTGCGTGCTCAGTGGCTAAAAATAATGACATGCACAATATATAAATAAAACAACATGACATTTTATTACATTGTAAACAAACATGGCAATGTATATGCTCAAAAACACATAATATATAGCTCAAAGGCTCAAATATGAATGGCATATGACATGAATAATATATGAACAAATTTCGGTAGGCATCTTGGTGTATCCTCTTGATGAAAAATGCCATAATGGATACTATGACATAGTAGAATGTACATTGTGGTCTGACGCGTTTCGGGAGCAACATCTCCCTTCCTCAGAGACCAATGCGTTCAAGGTATCTTAATCAACGGAGCTCAAATAGCAAAAATGCCCTCTTGCATGGCAGCGGTGCGTCTCGTCTAACCCGGGAGCTGAAGGGTCCCAATGTGACAGCAGCCAGAGAGGGGGGTTCATGGCAGGCAAGTGTGTATGTGATGGGGGACCTTCCATATCTGTCAGGTAACTCCATGGCTTGCAGAAAAAGAGGGACCCTAGCGTCATGTAGCGGGTATATGCGGATCTAACAGTGCCTGGGCAACTGTGATCACGTGTAGGAGAGGAAAATAAAAGTCCTCACACTAGGGCACGGTGTCCCCTTCTGCGGTAGCCAGACTGACAATGAAGTCGGTCTGGTTTAAATAGCCCCCAACTGTGTGACGTATCACGTTACAAACAGAGTCTGACATCACACAGTCCGGCAATGTACCGCCCCTCACTTTCTCCCGTAGGCCGGGACAGCATGATCCGCCCAGTCGAGGCGGGGGTAGTAAAAGACAATAAAAGCAAAAAATACCCCGCGCCCCTGTTAGACTCCAGCAACAAACCCCAAATACTGGAATGTTAGGAATAAAGCAAAAATAAAAAGGAGTTGTGCTAGTAGATGCAAATAATAAAAGTCCACATATATTCAATTGCTTGGAGATGCAGGCATACAAAAACAGCAGCATATAAACTGGTGAAAGTCCACATATGATCAAATGCTTGGAAATGTAGGCATGCACAATCAGCAAGTTATCCACCCAGGCGTTTCATCAGTTTAAACAAGTGAGAGTACCCAGCCACCACACACTGACTCTTACCAAAAACTGGTGAAATTATAGCAGTAAGTGGTTAAAGGACCACCACAGCCTTTCTCCTGAATCATACAGCTCCAGAAGGTTCTCCAATATCCGCCACTTCCAAACTCCATTTGTTATGGGCAATTGAGAGGCAAAATACACAAACTCCCTTCAAAATCTTGATGGCACCGTATCTCATATAGAATAGGAGACATCAAACCGAAGGGACAGGCCCATAGTGCATTATCTCAAGGCAAATATTTTATTGAAACATAAATAAGGGTATGCACTCACCCAGTAGAGGTTTAAAACAGGCACATAATAAAACAGTGGGGCACCAGAGCCTTTCAGCAGTGTTCCTCCGTATACAACCAAGAAAATGGCCAGCCTCAGACTTCCGGGTGTGACGTAGTGATGCTTGGCTTGCTCCTTCTGACACGTTTCGTCATAACGACGTCTTCAAGGGGGCGTGAAAGGGGCGGGCCTGAAAGGCATGAAGGAGATAATAAAAATATAGAAATTTTATGACATTGTGTCCTGTTGTTGTGCCAACAAAGTCCAACTACCAAAAATTTTCTCTAGTTTCCTACCCTTAATGACCAGGACATATTTTGCGATTCAGCGCTGCGTTACTTTAATGGACAATTGCGCGGTAATGCGACGCTGTACCCAAATAAAATTGATGTCTTTTTTCCCACCAATACAGCTTTCTTTTGGTGGTATTTGGTCACCTGTGCGATTTTTATTTTTTGCGCTATAAACAAAAAAAGAGCGACAATTCTGGAAAAAAAAAACAATATTTTTCACTTTCTGCTATATAACCTTCTCAAAAAAAAATTAAAAATCTAAATTTTTTAACATTTTAGGCCAATTTGTTTTCTGCTACATATTTTTGGTAAAAAAAAAATCGCAATAAGCGTATTTTGATTGGTTTGCGCAAAAGTTTATTGTGTCTACTAAATACGGGAAAGATTTGTCATTTTTATTGTTTTTTTGTTTTTTTTACTAGTAATGGCGGCGATCTGCAATTATTTTTTTTTGCAGGATTGCGACATTGCGACGGACAGAGCGGACCCCTAACTGACATTTTTGACACTTTTGGGGGACCAGTGACATTACTACAGTAATCAGTGCTAAAAATATGGACTGTTACTGTACTAATGACATTGGCAGGGAAGGGGTTAACACTGGGTGATCAAGGGGTTAAATGTAAGCCTAGGAGAGTGATTCCAACTGTGAAGGGGCGTGGCTTGTGAAATGATCATAGAGACATGTGATCCTATATAGAAGGATCACAGGCGCTCTGTGAACATTCCAGGGAGAAGAACGGTCAGCTGTGTTTACAACATCTGACCGTCCTTCTCTCTCAGCGGGGAACGGCTGGGGCGGCAATCAGAGCCCCATGCATCAGGGTCCCTGCTGGGTGTGGGGGCAGGAGCGCGCCCCCAGCGGCGCACGCTCACCCCCTAGCAGCAGGCGTGCGATCGATGTAGGTCTACGTTGTTTCGTGCAGGAGGGCTACACTGCCACAGTAAAACTGCAGGGGGCGGTCCGGTTAAAGTTAGCCCAATTTTTGTATAATGTGAAAGATAATGTTACACTGAGTAAATAAATACCTAACATGTCACGCTTTAAAATTGCACACGCATATGAAATGGCAACAAACTACAAAATGAAAAAATCTCCATGGGTGACAATTTAAAAATTTTTAACAGTGACCAGTTTAGAGTTACAGAGGAGGTCTAGAGCTATAATCGTTGCTCTCACTCTAATGATCGTGATGATACCTCACAAGTGTGATTTGAACACCGTTTACATATGTGGGCGCAACTTACATATGTGTTCACTTCTGCAAGTGAGCACAGAGGGACGGGGCGCTTAAAAAAAATATATATATATATTTTTCTTTTTTCCGCAGATCCCCACTGAGCAGGCGGATGACAGCTCTATCTCCGCTCTGTGTGCAGAGACTGAGCTGTCAGATCCCCGCTGTCCTCTATGGGAGATCACATCTATTCCTATACTGATCTCCATGTATACACCGCTGGGATCACACATTATATCTCTGTATACAGATCACATCTATTCCTATATACTGATCTCCATGTATACACCGCTGGGATCACACATTATATATCTCTGTATACAGATCTCATCTATTCCTATATACTGATCTCCATGTATACACCGCTGGGATCACACATTATATCTCTGTATACAGATCACATCTATTCCTATATACTGATCTCCATGTATACTCCGCTGGGATCACACATTATATCTCTGTATACAGATCACATCTATTCCTATATACTGATCTCCATGTATACACCGCTGGGATCACACATTATATCTCTGTATACAGATCTCATCTATTCCTATACTGATCTCCATGTATACACCGCTGGGATCACACATTATATCTCTGTATACAGATCACATCTATTCCTATATACTGATCTCCATGTATACACCGCTGGGATCACACATTATATCTCTGTATACAGATCTCATCTATTCCTATATACTGATCTCCATGTATACACCGCTGGGATCACACATTATATATCTCTGTATACAGATCTCATCTATTCCTATATACTGATCTCCATGTATACTCTGCTGGGATCACACATTATATCTCTGTATACAGATCTCATCTATTCCTATATACTGATCTCCATGTATACTCCGCTGGGATCACACATTATATCTCTGTATACAGATCACATCTATTCCTATATACTGATCTCCATGTATACTCCGCTGGGATCACACATTATATCTCTGTATACAGATCTCATCTATTCCTATATACTGATCTCCATGTATACACCGCTGGGATCACACATTATATCTCTGTATACAGATCACATCTATTCCTATATACTGATCTCCATGTATACACCTCTGGGATCACACATTATATCTCTTTATACAGATCACATCTATTCCTATATACTGATCTCCATGTATACTCCGCTGGGATCACACATTATATCTCTGTATACAGATCTCATCTATTCCTATATACTGATCTCCATGTATACAGCGCTGGGATCACACATTATATCTCTGTATACAGATCTCATCTATTCCTATATACTGATCTCCATGTATACACCGCTGGGATCACACATTATATCTCTGTATACAGATCACAGACATTACCGGTCACACATCGCCCGATCATCACTGACATCTCCTCTCCTCCGGTACAGATCGCACACTGAGGTCGGTATGAGATACAATATGTACAATGCTGGCAGATTAATCATCTAAGAGCCAGTTCACACTGCCGCGACCATAAGTCGCCCCATGTCGGAGCGACTTTTTACCGCGATTTTACCGCGACTTCAGCGCGACTTGTGAATTATTTTGCACGACTTATATGACAGACGACTTTGTGTTTGGCCAATCAGAATATGATGTGTTTGACCCAATTCCCCTTTTCTGTTTTTTTTTACTCATTTCCTCATTGCCCACCAGTGCCACGTATCAGTGTCCACCAATGCCACTGCCCACCAGTGCCACGTATCAGTGCCACGTATCAGTGCCACGAATCAGTGTCCACCAGTGCCACGAATCAGTGCCCACCAGTGCCACGTATCAGTGCCACGAATCAGTGCCCACCAGTGCCACGTATCAGTGCCACGAATCAGTGTCCACCAGTGCCACGTATCAGTGCCATGAATCAGTGTCCACCAGTGCCACGTATCAGTGCAACGAATCAGTGCCCACCAGTGCCACGTATCAGTGTCCACCAGTGCCACGTATCAGTGCCACGAATCAGTGTCTACCAGTGCCAAGTATCAGTGCCACTAATCAGTGTCCATCAGTGCCATGTATCAGTGCCACGAATCAGTGTCCACCAGTGCCACGTATCAGTGCCACGAATCAGTGTCCATCAGTGTCCACCAGTGCCACTAATCAGTGTCTACCAGTGCCATGTATCAGTGCCACGAATCAGTGTCCATCAGTGTCCACCGGTGCTACGTATCAGTGCCACGAATCAGTGTCCATCAGTGCCACGTATCAGTGCCACGAATCAGTGTCCACCAGTGCCACGTATCAGTGCCACGAATCAGGGTCCATCAGTGTCCACCGGTGCCACGAATCAGTGTCCACCGGTGCCACGAATCAGTGTCCATCAGTGTCCACCAGTGCCACTAATCAGTGTCTACCAGTGCCACGTATCAGTGCCACGAATCAGTGTCCATCAGTGTCCACCAGTGCTACGTATCAGTGCCACGAATTAGTGTCCATCAGTGTCCACCAGTGCTACGTATCAGTGCCACGAATCAGTGTCCATCAGTGTTCACCAGTGCCACGTATCAGTGCCTCGTATCAGTGCCACTAATCCGTGTCCACCAGTGCCACGTATCAGTGCCACGAATCAGTGTCCACCAGTGGCACGTATCAGTGCCACGAATCAGTGTCCATCAGTGTCCACCAGTGCTACGTATCAGTGTCACGAATCAGTGTCCATCAGTGTCCACCAGTGCTACGTATCAGTGCCTCGTATCAGTGCCACTAATCCGTGTCCACCAGTGCCACGTATCAGTGCCACGAATCAGTGTCCACCAGTGGCACGTATCAGTGCCACGAATCAGTGTCCATCAGTGCTACGTATCAGTGTCACGAATCAGTGTCCATCAGTGTCCACCAGTGCTACGTATCAGTGCCACGAATCAGTGTCCATCAGTGTTCACCAGTGCCACGTATCAGTGCCTCGTATCAGTGCCACTAATCCGTGTCCACCAGTGCCACGTATCAGTGCCACGAATCAGTGTCCACCAGTGGCACGTATCAGTGCCACGAATCAGTGTCCATCAGTGTCCACCAGTGCTACGTATCAGTGTCACGAATCAGTGTCCATCAGTGTTCACCAGTGCCACGTATCAGTGCCTCGTATCAGTGCCACTAATCCGTGTCCACCAGTGCCACGTATCAGTGCCACGAATCAGTGTCCACCAGTGGCACGTATCAGTGCCACGAATCAGTGTCCATCAGTGTCCACCAGTGCTACGTATCAGTGCCATGAATCAGTGTCCATCAGTGTTCACCAGTGCCACGTATCAGCGCCTCGTATCAGTGCCACTTATCTCTGTCCACCAGTGTCACTCACACAGACCAAGCAGAGATAATGGAATATATATACCATTACATATATATATATACCATATAGGCATGGCTGCAATGTGGGGAATGCCTGGCTAATCTCTTTCTTCTTCCTGGAAAGTCTGATAACAAGTTGTGTCAATTAAGATAAGGAGGCGACTCCCATTGAAGTCTATGGGACAGTCGGATCACAGGTCGCCTCAAAGTAGTACAGGACCCTTTTCTGAAGTCGGAGCGACTTCAGTAGTGCCAATTAAGTCCCCGTTCACACTAAGGCGACCTGGTCGCCTCACAGGTCGCCTGCCATAGAGAAGCTGTGGACCCGTTCTAATAGGAGCGACACAAGTCGCTCCGACTTAGAAAAAGGGTCCGGAGCTTCTTTGGGGCGACCAGGAGGCGACCTGCATTGACTTCAATGTTATGAAGTCTGTGCCGGCCGCTCCGAGGTCACGGGGCGAGCAGCGCGCCGCGACCTGTAAGGTCGCCTGGCAAAGTAGCGTCGCCCCAGTGTGAACGGGGCCTCAGACGGCACTGATTGATTAACATTGCTTTTGTTATGTCAAGCGACCTGGGGCGACACAAATCGTGCTAGTGTGAATGGGGCGGAGCTTATTTCACTAAGCTACAAAATAAAGAGCAAATAGCAGGGCGGACTGCAGGCTAGGGGGCGGAGACATGTACTCTTAAATGATTATTGGTTGTATTCTGTAGCGTAGAATGAGTGTGATTGGCGGAGTAATGAATGGAGGCGGAGTAATGATTGGAGGCGGGGTAATGATTGGAGGCGGATCCATGTATCCAGCAGATATTTGTATATAATAATCTCTGTGTGCCTCCATTGCCTGTGCTGTCAGTGTACAGAGTGATGATAGGGTGCAGATCCTCTATACGGTGGGTAAATCAGTAAGTTGTTGATCCCCGGTGATCGCTCAGTGACTCCCTTCCAGATATAATATGAATGGAGTTGTAATATGTGACTATCAGAGTCCTCAGCAGATATAGGAGTCGGTGGTTTACTATTTAATCCTTTCTCCGAATCCCCTCCAGAGATCTATGAGGATCCGATGTGAGAAAAAGACGCTCCGCCCACACTGACCGCTGGTATCCGCCCACCTTCCAATCAGCAATTCCTGTTCTGTGGCTGGGCGGGGTTTTGTGCACATGGCTACTTATAATTCATCCTCTCATGATCAGTGCTGAAGATTCCTAGCAATGCTTTCACTTGGCTGCTTTTCATCTGGGGGGGTTCATTATAGAAATGATGTGCACAGTGAAGGCTGTCAGTAATGGGCGCCCCTCCCCCTCCAAAGTTTTAACTGTTAGGAAAAAAGAAAAAATATATTTTGCTCATTGTAATAAATAGTGGGGGGGGGGGGGGGCTCCAATTAGGAAGTGTAAAGTTTCTCATATGATGTAATGGAGGCGGAGATCTCTGTTGGCTTCTATATGATCCTCTGCACCCCGATCACTCAGAATGATGATTGGAACTCCATGAGCTGAGATCTTCCATGGATCCCAGACTGAGGGAGAGTGACCGTTACTTTCTGTTTCTACCATTTGTGTATTATCGCACCGACTGTTGTCACTCTATCAGCAATCTGATTGGCGATGGTCCTGAAGCCAATTCCAGCCTTGTGTAGATCTACAATCTTCTCTCTGACATCCTTGGACAGCTCTTTGGTCTTGGCCATGGTGGAGAGATTGGAATCTGATTGGTTGATTCTATGGACAGCTATCTTTTATACAGGTAACAAGCTGAGAATTAGGAGCACTCCCTTTAACCATTTCCCCACCACCCCAGTGCTGTATTTTGGCCAAGACCAACAAGGCCCAGGCCTAGGGCAGCACTTTGCAGGGGAGCAGCAAAAAAAGTCACCCCCCCCTCCACCTGAGAATCTTTTTGGCTAGTGGTTGCTAGAGCTGCCTCTCGCACCCCTTCCTCTCTTTCTCACCCCCCTCTTCCCTCTCTCTCTCATCACCCCTCTCTCTATCACCCCCTCTTCTCCCTCTCTCATCCCCCCTCTCTCACTCTCCCTTCCCCCTCTCTCTCTCTCTCATCCCCTCATCCCCCCTCTCTCTCTCATCCCTCTCTCTCTCTCTCTTCCCCCCTCTCTCTCCCATCCCCCCTCTCTCTCTCTTCCCCCCTCTCTCTCATCCCTCTCTCTCCCATCCCCCCTCTCTCCCACCCCCCTCTCTCCCACCCCCCTCTCTCTGTCTTCCCCCTCTCTCTCTCACCCCCCCTCTCTCTCTCACCCCCCTTCTCTCTCATCCATTCATCCCCCTCTCTCTCTCATCCCCCTCTCTCCCCCACCCCCCCTCTCTCTCTCTCATCCCCCTTCTCTCTCTCTCTCTCACCCCCATCTCCCCTCTCCCCCCGTCTCTCTCATCCCCCCTCTCTCTCACACACCTCCCTTCTTCACCCACCCCCCCCTCTCGTGAGATCTCAGGGGTTCATGCTGGGACTTGTAGTCCTTACATTTTCGAGGGAGTCACATCCGTTAAAAAGGAAGGAGTGGGGCAAATTTACATTGGGGGGGGGAGCGCCCAATTTTAGTCTTGCCTAGGGCAGCACAAAACCAAAATATACCACTGGACCACCCGCTACCATTTTACTGCAGGAGGGTGGCTCTCATGCGCAAACCGATGTAGATGTACATCAGTCATGCACGGGAAGCTAAGGGGGCGAGCGCACGCCGATCCCGCCCCCACTCAGCAGAGGGGAAGCCAATGCTTGTATCAGGCAGCTCCGATTGCCGCCTGACACCCGCGATCTCTCCCTGCTGAGAGAGAAGGACGGTCGGATAATGTAAACACAGCTGACCGTTCTTCTCCCTGCAATGATCACAGAGCTCATGTGACCCTTCTATATAGGATCACAGGTCTCTATGGTCATTTCACAAGCCCCGCCACCCCACAGTTAGAATCCCTCCCCTAGGCTCACATTTAACACCTTGATCACCCACAGTGTTAACCCCTTCCCTGCCAGTGTCATTATTACAGTAACAGTGCATATTTTTTAGCACTGATTACTATAGTAATGTCACTGGTGCCACCCAAAAGTGTCAAAAATGTCAGTCAGGGGTCCGATCTGTGTGCCGCAATGTCGCAGTCCCGCAAAAAAAATCACAGATCGCCGCAGTTACTAGTAAAAAAATAAAAATAAAACCCAATAAAAATGACAAATCTTTGCCGTAGTTAGTAGATATGATAGCTTTTGCACAAACCAATCAAAATACGCTTATTGGGATTTTTTTTTTTACCCAAAATATTTAGCAGAAACCAGTGGCGGCTGGTGAAGTTTTAATATGGGGGGGCGCAAGACCCCGCCCTTCCATTTTGACCCCTCCCATTTCTCAGAAGCCCCACCCCTTATAGACTCCACCCATTTTTTCCCCTGTATTTTGCTTGCGTGAACCAATTCTCCCAATATATCACATATTAAGGGGTCCATCAGTGCTAGTATATCCCATAATAGGGAACAGGGGCCCTATTATGGGATATACTGTGAGAGACATCCTATTATGGGATACATGGACTGAGAGTGGCACAAACCCCACTGTACAGGCCCTCTAGCACAAACCCCACAGTACAGGCCCTCTAGCACAAACCCCACAGTACATGCCCCCTTCAATATAGTGACCAGTATAAATGCCCCCTTTCAATGTAGTGACCAGCATATATGTCCCCAATGCAGTGACCAGTATACATGTCCCCAATGCAGAGCTATGCGTGCGTGCCTCCAGTGACCACCAGTATACATGTCCCCCAATGCAGAGCTATGCGTGCGTGCCTCCAGTGACCACCAGTATACATGTACCCCAATGCAGAGCTATGCGTGCGTGCCTCCAGTGACCACTAGTATACATGTACCCCAATGCAGAGCTATGCGTGCGTGCCTCCAGTGACCATCAGTATACATGTCCCCCAATGCAGAGCTATGCGTGCGTGCCTCCAGTGACCACCAGTATACATGTACCCCAATGCAGAGCTATGCGTGCGTGCCTCCAGTGACCACTAGTATACATGTACCCCAATGCAGAGCTATGCGTGCGTGCCTCCAGTGACCACCAGTATACATGTCCCCCAATGCAGAGCTATGTGTGCGTGCGTACCTCCAGTGACCACCAGTATACATGTACCCCAATGCAGAGCTATGCGTGCGTGCGTGCCTCCAGTGACCACCAGTATACATGTACCCCAATGCAGAGCTATGCGTGCGTGCCTCCAGTGACCACCAGTATACATGTACCCCAATGCAGAGCTATGCGTGCATGCCTCCAGTGACCACCAGTATACATGTACCCCAATGCAGAGCTATGCGTGTGTGCCTCCAGTGACCTCCAGTATACATGTATCCCAATGCAGAGCTATGCGTGCGTGCATCCAGTGACCACCAGTAATGTACCCCAATGCAGAGCTATGCGTGCGTGCCTCCAGTATACATGTACCCCAATGCAGAGCTATGCGTGTGTGCGTGCGTGCCTCCAGTGACCACCAGTATACATGTACCCCAATGCAGAGCTATGCGTGTGCGCCTCCAGTGACCACCAGTATACATGTACCCCAATGCAGAGCTATGCGTGCGTGCCTCCAGTGACCACCAGTAATGTACCCCAATGCAGAGCTATGCGTGCGTGCCTCCAGTGACCACCAGTAATGTACCCCAATGCAGAGCTATGCGTGCGTGCCTCCAGTGACCACCAGTAATGTACCCCAATGCAGAGCTATGCGTGCGTGCGTGCCTCCAGTGACCACCAGTAATGTACCCCAATGCAGAGCTATGCGTGCGTGCATCCAGTGACCACCAGTAATGTACCCCAATGCAGAGCTATGCGTGCGTGCCTCCAGTGACCACAAGTAATGTACCCCAATGCAGAGCTATGCGTGCGTGCGTGCCTCCAGTGACCACCAGTAATGTACCCCAATGCAGAGCTATGCGTGCGTGCGTGCATCCAGTGACCACCAGTAATGTACCCCAATGCAGAGCTATGCGTGCGTGCGTGCCTCCAGTGACCACCAGTATACATGTACCCCAATGCAGAGCTATGCGTGCGTGCGTGCATCCAGTGACCACCAGTAATGTACCCCAATGCAGAGCTATGCGTGCGTGCCTCCAGTGACCACCAGTAATGTACCCCAATGCAGAGCTATGCGTGCGTGCCTCCAGTGACCACAAGTAATGTACCCCAATGCAGAGCTATGCGTGCGTGCGTGCCTCCAGTGACCACCAGTAATGTACCCCAATGCAGAGCTATGCGTGCGTGCGTGCATCCAGTGACCACCAGTAATGTACCCCAATGAAGAGCTATGCGTGCGTGCGTGCCTCCAGTGACCACCAGTAATGTACCCCAATGCAGAGCTATGCGTGCGTGCGTGCCTCCAGTGACCACCAGTATACATGTACCCCAATGCAGAGCTGTGCGTGCGTGCGTGCATCCAGTGACCACCAGTAATGTACCCCAATGCAGAGCTATGCGTGCGTGCCTCCAGTGACCACCAGTAATGTACCCCAATGCAGAGCTATGCGTGCGTGCGTGCCTCCAGTGACCACCAGTAATGTACCCCAATGCAGAGCTATGTGTGCGTGCGTGCCTCCAGTGACCACCAGTAATGTACCCCAATGCAGAGCTATGCGTGCGTGCGTGCCTCCAGTGACCACCAGTAATGTACCCCAATGCAGAGCTATGGGTGCGTGCCTCCAGTGACCACCAGTAATGTACCCCAATGCAGAGCTATGCGTGCGTGCCCGACTGAGAGTGCACTTACCTGTGAGTCACGGCGGCTTCTCCCTCTCCTCTTCTTCGTTCGGCGGCGGGAAGGTGAGCGGCTCTTCTCCCTCTCGGCCTCTTCAGCGGCGGGAAGCTGACCGGGCGGCGACGGTGAGTGACTGATGCACGCACCGGCACCGCCCCCAACGAGGTCAGCATGGATGTCCTTAATCATGATTGGTCCAGGCTGGAGTCTGGACCAATCATGATCCAAGACATCACAAAAGGGGGGTGGTGTAGCGCCGTGCTCTGCGCTACAGTTACGCCCCAGAAGGCTGCCATTTGGCGCCTCTGCGGGTGGAAAACCCCACCCCCCCATAGGCACCAATGGAGCGGGCTCCAAAAGGGGGGTGGGTGTAGCGCAGTGCTCTGCACTACAGTTACGCCCCAGAAGGCCGCCTCTCGGCGCTTCTGTGGGTGGAAAACCCCACCCCCCCATAGGCACCAATGAGGCGGGCGCCCCTTGTGGGCAAAAATTTTTTTTTTTTTTAATCTTTTTTTTTTCTTTTTTTTTTGGGGGGGGGGGGAGCGGCGCCCCTGCGCCCCCTATGGGCCGGCCGCCACTGGCAGAAACCAAATTGGCATAAAATGTTAAATGTTGATTTTTACTTGTCATATAACAGAATGTGAAAAATATTGTTTTTTTTTTTTTTTTTCAAAATTGTCGCTCTTTTTTTTGTTTATAGCGCAAAAAATAAAAAATCACACAGGTGATCAAATACCACCATAAGAAAGCTCTGTTTGTGGGAAAAAAAGAATATAGATCTCGTTTGGGTACAGCGCCGCACAATCACGCAATTGTCCATTAAAGAAATGCAGTGCCGAATCACAAAATAGGGCCTGGTCATTAAGGGGGAAAATATTCCGGTCTTAAAGTGGTTTAGGCCCCTTTCACACAGGCGGACCGTTCATATCTGCCTGTCAGTTTTTCAGGGGATCTGAAGACATTCCCATGCATCTCTATGGGACATCGGATGTCAGCGGAGACATGTCCGCTGACATCTGATCCATCAAATCTGGATGGATGGAAACCCTATTTTCCATCCGTCCAGCGGATGGGATCGCATGAGAACGGACCGACGGTCTGTTCCCACCCGATTCCCCCATAGGGATGCATGGGGAACTGAAAGCTGTGTCTCCGCACACAGCGCGGAGAACAGCTCTCATCCTCCTGCTCAGCGGGGGATCGGTGGATCGATCCCCCACTGAGATAAACACAGTCCGTCCAACGGAGCAGACTGTGTGAAAGGGGCCTAAGAGTGTTCTCCTAATCTCAGCTCATTACCTGTATAGAAGACACCTGGGAGCCAGAAATCTTGCTGATTAATAGGGGATCAAATACTCAGAGGCCTACCTAGAGTCTCCAGCACCCCTGGCGAGGAGCTGTATAGAGAGAGAGTGGGAGGGGGTGACAGGGAGAGAAAGGGGGTGCAAGAGAAGGGGGGGTGACACAGAGAGGGGGGTGTGACAGGGGGGTGAAAGAGAGAGAGGGGGGGTCCCCCCGCCAGCCTGTCCTTCAGGCTGGGAGTGGAGAGGAGGTAGAAGGTGCTGAGCGGCGGTACGGCTCCTCTGACAGCTCAGTCCCCATCCCCAGCCTGCCACCGAGCTGGAGCCGATTAATGATGTCACGGTCATGTGACTGCTGACCGCCCGTATGTGTGGGAGGTGGCAGAGATCCATAGAGCCTGCATTGCCGCTGTTCTGCCTGGAGAGGACACGGTTCCGGGATTGGAGCTGCCTGAGGGCGCCGGGGGGGCAGACTGAGCAGAGGGCGCAAGAATCACTGCTAACACTGCCAATTTTTTGCACCCCTCCTCGGCCTGTGCCCCTGGTGGGCGCCGGTCTGGCCGAACCCATGGGACACCCCTGCAAATACTTATTTCACTCATTAAAATGCAAATAAATTTATAACTTTTTTGAAGTGCGTTTTTCTGGGGGTTTTTTCTTGTTATTCTATCTCTCACTGGTAAAATAAACCGACCAATAAAATTATAGACCGATCATTTCTATGTCAGTTGGAAAATGTACAAAATCAGCCGGGGATCCAATACTTTTTCCCCTCACTGTATGTTGGCTAAACATTTTTACTTCTACATCTAATTGTTTTGACTACCAAGTCACATCTTCCTTCCCATTATACTACTTCCTGACGAAGTCCATTCCACATTTTTCACACCTCCTACGGCCTTCCAATTGTAGAGAGAGAATCTCTTTTCCGTCAGATGTAAAGAGTCCCCCTTTATGTGTTATCGGATCATAATGTAGTATAGGAATATTGTGTAATATGTACACCAATCAGCACCAATCCACCAACTTTTCACAATTACACTCACTAAAGGGTTACTCCAACTCTCATTTCCTTTGGTGGCCCCCAGCGTCTCTTCAGGCTGGCTTCATAGCATCGCATTGCAGTAACATGCGCAGTATAGTAATTTGATGCGTTTCAAAGCAGAACAATTCCCCTGCCAAAAAAAAAGGTCTGTGGGCTCCCTCTGCTGTTCGTTTTTTGGTACTACAGCTCTACGTCAGTTGCATACAACCATATATAAGAGCACCCACCAATAAACTCAATCTCCACAAATATCCAGATGTCTATTATACAAAGCACTTTTACAAACACATTATGTATATAACCGATGTGTGAAAATATCTTCATAAATAAAAAGTCCTTGTGCCTGGAATCCTGTGTTAAATTTAGCCAAATCATTCAACATATACAGTGTGTGCAACAAAGTCTCAAAATGTAATTCTTTTCTTAAAAAAAATGCAACATTGTATTTTACTTTTCTTTCCTTTCTCCATCAGTTATTCGAGTTCACATGTTCGGTGCGCCCCCTGTTGTTCTGTTTAGTCATTACAAATGGTTTCTAATGTGGCCCCCCCTCCAGCTAATATTACAGCCTCATAGGAAAGGTGTGATAATGCCCCCCTATCCCTGCCAATGCCCACACTGTGCACAAATCATCAGCATCCCCTCCAAAGGGAACTTTGTGTGATATCCTCTAAAGCTGGCCATACATAATACAATTTTATTATTCAATTTCCTTTAGATTTACATTCAGCTATGTAGTGCAAGGGCCGGTCTAATTCCATACAAATTGAAAATATTTAGGTGTGACTTCATAGTATATGGTTCTGGTAAATCTAAAGGAAAGTTGTAGAAGAAAATTGTATAATGTATGGGCAGCCTAAGGATCATCAGATGCTGCAGCTTTTCTCTTTATAACACTGGAGATTGCTCAGGATGTTATAATGAATACTGACCCTCCCTTTCTGAGATTTGTTTGGGAAAATACAAACAGTAATTCCTTCATAATAGAGACAGGTATGAATCTGCAGGAAAGTCTGAAATATAAAAGCTGAACTCGGGAGGAATTACAAATCTACGCTTTACAGTGGAACTTTACACTCCCTATCCCCCCCCCTTTTTTTTTTTAACCCCCACTTACCTGGTTGCAGGTCCTGCATATTTAAGGTCCAGCATTGACCTACTGAGATCCTCTTCTCTGCACCCCCCTCGGTCCCGTGCCTTCATCATCTTCTGTGACATCATCGATAAGCTGCCGATACTTGTGGGTTAAGCCGATGGCTTCACCAATGGCGTGCCGCCTGGCCCTGCTGCCTACTTTCCCAATGTAGGATTATGCCTTCTGGGACATGAGACGTACATATTCCAGGAGACGATGGGGGAAAAGTGCACATTATTTGCCTAAATGAATGTTGTGCATGGGGGGGGGGGGGGGGCAGACCTTTTTTTTTAACAAAATAAAGGACAAAAAAAATTCCCAACTTCCGCAGGGGGGAGGGGGGGATGAGAGGAGGGGTGAATGGAGGCAGCATGCCCTGGAGAATGATGTTTGGCTTTAGGATCTCAGTCCCAAGCACTGCAAGGCTTAGATGCTCATTTTGGCCTAGGCTACCCATATAAAGCTCTTTTACTTACCTTATACCTTGCACCCGCAGGCTCCTTCTATGTGATTGGTCCCCCGCAGAGATGTATAGTAACTAAGTAGAACTACTTCACTACTGTACTTAAGTACCGAAAGGCGGTATCTGTACTTTCCTAGAGTAGAATTTTTTTCTCCTACTTCCACTTTTACTTCACTAAATTTTTTCAATGATTTCAATACTTCTACTCCGATATTTTTGTTTGTGCTGCATAGTTACTCGTTACTATTATAAAAATTACCACTGCCAGAACAGTAGATGGCAGGTTTCATGAAGCTCAAAACATGTGTATTATCAGCGCATACGAAAATAAATGCTACTGTATGTATAAATAAAAGCTGCATTTGAAATAATAAAAAACAATATGATGTTCAAACTTTTGACTTCTTTCTTTAATAACTACATAACACAGTACTTGTACTTTTACTTTCAGTACTTGAGTAGCAATTTTTTTGTTCAAAACTACTGGTACTTTTACTTTCAGTACTTGAGTAGCAAAATTTAAAAAAAAACTACTTGCAATACTTAAGTACAAAAAATGTTGAATACTTTAGTACTTCTACTCAAGTCACTTTTTGATCGAGCACTTCCACTTCTACTCAAGTCACTTTTTGATCGAGCACTTGTACTTTTACTCAAGTATGGGTTTCGAGTACTTTATACAACTCTGGTCCCCCGAGACTCTTCTGTTCAATGCTCCAGGCAGTGGGGACATCAGGTAAAATGTGGGAACAATAACCCTGCATTGTAGGTGAGGATGCTGAATGCCGGACCACTACTTGGAGCTCTGAAAAGAAGAGGGGAGAGCCAGCTGCCTGGGAAGTGGGGGATCGGGTAAGTAAAAGTGAATTTCTTTTTTAAAGTAGTCTAGACAAAATTAAAAAAATAATTTAATCCTTGCAGTTTGCAGGTAGCTCCACTGGAAGGGTCATTTTATGTACCTGGAATTCAGCCTTAAAGTGGTTCTAAAGGTACAAGTTTTTTTACCTTAATGCATTGTCTTTTGCAAGTAGCTCCCCCTTGCAGTAGCCGTGGTCAGTTCTCGATCCAGTAATGTGCATGAGAGCAGCAGGTTTCCCCAGTTACCCCAGAATGTTACTCACCTTCCCTGCAATCCCCTGCCGTCCTCCTCAACGTCCTCCCCCACCGTCCTCCCCAGCATCCTCACTGTCTCTCCCCGCTCTGTGCACGGCAGATGCCGGCACTTGCCTTTCCAGTTCCCTCCCCTGTTAACATTGTGACGCAGGGGTGTGGAACCGGCGGCAATTTCAAAAATGTAAATACACCAAATGAGATGATAGAAAGCTGTGATCCTAACGGATTACACTGTATCATCCCATTTCACCACAGGATTTCACCTGGTGACTTTTCCAGTGCCCTGCCTGTGCTTTTCCAGTTCTTTGTGCCTGGAAAATAGAGAACGACCATGGCGTCCAAAAAGAGTTCTTTTTGCGCAAAAGCGCTTTTAGACTAACTGGAAAACAGCGACAGCGAAACTGAGTTACTTGAAGAACTGAGCGATAGCCATTGGTGGAAAAATTCTTCATCAGGTACGGAAAGCGACGACAGCGACAATTCTGATGTCTCTTTCTGGCACATCGCCAGAAATTCTGAAGAATCATTTGATAAACTTCCCAAATTCCACAAGCGATGTTCCAGAAATAGAAATCAGAATCGTCGCTGTCGTCACTTTCTGTACCGGATGACGAATTTTCCCACCACCCGCTATCGCTCAGTTCTTCAAGTAACTCCGTTTCGCTGTCGCTGTTTTCCAGTTCATCTAAAAGCATTTTTGTGCAAAAAGAACGAGTTTTGGACGCCATGGTCGTTCTCTATTTTCCAGGCACAAAGTACTGGAAAAGCACAGGCAGGGCACTGGAAAAGTCACCAGGTGAAATCCTGTGGTGAAATGGGACGATGCAGTGTAATCCGTTAGGATCACAGCTTTCTATCATCTCATTTGGTGCATTTACATTTTTGAATTTGCCGCCGGTTCCACCCCCCTGGGTCGCAATGCTTGCACGGAAGAGAACCAGATGACAGGTGCCAGCATCGACCGAGCACACAGCGGGAGGATGGCGGAGGAGGACAGCGGGAGGAGGATGGCGGAGGAGGACGGCGGGAGCGGACAGCGGGGGAGGATGGCGGAGGAGGACAGCGGGAGCGGACAGCGGGGGAGGACGGCGGGGGAGGATGGCGGAGGAGGACGGCGGGAGCGGACAGCGGGGGAGGACGGCAGTTTATCGCAGGGGAAGGTGAGTTTTAAAATGTAAAACAACAGATTTCCATGCAAAACAATCTACCGCTATTAGCACAGAAATCCTGACATAAGCAGACCGCCAGGGAGGTTAAATAAGAAATGGAGGCAGATCTCAGTTTTACAAAACAAAAATGAAATGACATCATCACAAAATTGTATGAAGGAAAAAAATGTAATAAATATAAAGAAGAAATGAAAGGAAGAATGGCTGAATGCATTCTGTGCATTAAGATAAAAAAAAAAGAAAAAACCTGTGTGTAGCAGCCCCCCCTCATACTTACCTGAGCTCGATCTTCCTCCAGTGATGTGCACGACTGCCTCGGCTGTCCGGACCCTCCCCCCCTGGTTGGCAGAGACACAGCAGCGGCACCACTGACTCCCCCTGCTGTCGAAGTCAGTTAGCAAATCAGGAGAGAGAGGGGGCAGGGCTGAACCTCGGCTCTGTGTCTGAATGGACACACGGAGCTGCGGCTTGGCTCAGGTGCCCCCATAGCAAGCTCCTTGCTGTGGGGGAATTGACAGGAGGGAGGGGCCAGGAGAGCTAGCGGGGGACCCGAGAAGGAGGAGGATCCGGGCTGCTCTGTAAAACCAACTGCACCGAGGAGGGAAGTGTGACATGATTGGTATTTTTAATGAAAAAAAAAAATGAGACTTTCATCACTTTTAGCTGTATGCATTATTATGGAACAGTACGACTTTCCCAGTGACCCCATATTCTGGAATCTCATATTTTAGATGTGTAATTGATTTTATTTACCTTTTACATTTAGTTTGACTTTTATAGAACAGCAGCACCCCACTCCTATTCATTTCAATGGGGGAAAATGATGGACAGTCTCTGATCTCCTTCCCCTCTACATGGAAACACTCACTATGTGGGTCCTGTGTCCGCAGGTGTGATAGTGGGACCCGGGAAACATAGAGGGAGGGGTCACCTCCAGGGGTCTGTACAGCCACTGGATCACTTCAATCTGAAAGTCAAAAGCTGAAAGGGAATGTATGTAAA
Source organism: Pelophylax lessonae (assembly GCF_965119305.1). Taxonomy (NCBI): domain Eukaryota; kingdom Metazoa; phylum Chordata; class Amphibia; order Anura; family Ranidae; genus Pelophylax; species Pelophylax lessonae. Next base: position 17,689,404 of record NC_138769.1, read on the forward strand.
ACCCCCCGCTGCTGCCAACATAAAACATTTACTGCTGGCAGCAAAGGGGTTAAATCTAAAATTTATGTATAAAAAAACAAATGCCAGATTGGGAATCGCCTTTCAAAGAGATCAAAGATCCATTGTAAGATCCCACCTACAAATCCAATCACACTACACACCCATAATCATTACCAATGTCTTCTATTCAGTTCATATATTAATCAGGAAAGCTTTACATACAAATTAGCGATCGTAGGTGGGACATCCCGGCCTTTCCAGATCTTCATATTATATCTTCCCATCATCAGTCGGCTTCTTCATTCCATTGTAATGTAATCAGATTGGAGAGATCATCATTGGTAAAATGGAAGTTTTCTTAGTTTTGGACAGAGTGGAGAAGGATTAGAAGCCGTCAGGTTTGTATTATTACCAGAATCTCCGACGGAGAGATTTCCCCTCACTTCCTGTCCTGCTGAGAAGATTTTACCAGACAGGAAGTGAGGGGAGCCCAATACCAGCAACACACAGAAATAACTGGATTTCCTCTAGTATAGAAGGATTTTTATCTCTGTGTGTCCATGTTACTATTTCTCTCACTTCCAGTCTGGTAACCTGTATAACGGATACATTATATTATACAGGATATGCTACAAGCAGGGCTTTGTTTCAGCTGGAACTTGGAGGATCTCAGTTCCACCACCTCTGGCTCAGGTCCTCAGCTCCCTGCTCACCACCATCACTTGTAAACACAAAAGTCCGGCTTCTATGTTTACAAGTGACAGCTTGTATCCCAATGGCACCCACAGATCTGATCTCCTGAATGGCTCTACTGGGTGCAGGATGGGGACAAGGGAGAAGCAGATGACCGGGGTGCAGTGTGGATGCCGACACCCCCATTGGATGAGCTCCAAGCAGATGAGAGAGGCAGAGCCACCTACAGTGTGTGGAGAGATACTAGAGCCAACTGGGTACTTCAGCTTAATACAGCAACAAATGTAAGATATGTGGAAGATCATGGATCTTTTAAGGAGGTGGAGATAAGACGGGGGGCAGTGGAATGGGGGGGGGGTTGCATGCAGAGGTCAGAACTGAAGAGGGGTGAAAGTGAGATGTGAATGGGGGGTGTAGAGGTAAGCAGCCGTGGAAGAAGGCTGAACTCTGCACTCTGTGTAACCCCCCCCCCGAACTCTGCACTATGTACGGAATGCACTCCTGGTATTTAATGCCCCTTTAAGACCCTCCCACTGTTAGTGAAATTTGACTGCACCCACTATTTGATGGGGTTTGGAGGGTTGTGTGTGGGGGCAAATGGGGGTTTTGGAGAGTCGTGATTGAGTTCCTGTTGGGGGTGGTTTTTTAGAGATATAAAAACTAAGATGCATTTGTTGCCATCATCCCTGTGATAATTCGAAAAAGAAGTTTGGTTCCTCAGGCCAAAAAGGAGAAAGTGGGATTTTATAGGCAAAGTTAATTATTATTCATTTTATTAAGAAAGGATTACATATAAATGTAAAAAAAACAACAAAACAATAACATTGGTTGTATAGGTAATGCGTATTACACAATAGACAATTTGTGAACCATTTTACTTATTAAATGGTGATTCCTGGTTGTAGAACTAGGGTTCCGACGCATTTCGGCATATATTGCCTTTGTCAAGGAAAAAACATCACCATATTCTATAAAGTGAAAAAGTGAAAAAATACAAAAAATTAGTGACTTGTTGTGAGAAATATATCAAAACAAACAAATAAACATCGTCTTTTCTTTTTGTGTACCTAGACTTCAGGAACATCTGTGCCCATGGGGAAGTGGGGGGAAGAGAGGTTTCAGGTCCTGTGCCCCCCAGGCTTGTTACTGGATCCTTGGGCCTATTGGTCTGAAGAAGGGGGAAGATTGGTTTTATGCGGGCATGTGTTGTTTAGTGCCATGTTTAAGCTAATAAAATTGGATTTCCAATATTACCTCAAGTATACGAATGACACCTCTTAAGGATGAAAAGGGTCCTGGGGTGTATGGCAAACCCCAAGCTTCTATGTGTAACCACAAACACTCCTGGTTTCCCTGGAGAGTGGATAAAATTTCAGTATATAAGGTTGGTGTGTACAGAAATGAGGCCTGGAAGTACGGTGGGTATGAAGCAACACTTACGTTTAGAGAAAGGGATAAAAGACACTGGTGTCCTCCGATTGGTCCCAAAGGTGTAAGCATATAATCCTATGTAAAAAATAATCTGAAATAAGGGGGGGGGGGGGGGGAAAGGATTTCCGAAATAATGATACAATGAATAGTCAGTATAATGAGTGTGTTGGCTTACTGGAAGTTTAAAGGAGAGGTCCTTGGATTGACAGATTCCGAGATCAGTAGGAGGAACTGACCCTCTTCCGAGGATGCAGGGTCACTGAATCTCTGTCTGGCAGAAAGAATACATTAAATTCTTTATTGTAAGGTCAACGAAGAAATTTAGGCAATAATAAAGGAGAATCCTCCTGGATAGTAAGGAGCAATCATGCACTGAGAGGCAATGGGGAAAAAATAGGTTCGGGGCAGTATGGGGATGGATTTGACCCAAAAGAAAGGAAACAGTTATGGTTCCCCGCAATGTGTGAAATGCGGGAAAAATAATCCACTTTTTGGGAGTCAAAGTAAGATCTGATGCTTTCGCATCCACCCAGCACACGCTGGGACAGTCCGGCTCCAACCCCCGTGTCGGCGGCATCTGAATATGCATCCACCGCGTCATTTCACTGACAGGCTGCGCGCGCAGCCTGTGGCACGCACACAGTACGTGCGGCCGCAGTCAATGACCAAACATCGGCGTCGCCCGGCGCTTCATTGCGCATGCGCGACTTACATATAAAGACGGCCGGGGATCCACAGGACTTCACTCCGCTCCAACCAGCGAGGAGTGAACGTCCGAAGCCAGCGGTCTGCACCTGCCTAGACACTTCAGCCTCCTACTGCTCCCTCAGGATACCAAGTAAGCCACTCTACAGCGCCACCTGTTGGCCATTTCCAACACCCTCTTTACATACTAAAACTAGTTATTTTTCTCTCCTCCTGTCAGACAGAGTTTTATGCATCTGTGGCAGAGGACAAGCATCTAACAAAGTAAGTTGCCAAGTTGTGGCACAGCGCCACCTGCTGGCCAATCCCAAATACTACCTATATTATATTAAAATGATGTATTCTTTCTGCCAGACAGAGATTCAGTGACCCTGCATCCTCGGAAGAGGGTCAGTTCCTCCTACTGATCTCGGAATCTGTCAATCCAAGGACCTCTCCTTTAAACTTCCAGTAAGCCAACACACTCATTATACTGACTATTCATTGTATCATTATTTCGGAAATCCTTTTCCCCCCCCCCTTATTTCAAATTATTTTTCACATAGGATTATATGCTTACACCTTTGGGACCAATCGGAGGACACCAGTGTCTTTTATCCCTTTCTCTAAACGTAAGTGTTGCTTCATACCCACCGTACTTCCAGGCCTCATTTCTGTACACACCAACCTTATATACTGAAATTTTATCCACTCTCCAGGGAAACCAGGAGTGTTTGTGGTTACACATAGAAGCTTGGGGTTTGCCATACACCCCAGGACCCTTTTCATCCTTAAGAGGTGTCATTCGTATACTTGAGGTAATATTGGAAATCCAATTTTATTAGCTTAAACATGGCACTAAACAACACATGCCCGCATAAAACCAATCTTCCCCCTTCTTCAGACCAATAGGCCCAAGGATCCAGTAACAAGCCTGGGGGGCACAGGACCTGAAACCTCTCTTCCCCCCACTTCCCCATGGGCACAGATGTTCCTGAAGTCTAGGTACACAAAAAGAAAAGACGATGTTTATTTGTTTGTTTTGATATATTTCTCACAACAAGTCACTAATTTTTTGTATTTTTTCACTTTTTCACTTTATAGAATATGGTGATGTTTTTTCCTTGACAAAGGCAATATATGCCGAAATGCGTCGGAACCCTAGTTCTACAACCAGGAATCACCATTTAATAAGTAAAATGGTTCACAAATTGTCTATTGTGTAATACGCATTACCTATACAACCAATGTTATTGTTTTGTTGTTTTTTTTACATTTATATGTAATCCTTTCTTAATAAAATGAATAATAATTAACTTTGCCTATAAAATCCCACTTTCTCCTTTTTGGCCTGAGGAACCAAACTTCTTTTTCGTGATTGAGTTCCTGTACCCATTGTCTGAGAAAAAAGCCCTAGGTACAAGTATAACTAGGCTTCTATTAGTATGAGAGAAACATAGTATATAGAACCAGTAAGAGGGACACATTATAGTATAAAGTACCCAACATGCTCCACTTCTGTACATATTGCCCAATGTGATACCCACCCATCCCCCACCCCCGCATTCCTCTACATATACTGACCTGTTATATCCACCACACACCCCTCCCTCACATACTGCCCCCTATCATACCCACCCCCTCTCCTCTCCCATACATATTGTCCTGTTATATCCCCCGCACACCCCTCCCTCACATACTGCCCCCTATCATGCCCCCCTCTCCTTTCCCATACATATTGTCCTGTTATATCCCCCGCATACCCCTTACTCACATACTGCCCCCTATCATGCCCCTCTCTCCTCTCCCATACATATTGTCCTGTTATATCCCCCACATACCCCTCACTCACATACTGCCCCCAATCATGCCCCCCTCTCCTCTCCCATACATATTGTCCTGTCTACATGCGTCCCTGTCATACCCATCACACTCCTCTTGTACAGATGCAGCCCAATATTATACACTTGACACTCCTTTTGCACATAAACTGTAGGTTGTCACCCCTCCACACTTCTGTACATACCACCCTGCGTCATCTCTCCACACTCCTCTCCTGTACATACCGCACCCCCCCCACGTCATCTCTCCACACTCCTCTCCTGTACATACCGCCCCCCCCCCCCACGTCATCCCTCCACACTCCTCTCCTGTACATACCCCCCCCCCATGTCACCCCTCCACGCTCCTCTCCTGTACATACCGCCCCCCCCCATGTCATCCCTCCACACTCCTATCCTGTACATACCGCCCACCTTCATACCCTCCACACTCCTCTCTTGTACATACCGCCCCATATCATCCCTCCACACTCCTCTCCTGTACATACCGCCCCCCCCAATGTCACCTCTCCACGCTCCTCTCCTGTACATACCGCCCCACGTCATCCCTCCACGCTCCTCTCCTGTACATACCGCCCCAAGTCATCCCTCCACACTCCTCTCCTGTACATACCGCCCCATGTCATCCCTCCACACTCCTCTCCTGTACATACCGCCCCATGTCACCCCTCCACACTCCTCTCCTGTATATACCGCCCCATGTCATCCCTCCACGGTCCTCTCCTGTACATACCGCCCCACGTCATCCCTTCACGCTCCTCTCCTGTACATACCGCCCCACGTCATCCCTCCACGCTCCTCTCCTGTACATATCGCCCCCCATGTCATCCCTCCACGCTCCTCTCCTGTACATACCGCCCCCCATGTCATCCCTCCACACTCCTCTCCTGTACATACCGCCCCACGTCACCCCTCCACACTCCTCTCCCATACATACTGCCCACGTCATTTCTCCACACTCCTCTCCTGTACATACCGCCCCACGTCATCCCTCCACACTCCTCTCCTGTACATACCGCCCCACGTCATCCCTCCACACTCCTCTCCTGTACATACCGCCCCACGTCATCCCTCCACACTCCTCTCCTGTACATACCGCCCCACGTCATCCCTCCACACTCCTCTCCTGTACATACCATCCCACATCATCCCTCCACACTCCTCTCCTGTACGTACCGCCCCGTGTCATCCCTCCACACTCCTCTCCTGTACATACCGCCCCGTGTCATCCCTCCACACTCCTCTCCTGTACATACCGCCCCGTATCATCCCTCAACACTCCTCTTCTGTACATACCCCCCCCCATGTCACCCCTCCACGCTCCTCTCCTGTACATACCGCCCCACGTCATCCCTCCATGCTCCTCTCCCGTACATACCGCCCCACGTCATCCCTCCACACTCCTCTCCTGTACATACCGCCCCCCCCCCCCATGTCACCTCTCCACACTCCTCTCCTGTACATACCGCCCCATGTCATCCCTCCACGCTCCTCTCCTGTACATACCGCCCCACGTCATCCCTTCACGCTCCTCTCCTGTACATACCGCCCCACGTCATCCCTCCACGCTCCTCTCCTGTACATATCGCCCCCCATGTCATCCCTCCTGTACATACCGCCCCCCATGTCATCCCTCCACACTCCTCTCCTGTACATACTGCCCCACGTCATTTCTCCACACTTCTCTCTCGTACATACCGCCCCACGTCACCCCTCCACGCTCCTCTCCTATACATACTGCCCCCCATGTCATCCCTCCACATTCCTCTCCTGTACATACCGCCCCACATCATCCCTCCACTTTCCTCTCCTGTACATACCGCCCCACGTCATCCCTCCACACTTCTCTCCCGTACATACCATTCCACGTCATCCCTCCATGCTCCTCTCCCGTACATACCGCCCCATGTCATCCCTCCACACTCCTCTCCTGAAAAATCTTGTGTATTTGTAGATTTGTCTGTTGTGAATGTATTTTACTTATCCTAACGCAGTTCTTTATATATTCTGCATGTAAATGTTATTATAGTGCATTACAGGAAGCAGACAGAAATTCATGAGACACAATTTGTAGCACATTATAAATATTGTAATAAAAATACATCTCCATTCACAAAATATATAAATTCAGAGCAACCGTCAAGTAACTTTTCCTTGTTCTTTTTTGGATGGATTATTTGTTCTACATTCATAAAGGAAGCCTTGATGAGAATTCTACATCCTAGTAAATAGGTTGTAATTCGACTCAGCATTTTCCAATCTATGTACACTGGTCCACTATAAATAAGACACACAAGGGCTGATTTACTAAAACTGGAGAGTGCAAAATCTGGGGCAGCTGTACAAAGTAGCCAATCAGCTTCTAGTTTTAGCTTGTTCACACAAACAAAAAAAAGTGCAACAGATAATAGAAATCCTATAGCAAAGCGAGGCGGAGCAGAGACTGGAAACACAATCAAAGTCACATTCTTTTGTTTTCTCCATTGCATCTCCTAAAATGTAAACCAAAATCTACAATGTGATGTACTGATAATAACTGTAGATATTAAAGATTTATCCCAGTTGTACAGCTTAGGTCATAGATCAGGTTTGTGTATTCATGGAAGGGTAATCCGAAGTGTCCCCATTACAGAATGTATGGGAGGCTCTGAAATCCTGCCATGGTGACAGATCCGAGGTCACTGTGCATTTGGACCCAGATCTCCTCCGTCTCTTCCAGTACCTGAATCCCCTTTAATGTGCTCAGATCCATTCTGAGTGACAGCAGCCAACAATCCCTTCTCCGAGTCTTTCCGAATCACTTTGCTGCTCCTACGCCTGGACAGGATCTGAGAATATAAAATCCAGGATGAAAGGTCAGGTGGGTGCATTGAATGTCCTCATAGATCACACAGGACTGTCCCCGGAAAATGACCACCCTAGTACGATGTTGTAGGATGACCACCATACCAGCAGATCCAGCACTGGAAACCAGATTACGGAAATAAACCTCAACCCGGACACGGCTACGCAGTTGTAATGCACCAATAACCTTTTTTTTTTTTATCGCAGATACTGAGTAGCAATACTTTGCTGTGTGAATTTACTTTCATAAAAAATGAATGGGCACAAAATCCTAATGTAAAGAATTACATTCAGTTAGAACAGGAATGCGTGTGTGTTCCTGTCTGAATCGCATGCAGTTTCCCCACCACTCCTGTGTGAACCACGGCTTGACAGTGATTTTGAGCCCGAGTTCTCACAGGAGCGAGGAAACCTCCCTGCATGACGGGTTCCACCAGCTCCGGCTCCCATCTGACTGTGGACATCTTTGGCTGTGGCTCCTCCTGCCTCTCCCTGTTCCCCCAGTGGTTCTCTCTCCCCAGCAGCTCTCTACCAAGTGGTTCTCTCTCCCCCAGCAGCTCCCTCTCTCTCTTCCCCCCCCCCCAGCGATTCTCTCCTCCCCAGCGGCTCCCCCCCCTAGCCTCCAGTCAACCAATGTGGCCCTCCTCCCCCCACACTGTACCTGATTGCCGCGATCCGCCTTCGGAAAAGCTGCTTCCCTGGTCTGTAAATTTAAAATCTGCAGAGCCTTCTCTCCTCTCCAGCCAGGAGGGGCCGCAGCTGCAGATGTCCAGTCAGATGGAAGCCTGAAGAACCCGTCATGCAGGGAGGTTTCCCGCACCACTTCGGTGTGAACTTTACTATGACAAGCCTGGGATCACACAGAAGCAGTGCGGGAAACCACATGCGATTCGGACAAGAATTGCACAGCATTCCTGTTAAAAACCGCATGCAATTCTTTGCAGTGCGATTTTCACCCATTAATTTTGTATGGAGGCAAATCACACCGCAAAGGTATCAGTTTCAGTATTGGGAGCATTGTCACTCACGAAGCCGCTGAGGAAGTGCCTTCCCTTATGGGACGTCACACGTGTGGAAGGGAGGAGCCGTGAAATCACCCGCTGTCTCACAGAGCCGCTTGAGGAAGTGTACGACTGTTACATTCAGCAAGAGAGGATGTGATGTGCCTGCTGTATGCTGTTATTAAGTAAGAGGCTTTCTTAGGTTTTAATTAATAAATGTGTTAGACATACTTCACTATGTGTGATCCCTGGCCTCTCTTTGAGTCACACCACTAAGAGAGCAAGCTTTTGGATTGTCTGATCGGTATCCCCTGGAGGTATTTGGAGCAGCTGGGATCATCCCATCCATCCATTCTGCCAAAGGTGTTATCGTCAGTGTTCAGTTGCAAGTGGAATCTGTCCTGGTGATTTGACCCTTTGTGGTCAGTGCTATGAGGTAAGAGGCCATTCTATCTGGTGGTGGATTTGTAGTTTCAAGACCACAGCATTGGCTCTGAGTGCACATGGGGCCCTTCCTCCTTTGCATGGACTATATTTCCTATTCAATGTATTCATTTTAGTTTTAGCGCTGCACTCATTTTCTATCAGCATTTTCACAAGTACTTGTGAAAATACTCAGTATCAGCACCGATACCATAGTGTCAGCTCACAGTCATCTGGTGACAACAAAACGTTCTCTCTATAAATCTGCCGAACAACTAACTACTCATAATATTGTACTATAAGGAAAATAGAAGACCACTCACCCATCCTATAATGCAGACCATCAGCACTAAGGTCACCACTAATGCAAATCCAGAAATCAGACCCGCTCTTGTCCTTCCATATGAATCAGAACCTGTGAGAGTAAATAGGATTAAAAATAAGAAATACAGTACATATAATAAATATACAATGTATCAGTCTGTATGGTGGGTGGTCATGTGACATCTCACCTGTATAATCCTCCAATAGGAGAGCAGAGAAGAGACAACATGACACAATGTTACTATTCTGTGTCACCCTCCCACTATGACCCCCCAGAGAAGAGAAGACAGGATGGCCCCAATCGATAACACCCTGATACATGGAATATAACATGACCCCCCATAGTCACCAATACCTTCTGTTTCCAGCATTCTGATGAACATCATATCATTGGTCAGCCGGTATTCCCGGATCTCCTCACTGACCGGGTTTGTGATCCTGACCCGGAATCTCCTCTCAGCGTCGTCTCTCTGCACACTGGGGATAATCAGCGTCCTATTGTCATCTATCAGCCGGTATCTTTCAGGGAGAGGCTCCCCGTCCACCTCCCAGGTCACAGCGCTCTCTTCTCCAGAGAACTGGAAGCTCACAGCCATCTCCTCACCCAGCCGGCTGCCATTACTGGTGATGTTGGAGATGAGAACCGGATCTGGAATGATCAGGAGAAGGACAGTCACCAACACAGAGCCCAGATACATGGAATAGAGTGCTAGCTCTTGTACAGTTGTCAGTCATGTGATCTTCAGGACCCCCCACACATTCAGGCACTGAAGAAATGACACTTTGCTACAATGTAAAGTAGTGAGTGTACAGCTTGTATAACAGTGTAAATTTGCTGTCCCCCTCAAAATAACTCAACACACAGCCATGTCTAAACCGCTGGCAACAAAAGTGAGTACACCCCTAAGTGAAAATGTCCTAATTAGGCCCAAAGTGTCAATATCTTGTGTGCCCCCCCTATTTGTCTAGCAATGCCTTAACCATCTTGGGCATGGAGATCACCAGAGCTTCACAGGTTGCCACTGGAGTCCTCTTCCACTCCTCCATGATGACATCACAGAGCTGGTGGATGTTAGAGACCTTGCGCTCCTCCACCTTCTGTTTGAAGATACCCAATAGATGCTCAAAAGGGTTTAGGTCTGGAGAAAAGCTTGGTCAGTCCATCACCTTTACCCTCAGCTTCTTTAGCAAGGCAGTGGTCGTCTTGGAGGTGTGTTTGGGGTTGTTATGTTGGAATACTGCTCTGTGGCCCAGTCTATGAAGGGAGGGGATCATACTCTGCTTCAGTATGTCACAGTACATGTTGGCATTCATGGTTCCCTCAATGAACTGTATCACCCCAGTGCCGGCAGCACTCATGCAGCCCCAGAGCATGACACTCCCACCACCATACTTGACTGTAGGAAAGACACCCTTGTCTTTGTACTCCTCACCTGGTTGCCATCACATACGCTTGACAGCATCTGAACTAAAATTGGATTTTTGGCTTACCGTAAAATCCTTTTCTCTTAAGCTCATTGACAGACGCAGTCCTCTTTGATTAACAGACGCAGTCCTCTTTGATTAATATCAGTAGGGTTATACTGCCCCCTACAGGAGTAGGACACTAGGCGGAAAAACGTTCTGGCCACACCTTAGGGGCAGTCCCAGAGGGTATATCCTCTCTCTCCCTGCTACAGGATGTCAGTTATGTCACAAAGCAGTGTCAGAGAATTTAACCCAACCCAACTCAAAAATAGAGGGGCGGGTACTGCGTCTGTCAATGAGCTTAAGAGAAAAGGATTTTACGGTAAGTCAAAAATCCAATTTTCTCTGTCGCTCATTGACAGACGCAGTCCTCTTTGATTAATATCAGTAGGGACGTCCCATAGCAGTGCCACAAATGAGGGGTGGGATAACGGAAATCAAAATCCAATCCAGAAGGCCCAACCGGTGCCAACCAGAAGTCTTAAAGGCTCATCGGACAAAAGGATGAGACTCAACTGAAAACCCAACAGAAAGAAACCCTCGAGGTAGACCACCGGTCTCCTCAAACAGCGGCCTGCAGAACCTTGCGGCCAAAAGAGGCATCCGCCGATGCCAGCACATCAACTTTATAAAATTTTGTAAAGGTATGAACCGACGACCAGGTAGCCGCCTTGCAAACCTGAACCACTGACGCCTGATGGCGGAAGGCCCAGGAAGCACTAAGCGCCCGAGTGGAGTGCGCCTTAACAGGGAACGGAGGAACCCGACCCTTAATAGAATAAGCCTGTACCACCGTCTGTCTGATCCATCTAGAGATAGTCGCGGCAGACGCAGGCAACCCCTTTCTAGGGCCATCCGTGATCACAAAAAGTGAATCCGTCTCACGGAAAGATTCCGTAGTAGTCAAGTACACCCTGATCGCCCGAACCACATCCAAGGAGTGTAACGCAAACTCCCGAGGATGACTGGGCTTAGGACATAGGGAAGGTAGCACAATATCCTCATTTAGATGAAAATCCGAATCCATCCTTCCTTCCTAAGGTGGTTTCAGACGAAGAACCACCTTATCCCTATGAACCACCAGATATGGGGAACGACAGGACAATGCGGGCCAGTTCTGACACCCTGCGTGCAGAAGTGATAGCCACCAAAAAGGCCACCTTCTGGGATAAAGTAAGAAAGGGAATCTCCCTAATATTTTCAAAGGGAAGTTTCTGAAGAACCGACAACACCAAATTAAGATCCCAGGGCGGCAAGGGCGCGCGCACCGGCGGAGCCAGATGCCGCACCCCCTGGATGAAATTCCGCACCAAGGAATGAGTAGCCAGAGGCTTCTGAAAGAAGATTGCTAACGCTGAAACCTGACCCTTGATAGTGCTCAAGGACAGTTTCTGCTCAACCCCCTGTTGCAGAAAAGCCAATATTCGGGCCACCGAGTAAGAACGTGGAGGAAACCCAGAGGATTCACACCACGCGATAAGACTTCCATGTGCGATGATAGACTTTTCTGGAAGTCGCTTTCCTCGCTTTAATTAGAGTAGAAATAACTGAAGCGGACAACCCCTTGTCCTTCAGCACCTGGGTCTCAATAGCCAGGCCGTTCAAGCCAGCGATCGTAAAGCAGGATGGAAAATCGGTCCCTGAGACAGCAGATCCTCCCTGAGAGGAAGTCGCCAAGGAACGTACGCGACCAGCCTGACCAAGTCGGCGTACCAGGCCCGACGGGGCCAGTCCGGAGCTACCAGGATAACTGGAATTCCCTCCACCTCTATCCTGCGAAGAAGTTTTGGCAGCAACTTGAGAGGAGGGAAGGCATACAGTAGCTGATACTGCCCCCACGGGGCGACCAGCGTGTCTGCGGCGTCCGCTAGAGGATCTCGGGAGCGGGCTACAAACCTCCGCACCTTCTTGTTGAACCGAGATGCCAACAGATCCACATCCAGGGTGCCCCAACGAAGGCACAACTGGTGAAATACCTCCGGATGAAGAGACCATTCCCCTTGATCCAGAATCTGACGGCTGAGAAAATCTGCCTGCCAATTTCCCACCCCCGGAATGAATACCGCGGAGAGAGCTGGAACAAATCGTTCCGCCCAACGAAGGATGCCGGCCACTTCTACGGCCGCCAGGACACTCTTGGTGCCCCCCTGGTGATTGACGTAAGCCACTGCCGTGGCATTGTCCGACTGAATCCGCACCGGGCTGCCCTGGAGCTGCTCGGTCCAGTGAATCAGACAAAGTCTGATCGCTCTCAGTTCCAATACATTTATCGGTAACCTGGATTCTTCCAGGGACCAGAGCCCCTGAGCAGATCGTCTGCCGAGAACCCCACCCCACCCGGATAGACTGGCATTCGTGGTGACAATCGTCCAATAGATTGGAAGAAATTACTTCCCCTGACTGAGCATTGGTGACCGAAGCCACCAAACCAGAGATTCCCTGGTCCGTTCGCTCAGCCGGATCCGATTGTCCAGGGAATCGGGATTCCGGTTCCATTTGAGAAGAATTTCCTTTTGAAGAATCCGGGTATGAGACTGGGCAAACGGTACTGCCTTGAAGGAGGCCACCATCAGTCCCAGAACCCTCATGCAAGTCCGCAGGGAAGGCCAGTTGACAGTCAATAATAACTGAGTCGTCGACTGAATCTTCTGGAGTTTCTCCGCCGGGAGAAACACTTTTGCCAAGGATGTATCCAAAGTTAGGCCCAGATAGTTCAGTCTCCTGGTGGGGACCAGGGATGATTTCTGCCGGTTCACCAGCCACCCGAATTCTTCCAAAGAGGTCATAGTGATCTCCAAGTTTAGCAACAGAGCCTGCGGAGACTCCGCACGAAGAAGAAGGTCGTCTAGGTAGCCTAGAACCGAAATGCCCCGCTGTCGCAACAGCGCCAAAACTGGGGCCAAAACCTTTGTGAAGACCCAGGGAGCAGAGGCGAGACCAAAGGGTAACTCCGCAAACTGATAATGGTTCTCTCCCACGGAAAAGCGAAGGAAACGCTGATGTCCTGCGTAAATGGGAATGTGAAGATAGGCATCCTTGATGTCTATGGATGTCAGAAAATCCCCCTGATGCAGGGAGGCCACTACTGTCCGAATGGACTCCATCTTGAATTTTTGCACCCGGACAAAATGATTGAGTGCTCTCAAGTCCAGAATTGGACGCACCTTGCCCTCTTTTCTGGGTACTGTGAATAGGTTTGAATAGAACCCCTGAAAACGTTCTGTCCAAGGAACGTGGACCACCACTCCTTGTTGCATCAAATCCGTCACTGCCCCCCGCAAAGCTTCTAAGCGATCTGGGGATAGTCGGATGTTGGAAGGGAAGAACCGCACCGGTGAAAGTGATCGAAACTCGATCTTGTATCCCGACCGTATGACCTCTTGAACCCATTTGTCTGGAATCCTGGAGAGCCATGCGTCCGGAAACCGGTGAAGACGTCCCCCCACCCCAGATATGGGTGGGGGCGCACCTTCAGGCTGTATTGGTCTTATCTTCAGGTCTGGCAGAGCCGGACCTTTGTTTACTCGACCAGCGCCCTTTGAACCCCCCTGGGGGGCTTTGGAGGACTTCGCCTTATCGCCCGCCCCAGAGGAGTGAAAAAACTTCTTATGAGCGGAAAAGGAAGGTCCCCGTCTGCGACGAGGTCCTTTCCCCTTAGTAGTCTGTGGTAAAAAGGTGCTCTTGCCACCAGTGATACCCTTGATGATCTCATCCAAGGTGGCACCAAACAGGCGATTCCCTTGAAAGGGGAGATTAGCCAAAGCTTTTTTGAAAGCTTGATCCGCTGACCAGCATTTTAACCACAGCATACGCCGAAGGACCACCGCCGAGATCGATACGCGCCCCATTAATGGAGCGGCTTCCAGGGCGGCATCACAGACAAACTGTAGCACTTATACCATCTGCTCCAGCAAGTCCGATACTGCCGAGGGGAGACTTCTCCCCTCCAGATCTCAGCGTAACAACTTGGTCCACTCTGTCAATGTTTGTGCAACCAGAGCAATGGTAAACACTGGCCTAAAGGCTGACCCTATCAGGGAAAATACAGAGCGGGATATAGATTCCGCCTTACGGTCCACCGGATCCCGAAAAGACGGAGCGTCCTCCAACGGGATAACAGTAGCTTTATTTAGTCTGGAAATCGCCGAATCCACCGACGGTGGTACCGTCCATTTATTAAGGAGTGATTCTTCAAACGGATAGCGTCTAGCAATCCATTTGGAAATACCAGGGGTTCGTTTTGGACGGACCCATTCTTCCTTAATTATATCTTGAAAACATTTGGGCAAAGGAAACACCTTTGCCATCTTGGTAGGCTTGCGAGTACCAAAAGCAATTTCAGTATCAACTGCCTCCGTAGGTGTAATCTCAAGTCTTAAAGTTTCCCGCACAGACACAATCAGTGCATCTACCAGCGCTTCATCTTGCGCTATAGCGGAGGCAGAAATGTCTGCCTCGCTATCTGAGTAGATGGGATAGGAGACACTAGCCCCAGAAGAGGGACCTGCAGCTGCTGTGACAGGCTCAGAATCCGTATCTGAAGTGTCAGATGAAATAGGGGTAGGCGGGGGTCGCTTCTTTGCGCCCCGTCCCTGACAGGCCACCTCCACCCGGGATACAAAAGACTCCAAAACCGCTGACAATGCATCAATAGTAAGTGGAGAACTGGAGGGTCCTGCGGCCACCTCGAGGGGATCAGGTGGGGATACATGTGTGGCAGGGTCCATGACGAAAGAGAGAGAGAAAGAGAAAGAGAAAGAGAAAGAGAAAGAAAGAGGAAAGAGAAGAAAAGAGAGAAAGAGAAAGAGAGAAAGAAAAAAGAGGAGAAAAGAAAGAGAAAGAGAAAAAGAGAAAGAGAAAAAAGAGAAAAGAGAAAAAGAGAAAGAGAAAAAAAGAGAAAGAGAAAGAGAAGGAGAAGAGGAGAAAGAGAAAGAGAAAAAAGAGAAAGAGAAAGAGAAAGAGAAAGAGAAAGAGAAAGAGAAAAAGAGAAAGAGAAAGAGAAAAAGAGAAAGAGAGAAAGAGAAAAAGAGAAAGAGAAAGAGAAAGAGAAAGAGAAAAGAGAAAGAGAAAAGAAAGAGAAAGAGAAAAAGAGAAAGAGAAAAAGAGAAAGAGAAAAAGAGAAAGAGAAAGAGAAAGAGAAAAGAGAAAGAGAAAAAGAGAAAGAGAAAGAGAAAAAGAGAAAGAGAAAGAGAAAGAGAAAGAGAAAAAGAGAAAGAGAAAGAGAAAGAAAAGAGAAAGAGAGAGAAAGAGAAAGAGAGAAAGAGAGAAAGAGAAAAAGAGAAAAAGAGAGAAGAGAGAAAGAAGAGAGAGAGAGAGAGAGAGAGAGAGAGAGAGAGAGAGAGAGAGAGAGAGAGAGAGAGAGAGAGAGAGAGAGAGAGAGAGAGAGAGAGAGAGAGAGAGAGAGAGATAGAGAGACCAAGGGCTCACCACCTGATGCACCGAAGCTTCTACCGAACTGCTCTCAGCGCTGTCCTTACAGAACAGGAAGTCTTGTGGATCGATTTACCGGGGTAAAGGAGGCGGCTCCGCCCCTTTACACGTCTTCCGGCACTCCCACCGCTGCTCCTCGAGTCAGCTGGGTGTATCCAAGATGGCCACCGCCATACAGGAGACATTAGGCTACGCCAAAATGGCGGCCCACGGAAGGATGGCGGCTCCGCGCGGCCCACGGAAGGATGGCGGCTCCATGCTGCTGCATCGCTAATAGAGGACTCCCGTGCGATAGGTAGGTGCCTGATAGTATCACCCCTCTGCACGACTGTTTCAACAGTAACGCCCGCAGCGCCCTGTCTCCATCCTTGACCGACATTAGTCACTTAGTCCTTTTACAATGCAGGCTTTCCTTGCAGTGACAGACTCATATAGATTGTCAGCTCCCAAACCAAGCCTCCTGGAGTGGTATACCTTACTCACCAACTCACACTAGCAAGGGGGAGATATGTGAAGTGTGTCACAGGATAGAGGGGAACCCGGGATCATGAGGGTCCGACCATCCACAGAGAGGCCCGCATCTATTCCCGACAGGGGGAGAGGGGGAACATTCTACTCACCATACCGGAACAGGCGGGCACCCACTCCTAACAGAACCCCTCTCCACCGAGGTGGGGGGGCTGTCGACCAATACGGACGCCGCGACTCAGTTTCCGACTGGTCGTAGGCGACCTGGCGAGACGTTTAACTCGCGGGGCCAGTCCCCTTCCAGTGGGACTATGTCGCGGCCGACCCAGCGCGGAGCTAGGGCCTGCACACGCTCGTAGGCCGGCTGGGGTGACCACTGGATCTCAACATCCAGCCCGTCGCCCAGCTCCAGCATAATTGCTTGAAGATCTCACAGGAACCACTGTGCGATCCGATACGGATGCGGCTGGAAAAAAGGGTCCTGTACGTGTTTGGTGCGGGTGCAGTGCGAATTCAGCCATACAAAGTGTATGGCTGAATTCGCACCGCACATCCGATCGCATGTAATGAAGGAGCAGTGCGCTCCGATATTACATGCGATCGCTGCACTCGCAAGAGTGTGAACAGGCCCATATTATATATATATATATATATATATATATATATATATATATATATATATATATATATACATACACATACACACACACACATATACATACATACATACATACATATAAATACATATCATATTGAAGGATATGTAGTCCATAATTAGTTTGAATGGCTCTTTTACATGTCAATACAAGTGTAAATTTAAAAATATAGAGATCACATTTTCCCCGATAAGCAACAGTTTCCAAGGAATCGTGATCTTTGTCAGGCCAAATGTGGATCAGACAGCTGTAATCAAAAAAAGATAAAGCCTCTAAACTACCAAAAACATATCCCAGAAGCCATCTATACAAAAAATGTCCCTCCCTCTCTAAACCATTGAACCCTGTATGTGTATTATTTATTAAATTCTTCAGGTTCCCACAGTTTCTCCATTGACATAATCCCAATGCTGTATCAGTCCAAAAGTAGTGGGATGGATGGATGACAGCTATCCCCGGCTCCACTGTGTATTTGCATTTGGTTTGACAAGTAGAAGAGCAATTCAATTGAATTATGGACTACACACCCTTCAATTTGTTATAGGTTTTGCAGGTAGTATGGAGCCTGCTTGATGTGGAGGTCTGCTCACCCAATTTAGATTACAAGTGTAGTATATACAGTGCCTTGCGAAAGTATTTGGCCCCCTTGAACTTTGCAACCTTTTGCCACATTTCAGGCTTCAAACATAAAGATATAAAACTGTAATTTTTTGTAAAGAATCAAAAACAAATGGGACACAATCATGAAGTGGAACGAAATTAATTGGATATTTCAAACTTTAACAAATAAAAAACTGAAAAATTGGGCGTGCAAAATTATTCAGCCCCCTTAAGATAATACTTTGCAGCGCCACTTTTTGCTGCGATTACAGCTGTAAGTCGCTTGGGGTATGTCTCTATCAGTTTTGCACATCGAGAGACTGAAACTTTTGCCCATTCCTCCTTGCAAAACAGCTCGAGCTCAGTGAGGTTGGATGGAGAGCGTTTGTGAACAGCAGTTTTCAGTTCTTTCCACAGATTCTCGATTGGATTCAGGTCTGGACCTTGACTTGGCCATTCTAACACCTGCATATGTTTATTCGTGAACCATTCCATTGTAGATTTTGCTTTATGTTTTGGATCATTGTATTGTTGGAAGACAAATCTCCATCCCAGTCTCAGGTCTTTTGCAGACTCCATCAGGTTTTCTTCCAGAATGGTCCTGTATTTGGCTCCATCCATCTTCCCATCAATTTTAACCATCTTCCCTGTCCCTGCTGAAGAAAAGCAGGCCCAAACCATGATGCTGCCACCACCATGTTTGACAGTGGGGATGGTGTGTTCAGGGTGATGAGCTGTGTTGCTTTTACGCCAAACATAACGTTTTGCATTGTTGCCAAAAAGTTTGATTTTGGTTTTATCTGACCAGAGCACCTTCTTCCACATGTTTGGTGTCTCCCAGGTGGCTTGTGGCAAACTTTAAACGACACTTTTTATGGATATCTTTAAGAAATGGCTTTCTTCATGCCACTCTTCCATAAAGGCCAGATTTGTGCAGTATACGTCTGATTGTTGTCCTATGGACAGAGTCTCCCACCTCAGCTGTAGATCTCTGCAGTTCATCCAGAGTGATCATGGGCCTCTTGGCTGCATCTCTGATCAGTCTTCTCCTTGTATGAGCTGAAAGTTTAGAGGGACGGCCAGGTCTTCGTAGATTAGCAGTGGTCTGATACTCCTTCCATTTCAATATTATCGCTTGCACAGAGCTCCTTGGGATGTTAAAGCTTGGGAAATCTTTTTGTATCCAAATCCGGCTTTAAACTTCTCCACAACAGTATCTCGGACCTGCCTGGTGTGTTCCTTGTTCTTCATGATGCTCTCTGCGCTTTAAACGGACCTCTGAGACTATCACAGTGCAGGTGCATTTATACGGAGACTTGATTACACACAGGTGGATTCTATTTATCATCATTAGTCATTTAGGTCAACATTGGATCATTAAAAGATCCTCACTGAACTTCTGGAGAGAGTTTGCTGCACTGAAAGTAAAGGGGCTGAATAATTTTGCACGCCCAATTTTTCAGTTTTTCTATTGGTTAACAAAGTTTGAAATATCCAATTAATTTCGTTCCACTTCATGATTGTGTCCCACTTGTTGTTGATTCTTCACAAAAAAATTACAGTTTTATATCTTTATGTTTGAAGCCTGAAATGTGGCAAAAGGTCGCAAAGTTCAAGAGGGCCGAATACTTTCGCAAGGCACTGTATACCGTGTGTGTGTGGCACATTTTCCATACAGGGTAATGTATGGAGTAGGAGAACTTTAAAGGGATTATAAAGTCTTGTTTTTACATGTTCTATTTACCTCCTCTGTGCCGTTGGTTTTGCACAGAGCAGCCCTGATTCTCCTTTTCTCGGGTCCCTCTTTGTTGCTCCTGCCCCTCCCTCCTGTCGAGGGCCCTCATAGCATACAGCTTGCTATGGGGGCACCTGAGCCGAGCTGCAGCTCTGTGTGTTCATTCGGACACGGAGCTGCGGTTCAGCCCCACCCCCTCTCTTTCTATCTATGCGGTAAGCTATATAATCCATACATCTCTACTCTATGCTGTATAATATATACTCTACACCTCTCCACTGTGCTGCACATTATATACTTTATTACCAGCCTACAAGGTACTGTAAGCTATACACTTTATGCCTCTTCATAGTGATTTTTATTATATATTCTGCAATAATCCACTTGTTCTCTGTTTTACCCTTTTGGACCCAAAATGGGCACAGTATGTCCACACCCCTCCAGTGTCATACTGAGTAGGACAGTTTGGTAGATATCAGTGGAGAATACTGAGACTTGTTACATGAGGAACTAATTTCATGTTATTTCCCACCTTCACTCATCCTGTATAATAGACACTTCTTCCCCCATAGAGTACAATGCAGTGTGGAGAGAAGTGTGATGCGGTATATGGACTCTTACCCAATACACGGATCTCTGTAGAGGACATTAGATATCCTGTAGCACAGTGACACCAGACCTTATATACACAGGAATCATCCTTCCTGGCATGTGTCAGCTTCCAGCATCCGCTCCCTGTGTGCAGTTGGAGTCTGGGGTCATGAGATTTAGTGGCACTGATAAAACAAAGATTTTGCAGCAGAGTCCTATCCTCCCCTCCACACTCTCTGTACAATTCCACCGTATCTTCATTCTCAGGACATTTCATATTACAGTCAGTGATGTCTGATCCGCTCCGTACATACACCGTTCCTGATGACACCGATATGCTCAGAATACACAGGAGACCTGGGAAGAGAAGACAGATCAGAAATGTGAGAAGAACTTTCATAGTGTCCCTAAATTAGCATTGCAAATTCTGGATGGACCCTCTGCACACTGCTATACACTCTTTCCAGCAAACTATGTAATGAAAAAAAAAACATTTTTTTTAACTTACCGTAAAATCCTTTTCTCTTAAGTTCTCTGATCCTTATCAGTAGGGTTACACTGCCCCCTACAGGAGTATGTCACTAGGTAGAAAAAAGTCCTGGCTATGCCTATGGGCAGTCCCGGAGGGTAAACCCTCTCTCTTCCTGCATAGGATGTCAGTTTTGTATCAAAGCAGTGTCAGAAAGTAACACCAACCCAACTAAAAATAGAGGGGCGGGTACTGCGTCTGTCAATGAACTTAAGAGAAAAGAATTTTACGGTAAGTCAAAAAATCAGTTTTCTCTATCGTTCATTGACGGACGCAGTTCTCTGATCTCTGATTCTCTGATCCATATCAGTAGGGACGTCCCAAAGCAGTGCCATAAAATGAGGGGTGGGAACAGCAGAAAAGAACAAGTCCCCAAGGCTAAATATAGCCAACCAGGCAACATAGTATAACTCAGCAGAACAAAAGAGGCCCACCTGAAACAAACAGTAAACACCCTCAAGGAAGGCCAAAAGGCCTCCAGACAGCAGCCAGCAAAAAACTTTGCAGCCAAAAGAGGCATCTGCAGATGCCAGCATCTCCACCTTAAAAATTTGGTAAAGGTGTGAACAGACTACCAGGTAGCCATCTTGTAACCTGGTACACAGATGCCTGTATGGCGAAAAAGCACTGGGCGCCCGAGTAGAATGCGCCGAAACAGGGAAAGGTAGGACCTGACCCTTGATTGAATAAGCCTGCACCACCGTTTGTCTAAGCCATCTGGAAACAGTCACAGCAGACGCAGGCAGTCCTGTTTATGGGTCATCCGTAAGTACAGAGAGCGAGCCTGACTTAAGAAAAGACTCAGTAGTCACCAAGTACACCTTGAATGCCTGAACTCTATCCAGAGTATGCAATCCAGAGCACCTGAAGAAATATTGGGAAGGCACACTCACAAGAAAGTGGATACAAAACGTGTATGTAATTTTATTAAAATGAAAATTTCTCCTGCATATACATGGAGTTACAGAGTTACTGACAATATCATATCTTAATACTTATAGAATCGGTGATACATCCTTGATAGAGGCCTAACCTTGGCCGAAACGCGTCGGATTCCCGATTGGACACCTCCTCTGAACCAATCCCTGTCTCTTGATACAGGGAACAACAGAGCAGGATTGTCTTTCTCAAGAAACAATTAAGTCGCTCATTTTTCACGTGTAAACACACTCTACCTTTTCTTCACCAGCACCAAATGGGCCTTTACCCATTTACATCCAAGTGTTTGTATATATTATGTTTTCCTTAATAAATATTATTATTATTTACTACCTTCTATATCCTTACTCCTGCCCACAAAACCCCATACCTGACCTGAGGCACCACAAACTACATACAAGGAAACCAAGATACAGGCCACCAAGTAAGAGCGAGGGGGAACCCAAAGAGACTCACACCACGCAATATTCGACTTTCTCGCATGAAGAAAAAATCATCCAAGAAAGACGCTTCCCATGCTCTAAGCAGGGTGGGAATCACCGAAGCAGACAATCCCCTGTCCTTCAGCACCTGGCTTTCAACAACCAAGCCGGCAAAGCCAACGACCTTAAAGCCGGATGGAAGATTGGCCCTGGAGACAATACGTAAATCCTCTCGGAGAGGAAGTCTCCAAGAAGCGTCTGCGGCTATCCTGACCAGGACGGCGTAACAGCTCAGCTAGGCCAGTCCAGAGCCATGAGAATGACCGGAATCCCTTCCGCCTCGATCCTGCGAAGAAATCTTGGCAGCAACTTGAGAGGAGGAAAGGCAGACAGCAACTGATACTAACCTTGGCCCATCTGTGAGCACTCTCACATGACCAGGTTAGCGTCAGCCTTGTGCAGGCGACCGTGCTAAACTTCAGCATCATTTATGTTCAACTTAGCTAATGTTATGGCTATGACAGAACTGCTGGTGCCACCATTGTACCCGCCAGAGGGTCCCAGGAGCGGGCCACAAACCTCTGCACTATCCAGTAGATGCGACGCCAACAGGTCCACGTCTGGAGTGCCCCAGCGAAGGCACAACTGCTGGAACACCTCCGGATGAAGGGAACATTCCCCTGCATCCAAGGCCTGTCGACTGAAGCAATCTGCCTGCCAATTT
The DNA here is from genome assembly GCF_965119305.1 of Pelophylax lessonae. Classification (NCBI taxonomy): domain Eukaryota; kingdom Metazoa; phylum Chordata; class Amphibia; order Anura; family Ranidae; genus Pelophylax; species Pelophylax lessonae. The sequence continues at coordinate 17,712,206 of NC_138769.1, forward strand.
TTTCACACATGGAAAGGGAACAGCGGAGAGAGCTGGAACATGGCGCTTCGCCCAACAAAGAATTCCTGCCACTTCCAAGGCCGCAAGGATACCCAAGGTGCTCCCTCGGTGAATGACATAAGCCATGGTCGTGCCGTAGTCAATTGAATGTGCACTGGACAGCTGTAGGTGTCCGATCCAGTGAACTAGGCAAAGTCGGATCTCTCTCAGCTCCAGGACATTGATCGGCAACCTGGATTCTCCAGGGACCATACTCCCGAAGGAGAACCTGCCGAGGACTCCTCCCCACCGGGACAGGCTTGTAACCGCGGTGACAATCGTCCAGTAAAAAGGGGAGCAAGGATTCCAGATCAAGACTCCCTGGTCACCCGGCTCAGCCGGATCCGAAAGTCCAGAGAGTTGGATTCTAGTCCCATTCGAGAAGAAGGATTGCCTTCTGGGAGATCCACGAGAGGGATTGAGCGAAAATTACTGTTTCGAAAGACGACACCATCAGTCCCAGAACTCGCATGCAGGTCCGAAGGGATGACCATGTGCTGGACAGTAACAGTTGAACCGCAGTCTGAAGTTCCAAGAGTTTTTTTTTTTTTTCCCGAAGGGAAAAACCCCCTGACTGAGGATGAGTCCAAAGTCAGGCCCAGATAGTCCAGACTCACGGAAGGGACCAGGGATGACTTCTGAAGGTTCATAACCCACCTGAACTCCCTCAAAGTTCTCATGGTGACTTCCAAATTCGTTTGTCAGCACCATAGGGAACTCCACACAGAGAAGCAGATCGGCCAGGAAACCCAGACCAATACGCCCCTCTGCCGCAACAGCACCAGGACCGGAGCCAATACCTTTGTGAAGACCCGAGTAGCAGAAGCGAGACCAAGGGGTAATGCCACAAACCGATAGAGATCCTTCCCCACGGCAAAAAACGCAGAAGCTGTTTGTGTCCTGAACACAATGGGATATTAAGGTTGGCATTTTGATGTCTATGGAGTCCAGGATTCCCCTTGATGAAGGGAAGCCACCATTGTGCGAACCGATACTGCCTTGAATTTTTGATCCGCACGGAACCATCAAAGGGCCAGAAGGTCCAGATTGTTGAACTAGAGCCTGAACTGCCCCACAGAGCACCTGCAAGCGATCCGGGGACAGCAGTACATTGGAAGAGAAAACCTCACCGGAAAAAAACGGATCAAAACTCGATCTTGCAACTGGACCGCATGACCTCCTGAACCCAGATGTCTGGGATACGGGCCAGCCTTAGGTCCAAGAACTGGAAAGAATGACCCCCCACCCATAGATGGGTAAGGACGCACCTTTAGGCCGAGTAGGCATTGTCTGCAGGTCTGGAAAAAAACGATCTCTTGTTCGCCAGACTAGGGTCGTTTGGAGCCACCAGAGAAAGTCTTGAAGGACTTTGCCACATCGACTGTTCCCGGACAAAGAAACTGTTGTGAGCCGAAAGGGAGTGACCCCATACACGACGAAGGCCCTTACCCTTGTTAGCCTGTGGAAGAAAAGCACTCTTTCCCCCATGAGACCCTTGTATAATGTCATCCAGGGCAGCACCAAACAGGCGATCCCCCAAAAAGGGAGATCCATTAAGACTGTCCTAGAGGTTTTATCCGCAGACCAACACTTCAGCCAAGTATACGCCGGATAACCACCGCCGAAACCGACAAGTGACCCAATAAAAAAGGAGCTGTGTCCAGCGCGGCATTGCAAACAAATTGCAGCCCCTGTGCCAGCTGGTCCAACAGCTCCCCCAGGGCAGGAGGGACTTGCCCCTCACCAAGTCATGGAGTTGGAACTCCACCCATGAGGCAAAGTCTGCATGGCAAGGGCAATCATGACCACTATTCCCAGTGCAGACCCCGCCAGGGAGTACAGATCGCGGACCACAGCCCGCGCTATCCTGTCCCCCAAGTCCTTAAAGGATGGGGATTCCTCCACCGGAACAACGGTAGTCCTATTTAGTCTAGAGAACGTACGGCCAGAGACTCCCTAAAAGGGTAACGTCTAGCAGCCGCTTAGACACCCCAGGGGAATTTCTCAGACAGTCCCCTCCAACATGAGCATGCTAGCAAAATAAGCTGCCCTGGATGGCATGTGAGTGCCAGATGCTACCTGCGCCCCAGGCGCAGCCGCCGTTGCATCCTCCAAAATGCAGGGTGTCATGCACCAAAACAACCAGTGCATCCCAGCGCCTGTATCATGTGCGGCAGGAGAGGTAGAAATGTCGTCCTCATTATCCGAGGAGACAGGGCGCGAGGTACCAGACCCGGCAGGGAGGCCCACGTCTGCGGCGGCTGAGTCAGACTCAGAATCCAAGACATCAGATGAGGCAGCGGTGGATGGAGAAACGTTTCAGCGCACTTCCCACCTCCACCCGGGCCCAAATGCTTCTCGAACCACCGAAAATGCATTGATGGACAGTGGAGATCCGGAAGGCCCTGCGGCCTCTGGCCTGCAGGGTCCATATGGAACCTAAAGAACCCGCCAGCAAAATTTGCAAAAAAAAGCGGCCCCACAGTGCACCCCGGAGGTCAGGCATGCGCTAATTAACCCCCACAGAGAGAGAGAGAGACAGACTACCCTCAGTAACTCACTGTCCCCAGTAAGCAATCGGATTAGGAGGGTCTCAGCGGTGGCTCAGAGAAAGGAAGTGAGCCAGGAAGCTGCCCGGGATGAAGGGAGGGGCCCCTCCACCAAAAGAACGCCTCCAGGCACTCCCACCGACCTTCACAGCAAAAAAATCCACCACAAAATGGCCAAAAATGGGTGTACCAAGATGGCCACTGCCATAGAAGCAGACGAGGCTACACCAAAATGGCAGCCAGCGCGGCAACAGGACCCCACAGGAAGACCCCCCCCGCCAGCCCCCCTACAGCATCCAGCCCTGGAGGAACCGACCGAGCGTCGCGAACCGCACACCCCCCCCCCCGGCCCCCCATGTGGCCTGCACACTAGGTCCCAGCCTCAGGTAGGCCCAAAACAGTCCCCCATGTGGGAATGGGGGGGTCACACAGGACAGAGGGAACTGCAGGAGTGTGAGGGTCCGACCATCCCAGGGAGGGGGCCCGTGTCCACCCCACAATCCGCCAGGGAAGGGGGGAACATTTACCCACAAAACCAGGAACACAGGCGGGCACCATCTCCTGACAGGACCCCACGCCACCGGAGTGTGAGGGCTGTCGGCCAAATAGAAACGCTGTGACATAAGCCTAGACCCTGTCGTGTGCGTCCTGGTGAAATGTTTAAATCCTGGGGCCAGTCCCCGCCAGTGGGACAGTCACAGCCGACCCAGCGCGAAGCTAAGGCCTGCGTGCGCTCGCTGGCCAGACTGGGGTGACCACTGGATATAGAGATCCAGCCCATCACCCAGCCCGGCATAGTTGCTTGAAGATATCACAGGAAAAAATTCCGGAGAAAAAGGCTAGCTAAAATAAATCTACATAAAAAATTACTTTTATGCCAGGACCAGAGATCCCAGCAAGGAACTAGGTCCTGACTAGGCAGATTAAAACGGACATCCTATGCAGGAAGAGAGAGGGTGTACCCTTCGGGACTGCCCATAGGCGTAGCCAGAACTTTTTTCTGCCTAGTGTCCTACTCCTGTAGGGGGCAGTATAACCCTACTGATATGGATCAGAGAACTGCGTCCGTCAATGAACGATAAGAGAAAGGGATATTTAGTTCACACATTATGTAATACATGTTTAAACTGGCCAATTGCATCAAAGTAATCCCTCTTACGGTCAGTCCTACACTGCTTTGCCACTGCAAATGATATGGTGGACACCATGCCAACCTGGGGCATAAAGACACAAGGTGGGGGAGAGCTTCTAGGTTCAGGTCTTGTCACTGACCTGCGTTACAACAAAGAAAAGATATACCTGTGCTCAGATCCCAAAAGCTTGTACATGTATTTGTAGTGTTACCATGTGGTCACACTCCTTTAGCACCCGATAGTTTAAATGCATGTATTGGCAAGCTAGTTGTACCGAAATGTATCTACTAATCAACTTCTATACAACGAGCCTGCTGGGTTATTCATGAACAATCACTGTCGTCGGCTATACCACATAATATCACAGTGAGTGTGTGGATGGGGATGGGGAATTGGATTCTTTTTTTTTTATTCCCGCTAGTTGAACAAAAGAAAAAGTTTAATGTATGGCCAGTGGACTGGAGCAAGAAACAACAATTACAGATGTATGGTGGGGAATCGAGAGACATAAATGAAGACCTGATCCCATGAATACAGTGGTAGTCATACAGGTCTTTATTGGGTATTTCTAAATACACGAGATATTACTTTTACAACTGTCAAAAAAACAATATATCTCCTAAAGCATAGCATCGCATGGTGAGAACACTAAGAAAAGGCTATCAGTCCAGCTCATGGTAAGTAGCCTATAGAACTGGGGTCTCCAAACTTTCTAAACAAAGGGCCAGTTTACTGTCCTCCAGACTTTAGAGGGACTGGACTGTGGCCCTTGGGAGTAGAAATTGCCTTGGCGTCAGTGGCAGTAAACATCTTTGGTATTAGGGGGAGGAATAGTGCCCTATCGCTAGTGTCAGTAGGAGAAATAGTCCCCTAGCACTGGTGTCAGTGGCAGGAATAAAACTATCGCTGTTGTCAGTGGGAGGAATAGTGCCTTATCATTGGTGTCAGTGGGAGAAATAGTTCACCTAGTGCCGGTGTCAGTGGACGAAATAGTTCCCTAGTGGCACTGTTAGTGGGAGAAATAGTGTCCTAGTGCTACTGTCAGTGGGAGGATTATTGGCGTCAATGGGAGAAATAGTACCCCATTGTTGATGTCAGTAACAGGAATATTGAGTCATTGCTGGTGTCAGTACGAGGAATAGTGTCTTATATCAGTGGATGGAAAAGTGCCCCAAGGGCCTTTTACAGGCAAGCAAAGGGCCGCATCTGGCCCCTGGGCAGCAGTTTGGAGACCCCTGATATAGAACATAAAAACAAACAAACAAAACAAAGACAACCAGAAATACAAAGGTTAATGGTAAAAGCAGGTCCCCCTTGTCCCAACTAACCTAAAAATAGAAAATGAAGATACATTAGTCAGTCTGAAGACAGTAAGCCCTGACTCCCATGTGCAATGGAATTGATCCTTTTTATCTTGTAATAAAGCAAAAGAATATTCATAGGAACACTGTAAATGTACTCTAGATACAACTTCTTCAATTGTAGGTGCCGTATCTTTCTTCCATTGGTTCATTATCGTCAGCCAGGCAGCTATTAAGATACACAGAGCTACTGTCCTAAAGCATTTAGGGAAACCCTCTATTAAAAGCCCCAGTAGAGCTAATGCTGGGGACTGTGATGGATGAAATCAATTCAGATATGGACTTCCAGAAACTACTTACGGACTTGTAGTGCCATAGAATATGTAGTAAGATACCAGGTTGACCGCAATTGCGCCAGCAGTCCGAGGGTATATCTTGGTACATTTTTGATAACAGAACTGGCGTTAGATATCATCTATATATCATTTTAAAGATATTCTCCCAGTGGGGGACACAATGTGATGCTCGAAGGCTATGTGCAATTGCCTGACTCTAGGCCTTTTTTCCAAATACGATAGGCCTAAGGCCTCATGTACACGGGGCATTAGAAAAAACGTGCTGCAAAGTAGCTGTAAAAACGTGCTTTTAGTAGCTTTTTCCATTTGCGTTATTGCACGTTCGGCCATGTTGCTTTTAGCAGCATTTTTTCTGCCTCCATTCAAAATCAATGGTTCCCTATGGAGCCTATTGATTTGAATGGAAGGCGCATCGCAAGTCGGATCAGGATGATCCGATGCGGTGTACCTATTGCCTAGCCATGATTTCACTGAGAAGGCCAGAATTAAAAACTCAAAAATTTGGAGTGGTATTTCATATATGAATGCTCTCATTGTTCACATCTAAAAGGCCCTTCCATGCAGCTAGAGAGGCAGGTATAGAGGGATGGTTCAGGCAGGTATAGAGGGATGGTTCAGGCAGGTATAGAGGGATGGTTCAGGCAGGTATAGAGGGATGGTTCAGGCAGGTATAGAGGGATGGTTCAGGCAGGTGTAGAGGGATGGTTCAGGCAGGTATAGAGGGATGGTTCAGGCAGGTGTAGAGGGATGTTCAGGCAGGTATTAGAGGGATGTTCAGGCAGGTATAGAGGGATGGTTCAGGCAGGTATTAGAGGGATGTTCAGGCAGGTATTAGAGGGATGTTCAGGCAGGTATAGAGGGATGGTTCAGGCAGGTGTAGAGGGATGGTTCAGGCAGGTGTAGAGGGATGGTTCAGGCAGGTATAGAGGGATGTTCAGGCAGGTATAGAGGGATGGTTCAGGCAGGTATAGAGGGATGTTCAGGCAGGTATAGAGGGATGGTTCAGGCAGGTATAGAGGGATGGTTCAGGCAGGTGTAGAGGGATGGTTCAGGCAGGTGTAGAGGGATGTTCAGGCAGGTATTAGAGGGATGTTCAGGCAGGTATAGAGGGATGGTTCAGGCAGGTATAGAGGGATGGTTCAGGCAGGTGTAGAGGGATGGTTCAGGCAGGTGTAGAGGGATGGTTCAGGCAGGTATAGCAGTTCTTTGGTCGATGCCACTATCAAAAGAGCCCAGAGATCCCTGCCATTAACCATAGCTTGTTCAATAATTACCAATTGCCTAATTGGGGCTGGATTTAGCTATGCTTTGAGGGTGGTCAAGCAATTCCGCCCTGTAATAATCTTTTAGTACCGGTACGCCCATTCCTCCTCTGGATCTATGTTTAGTATGGAAGGAGAAAGAGATTCTTGCTTGAGTACCTTTCCAAATAAAGGCCCGGGGAGCAGCGTTGAGCGTATTAAAAAACGGAGTCGGCAAAGGAATTCACACTGTTTCCCGAATAAATATAGGATTTTGGGCAAAATTACCACTTGAAAGGTGGCAGTCTGACAGAACCAAGACATTGCATATTTGCGAAACAGAATGTAGTACGTTTTTCACAAGATAAATTATTAAAGACAAAAAATTGTGTTGGTTTAAAAACAATTGCTCTACCTGGCTAAGGACTTGTATTACAATTTATATGTTTTACAAAGGGTAGGACCTATCTATCTAAAGTTTCTTTGAAGTCACATCTTGATTGGAATAAGGAATACTTGTTCACATAGACTTGTCCCTTCCAGTAGTCTGGCTCCTTGGAGGAACCGCTGGGATCACACTTTATATCTCTGTATACAGATCTCATCTATTCCTATATACTGATCTCCATGTATACACCGCTGGGATCACACATTATATCTCTGTATACAGATCTCATCTATTCCTATATACTGATCTCCATGTATACACCGCTGGGATCACACATTATATCTCTGTATACAGATCACATCTATTCCTATATACTGATCTCCATGTATACTCCGCTGGGATCACACATTATATCTCTGTATACAGATCTCATCTATTCCTATATACTGATCTCCATGTATACACCGCTGGGATCACACATTATATCTCTGTATACAGATCTCATCTATTCCTATATACTGATCTCCATGTATACACCGCTGGGATCACACATTATATCTCTGTATACAGATCACATCTATTCCTATATACTGATCTCCATGTATACTCCGCTGGGATCACACATTATATCTCTGTATACAGATCTCATCTATTCCTATATACTGATCTCCATGTATACTCCGCTGGGATCACACATTATATCTCTGTATACAGATCACATCTATTCCTATATACTGATCTCCATGTATACACCGCTGGGATCACACATTATATCTCTGTATACAGATCACATCTATTCCTATATACTGATCTCCATGTATACTCCGCTGGGATCACACATTATATCTCTGTATACAGATCACATCTATTCCTATATACTGATCTCCATGTATACACCGCTGGGATCACACATTATATCTCTGTATACAGATCACATCTATTCCTATATACTGATCTCCATGTATACACCGCTGGGATCACACATTATATCTCTGTATACAGATCTCATCTATTCCTATATACTGATCTCCATGTATACTCCGCTGGGATCACACATTATATCTCTGTATACAGATCTCATCTATTCCTATATACTGATCTCCATGTATACACCGCTGGGATCACACATTATATCTCTGTATACAGATCACATCTATTCCTATATACTGATCTCCATGTATACTCCGCTGGGATCACACATTATATCTCTGTATACAGATCTCATCTATTCCTATATACTGATCTCCATGTATACACCGCTGGGATCACACATTATATCTCTGTATACAGATCTCATCTATTCCTATATACTGATCTCTATGTATACACCGCTGGGATCACGCATTATATCTCTGTATACAGATCTCATCTATTCCTATATACTGATCTCCATGTATACACCGCTGGGATCACACATTATATCTCTGTATACAGATCTCATCTATTCCTATATACTGATCTCCATGTATACTCCGCTGGGATCACACATTATATCTCTGTATACAGATCTCATCTATTCCTATATACTGATCTCCATGTATACACCGCTGGGATCACACATTATATCTCTGTATACAGATCACATCTATTCCTATATACTGATCTCCATGTATACACCGCTGGGATCACACATTATATCTCTGTATACAGATCTCATCTATTCCTATATACTGATCTCCATGTATACACCGCTTGGATCACACATTATATCTCTGTATACAGATCACATCTATTCCTATATACTGATCTCCATGTATACACCGCTTGGATCACACATTATATCTCTGTATACAGATCACATCTATTCCTATATACTGATCTCCATGTATACACCGCTGGGATCATACATTATATCTCTGTATACAGATCACATCTATTCCTATATACTGATCTCCATGTATACACCGCTGGGATCACACATTATATCTCTGTATACAGATCTCATCTATTCCTATATACTGATCTCCATGTATACACCGCTGGGATCACACATTATATCTCTGTATACAGATCTCATCTATTCCTATATACTGATCTCCATGTATACACCGCTGGGATCACACATTATATCTCTGTATACAGATCTCATCTATTCCTATATACTGATCTCCATGTATACACCGCTGGGATCACACATTATATCTCTGTATACAGATCTCATCTATTCCTATATACTGATCTCCATGTATACTCCGCTGGGATCACACATTATATCTCTGTATACAGATCACATCTATTCCTATATACTGATCTCCATGTATACAGCGCTGGGATCACACATTATATCTCTGTATACAGATCACAGACATTACCGGTCACACATCGCCCGATCATCACCGACATCTCCTCTCGAGTTGCTGGAGTTCTCATCTCTCACTTATTATAGGTCAGCACTGTCAGAAATCAGTCCCAGGAGGATGTGATCGGAGTTTCGGAGGTTACTTTGAATTGATAGAAGGAAGTATAAAGAAGAAGTAAGGAGTGCGGTTTGTTTATTCCTCTTCCCTATATTATTACAATTTGTTGACTGCAGAAGACAGTGAGGGCGGAGTAATGATTGGAGGCGGGGTAATGATTGGAGGCGGAGCCATGTATCCAGCAGATATTTGTATATAATAATCTCTGTGTGCCTCCATTGGCTGTGCTGTCAGTGTACAGAGTGATGATAGAGGTGCAGAGCTCTGATCTCTGATTCTCTTGCAGCATCTCGGGGGATTTCAGTGTCATATAATAATTGTAGGGAGCCGCATAATATGAATGGAGTTGTAATATGTGACTATCAGAGTCCTCAGCAGTTATAGGAGGCGGTGGTTTAGTATTTAACCCTTTCCCCGAATCCCCTCCTGAGATCTCTGAGGATCCGGTGGTGTGAGACGCGTCTGTAATCATGGGAAAGGTTTAAAACATCGGAGACACTCCGCCCACACTGACTGCAGGTATCCGCCTGCCTGCCAATCAACAGCCTCCGTTCTGTAGCTGGGCGGGGCTTTGCGCACATGGCTACTTATTATTCATGCTCTCCAGCCAGTCAGGATTGTGAAGCGGGTTAGGGGCGGGATAGGAGTAGCGGAGGGGGTGTGTCCTGCTGAGAATTCAGATCAGTATAATATCCCGCACAGCGTAGTTTGGGTTGGACTTCCTCAACAGGTGTTGTACCGAAATCGGTTTCCCCCCTTTGCTTTCGGCTGTGTTCTGTGCGTTCTCTTCTACTGTTACAGCTGAGCTCTGTAGGTGGAGATTTACAAGAGGCAGTGGGCGGAGCTTATTTCAATTAGCTGCAAAAGAAAGAGAAAATAGCAGCACAGACAGCAGCCTAGGGGGCGGGGACATGAAGTACTCCTTCCTGAATGGCGATAGATTGTAATTTGTGCAATGAGTAATGATTGGAGGCGGAGCCATGTATCCAGCACATATTTGTATAGGATAATAATCTATGTGCCTCCATTGCATTCCAAGGCACTCCGCCCACACTGCGTGCCGGTATCCGCCCTTCCTCCAATCAGCAAAATCTATTCTGTGGATGGGCGGGGCTTTGCACACATGGCTACTTGTTATTCATCCACTCCAGCCAATCAGGCTCTTGAAACGTATGAGGGGGCGGGACTCTGAAGGGAGTAGCTGAGGAGGCATTTCTTGTAGAGTTATCAGATCAGTAGTCTTGGATCTGCCTGCAGCCAGTTCTTTCGGAGTGAGTTTTTCTCCGCCCCCTGTGGAACCTCTCCTGACATCCTTATCATTTCATCACATGATCAGTGTCTGCTGAGACCGCCCACCACTGCTTTCACTTCGCTGCTTTCCATCTGGGGGATTTTTAAAGGTTTTACATAACACCCCCTTTCCCTGGCAGTGGAAGGGTTAAATGATGTAACCCCCCTTTTCCCTGGCAGAGGAAGGGTTAAATGAAGTAACACCCCCTTTGCCCTGGCAGAGGAAGGGTTAAATTATGTAAAAAAAACCTTTTCCCTGGCAGAGGAAGAGTTAAATGATGTAACACCCCCTTTTCCCTGGCAGAGGAAGGGTTAAATGATGTAACAGCCCCCTTTCCCCTGTCAGAGGAACGGTTAAATGATGTAACACCCCCTTTTCCCTGGCAGAGGAAGGGTTAAATGAAGTAACACCCCCTTTTCCCTGGCAGAGGAAGGGTTAAATTAAGTAACACCCCCTTTTACCTGGCAGGGGAAGGGTTAAATTAAGTAACACCCCCCTTTTACCTGGCAGTGCAAGGGTTAAAATATGTAATTGCCCCCTTTCCCTGGCAGTGGAAGGGTTAAATGATGTAACACCCCCTTTTCCCTGGCAGAGGAAGGGTTAAATTATGTAAAAAAAACCTTTTCCCTGGCAGAGGAAGGGTTAAGTGATGTAACACCCCCTTTTCCCTGGCAGAGGAAGGGTTAAATGATGTAACACCCCCTTTTCCCTGGCAGAGGAAGGGTTAAATTATGTAAAAAACCCCTTTTCCCTGGCAGAGGAAGAGTTAAATGATGTAACACCCCCTTTTCCCTGGCAGAGGAAGGGTTAAATGATGTAACAGCCCCCTTTCCCCTGTCAGAGGAACGGTTAAATGATGTAACACCCCCTTTTCCCTGGCAGAGGAAGGGTTAAATGAAGTAACACCCCCTTTTCCCTGGCAGAGGAAGGGTTAAATTAAGTAACACCCCCTTTTACCTGGCAGGGGAAGGGTTAAATTAAGTAACACCCCCCTTTTACCTGGCAGTGCAAGGGTTAAAATATGTAATTGCCCCCTTTCCCTGGCAGTGGAAGGGTTAAATGATGTAACACCCCCTTTTCCCTGGCAGAGGAAGGGTTAAATTATGTAAAAAAAACCTTTTCCCTGGCAGAGGAAGGGTTAAGTGATGTAACACCCCCTTTTCCCTGGCAGAGGAAGGGTTAAATGATGTAACACCCCCTTTTCCCTGGCAGAGGAAGGGTTAAATTATGTAAAAAACCCCTTTTCCCTGGCAGAGGAAGAGTTAAATGATGTAACACCCCCTTTTCCCTGGCAGAGGAAGGGTTAAATGATGTAACAGCCCCCTTTCCCCTGTCAGAGGAACGGTTAAATGATGTAACACCCCCTTTTCCCTGGCAGAGGAAGGGTTAAATGAAGTAACACCCCCTTTTCCCTGGCAGAGGAAGGGTTAAATTAAGTAACACCCCCTTTTACCTGGCAGGGGAAGGGTTAAATTAAGTAACACCCCCCTTTTACCTGGCAGTGCAAGGGTTAAAATATGTAATTGCCCCCTTTCCCTGGCAGTGGAAGGGTTAAATGATGTAACACCCCCTTTTCCCTGGCAGAGGAAGGGTTAAATTATGTAAAAAAAAACCTTTTCCCTTGCAGAGGAAGAGTTAAATGATGTAACACCCCCTTTTCCCTGGCAGAGGAAGAGTTAACCACTTAAGCCCCAGAGGATTTGGCTGCTCAATGACCAGACCCCTTTTTTCAACTCGGCACTGCGTGATTTTAACTGACAATTGCGCGGTCATGCAACACTGTACCTAAACCAAATTTGTGTCATTTTTTCCCCACAAATAGAGATTTCTTTTGGTTGTATTTGATCACCGCCAGGTTCTTTCTTTTTTGGTGCACAAATAAAAAAAGACCGAAAAGTTTGAAAAAAAAAAAAAAAGTTTTTTTGTTTAGGTTATACAATTTTGTAAATAGATATGTTTTTTTCCTGCACTGATGACGTCGCACTGACAGGCACTGATGAGGAGACACTGATGGGGTGGCACTGATGGAGTGGCACTGATATGCAGCACTGATAGGTAGCACTGATATGCAGCATTGGTGGGCACTGATATGCAGCATTGGTGGGCACTGATAGGCAGCGCTGATGGGCACTGATTGGCGGCACTGATGGGCACTGATTGGCGGCACTGATGGGCACTGATAGGCGGCACTGATGGGCACTGATTGGCGGCACTGATGGGCACTGATAGGCGGCACTGATGGGCACTGATAGGCAGCACTGGTGGGTGGCACTGATAGATGGCAATAATGGGCACTGGTGGGCAGCACTGATAGATGGCATTGGTGGGCAGCACTGATAGGGAGGGCACCACTGGCAGGCTCTCTGAGCCCTGATTGCCATCCCTGGTGGCCATGGTGGGCATCCCCGGTGGTCATGGGTGGGCATTCCCCTCCCCCCCCCAGGGCTGCACTGGTAATCAATGTTCTGATTACCAGCACAGACCCCCCCTGTGATCAGTGAGTAATTAGAAATACTCACTGATCCCCCCGGCTGCAGCACAGATCATCTTCTCCTCACTGACAGGATCTGTGTGAGGAGAAGAAGAGATCAAAGCTGTTACAACGGCTGTATTTACATTACATGACGGCTGTGATTGGACACAGCCGTCATGTGATCAGGAGGGCCAATCACAGGGCCCTCCTGCCAAAACTTGTTGCTCTGTGTCCGAGGGACACAGGCACATCGAGATCGCGCCGCTGCGCGTTCTTGCGGCGGCGCGATCTCGCTCCTTCTGCAGGACGTTCCGGAACGTCCGATCAGAAGGACGAGACTCCCACCCGGCCGTATATGTACAGTGGCCGGGTGGGAGGTGGTTAAAAAAGAGCGAACATTTTGACAGGTACTCTTTTTTAAAAAAAAATTGGGGTCTTTTAGACTCTAGATCTCTCCTCTGACCTTAACGCATCTGACCACACCAAAATCGGTGTGATAAAATGCTTTCCCAATGGCGCTGTTTATTTCTGGCGAAACAGAAGTCATGAAATGCTCGTAGCTTCCGGTATCTTAGGCCATAGAGATGATTGGAGCCATTCTCATCTCCAATTAGCTCTATGGTTAGATAATTGAACCACTGGCTGCACTCTCGGGTTAACCGGTGGGACAGGAGAGCCCGAGTAAAAACGCGGAAGGCGGCGGGAGGGGGTCCCCTCCCACTGCTTGTAAAAGCAGTCTAGGGTCCAATTATCTGATTGCTTTTACATGTAAGCCGACCGCTGGCTGTAAAGAAAACGATACCAAGATGATGCCTAAATCTGCAGGCATCATCCTGGTATAACCACTCAAAGTCCAGCAACGTACCAGTACATTGCTGGTCCTTGTTTGGCAAATAGTGTAGGTTTTTTTTTTTTTTTTTTCATGCAGCCTGTGGGCTGAATGAAAAAAAAGAGAACCTAACAGAAATCAGCACAGGAATATTGTGTAGCATACACACCATTAACCGTCCAACAACCAAACCCACTTAATTTAATGGTGGGTATACATGACAATATTCCACGTATACCTAAAGGTATTTTAACTGCAGTGGTGAAATCAACTACCACAGCGCTGCCATCAGAGGTATCCATATATGCTGAGCGCAAACGTTGTTTGTGTCAGAATATATAAAATCAATGTGGCAGCCGACGAGTACCTGCAAGAGAAACAGGTGAAGAAAAGAATGAAAAACAAACAAAGTACATTAAAAGTACAGTAGGAAGAGTAGAAGAACATAAAAATAACTGACACAACAACAGTTTTTGGATTCTTTTATTTTATATTTTTTTTGTATTTTTTTCTACACTTTTTTTTTTTGTAAACTGCAACTTTTTAGCTTAAGGGTCTCTCAAAATGTCGATAGCCATCAAACATCTTTCGAGACCCTGTGTTTGTGTGCCCTACACTGTGTCGTGCTCTACCCTACACTAATACTGCACTAGTGTATGGTAGCGCTCAAAACATTCCCCGATGCAGAGACCAGGTTGGTCAGGACATTTGGGACAATAATAACGGGTGTCACGCCTACATCCGCGCCTGCTACAGACACGACATCTTCTTTGGGGGTATCTTTGGGTAGGGGTACTCGGGAGAACATGTGAAAAATGCCTCTCATGCATCCGACTCACTGCATCTGGAAGGGGAAGTTGGGCAGGCATGCCTCCTGGGTACAGGTAGGCAAGGATGATCTCTTCCTGGAATTCCCGGAAGGATCCGGTTCGTCCTGACGCTCTGTATAGTACAAAGGCGTTCAGCATAGCCAATTGGAATAAATAAACAGACACTTTTTTGTACCATCGTCTGGCTTTACGGGCAACTAAGTACGGTGCCAAAAGCTGGTCGTTAAGGTCCACCCCTCCCATATTAACATTATATTCGTAGACACAGAGGGGTTTCTCCATAACGCCAGTTTCCGTGGTGATTTGGACCATCGTGTCTGCATGAAGGGAGGACAGAAGGAGAACATCCGATGTATCCCTCCACTTCACTGCAAGCAATTTGTCAGTTTTCTAGCAGGCTCTCCCCCCCCCCCCCGACTAAGACGGGAATTTACAAGCCATTAGGGGAAACCCCGGCGATTAGGTCGCACGGTGCCACATGCGCCAATTTGTAATTCGTGCAGGTGACTAAATAGTGGCACACTTGTGTAGAAGTTCTCCACGTACAAATGCCACCCCTTTCCGGATAAGGGTGACACCAAGTCCCAAACTATCTTGCCGCTGCTCCCTATGTAGTCTGGGCAGTTGGGGGGCTCCACAGTTCTATCTTTTCCCTCATAGACCCGGAAACTAACTGTATAACCTGTGGCCCTGTCACACAGCTTGTACAGTTTGACCCCGCATCTGGCACGCTTGCTGGGGAGGTACTGTTTAATAGCAAGGCGGCCAGTAAATTTAATCAGGGACTCGTGGACGCAGACAACTTGTTGGGGGGTAAACAAGGCTGCAAACCGCTGATTGAAGTGGTCTATGAGGGGCCGAATTTTGTGGAGCTGATCATATTCAGGGTCTCCCTGAGGATGACAGATTTCATTGTCGTTGAAATGCATAAATCGCAGAATTTGCTCGTATCTCGCCCTGGGCATGGAAGCAGAGAACACGTGCATATGGTAATTTGGGCTAGTGGACCAATATAGCCGCAATTCACTCTTTTTGGTTATGCCCATGTTGAGGGAAAGTTCCAGAAACGTCTTAAACTCGGAAATTGTTACAGGTTTCCAGGCGAATGGTCTGGCAAGGGGCGAATTTGGGTTGTTGGCGATGAATTGTTGTACAAATAAATTTGTTTGGTCCACAATAGATCTGAAAAGATCTTCCGTGAAAAACAGCTCATAAAAATTCAGGGGAGTCAAATTGGCTGTTTCCACGTGGAACTGACAGCTGTGTCTCTGCAGAGACACAGCTGTCATCCTCCCGCTCAGCGGTGGATCGGCGGATCTATCCTCCTGCTCAGCGGGGCACCGACGGATCCATCCCCTGCTGAGAAAAACGGACTCCGTCCAACGGACGAAGTGTGTGAAAGGGGCCTAAGACTGGGATGCCATTAAGGGTTATGTGCATGTAAAGGCAGGTGTCCCAATACTTTCGGTAATATAGAGTAGATCTGTCAGGTCACTGAAATGAGTCCATCCAAGTTTTATCCTGTGTTGAGTCCTGATGAAGGGGGGGGAGGGGTTTTCTCCCTGAACCACGTTTGATATTAAATCGATCTTGAACTCTTTTATTGGATTTTTGGTCTGGCACTTCTTCCTGTATTTCTTTGGTTTGAGTTACCGTTGGGTGCCAATCGGGGGAAGCCTTGCTGTGTGGGAACCGCCTCATTAGAGCCAAAAGGGTAGTTTGAAATGTTCCTTCACCTGTCTACACATGCAAGTCTAAAAGTTCCCAGCGCCTCTGTATGCTGTGCTGCACTGATGCAGTACATCCACATACAGAGGGCACTGTCTTGGAGGAGGGGAGATCAGACATTCACATACAGGGGGGCACTGTCCTGGAGGAGGGGAGATCAGACATTCACATACAGGGGGCGCTGTCCTGGAGGAGGGGAGATCAGACATTCACATATAGGGGGCGCTGTCCTGGAGGAGGAGAGATCAGACATTCACATACAGGGGGCACTGTCCTGGAGGAGGGGAGACCAGACATTCACATACAGGGGGACTGTCCTGGAGGAGGGGAGATCAGACATTCACATACAAGGGGGCTGTCCTGGAGGAGGAGAGATCAGACATTCACATACAGGGGGCGCTGTCCTGGAGGAGGGGAGATCAGACATTCACATACAGGGGGCGCTGTCCTGGAGGAGGGGAGATCAGACATTCGTACATGCAACAATTATCGGCCGACCGATCGTCCGACTTTTGTGCAGAGTTGTGTTTTGTTGGTTGGAATTTGCCTAGACTGCACACGAATTTTCTCGCCCAACAAAAATCTACTGCAGAAGTGATGTCATGTGTTGGTTTACTTTCCGTGTGTTTTTTCTTCTCTGAGCATGCCCAGACTTGCTCATCAGATTTTTGTCTGACGAAATCTGTACTGACTGACGGAAAATCAGCCGTTGTGTTGACGGCCAACAAAAATTTTATAGCCTGCACACCAGGATTTTATTCGGCCGAAAAGTCGGAGTCGGTTGTCGGAAGCATCATACTAACAAGCCGAAAATCGGCCGATCGGACGAAAATTCCCGGCCAATTATCGACGCGTGTGAACGAGGCTTTAGTCCGTAGGGTTCCATATTGAGTTGGCCCACCCTTTGCTGCTATAACAGCTTCAACTCTTCTGGGAAGGCCGTCCACAAGGTTTAGGAGTGTGTCTATGTGAATGTTTGACCATTCTTCCAGAAGGGCATTTGTCAGGTCAGGCACTGATGTTGGATGAGAAGACCCGGCTCATCCCAAAGGTGTTCTATCGGGTTGAGGTCAGGATTCTGTGCAGACCAGTCAAGTCCCTCCAACCCAAACTCGCTCATCCATGTCTTTATGGACTTAATATTGAACCCTACAGACTAAGACTGGGATGCCATTAACCACTTCAGTCCTGGAAAGTTTTACCCCCCCCCCCCTTAATGACCAGACTATTTTTTAGATCCGGTACTGCGTTACTTTAATTGCACGGTCGTGTGACGCTGTACCCTAAGAAAAATTGATGTTGTTTTTTTCCCCCCACAAATAGAGCTTTCTTTTGGTCACATTTTATCACCTCCGATGTCTTTTTTTTTTGCGCTATAAACAAAAAGGCAGACAATTTGGGGGGGGGGGGGAATTATTTTCTGGTATAACACATCCAATAACATTAAAAAAAAAAAAAAATCTAATTCCTCTTTCAGTTAGTTTAGGCCAATATGTATTCTGCTACATATTTTTTTTGCTAAAAAAAAATCCCCCTAAGCGTATATTGATTGGTTTGCGCAAAAGTTATTGCATCTACAAACTATGCGCTGTTTTTACTAGTAATGGTGGCGATCAGCGATTTTATTAATTTTTTTGCAGGACTGCGACATTGCAGCGGACGAATCTGACACTAAGTGACATTTTCTGGGGATCAGTTACACTAATACAGTGATCAGTGCTAAAAAATGCACGGTCACTGTACTAATGACACTGGCAGGGAAGGGTTAACATCAGGGGTGATCAAACAGTTAGTGTGCTCCTAGGTAATGCTGTCTAAGTGTGTGGGGGATGGGCTAAGTGGAGGAAGACAGAGATCTGTGTTCCTGCTTAGCAGAGACACAAGATCTCCATCTTCTTCTCTGACAGAAAGGCCTTGTTTCCATAGGCAGATCGCCGTTCTGCCTCGCCTGTGAATGATTGATATATGCAAGCTCAGCCCTCGCCTCCACTCCCTCCTCACTTCTTATGATTGACAGCAGCGGAAGCCAATGAGGAGGGAGAGAGCCGGGCCAGCAGCCACTCTTATGCACATTGCTGGATCAGGCAAGTATTGAGGAGCTTCGGGGGGAGCTGCATACTGAAGGTTTTTTTTACCTTCATGGAAAGGCTTCAGACTTTATAACTACCGTAGCAGAAAATTCCTCTTCCATAAAGTGATTGTAAAGTCTTGCTTTGGCCATTTGCCCCACCCCCCTACTCCTGATTGGCTAACTGAGTTTGACAGCAGTGGGAGCCAATGCTGCCGCTGCTATGTCTCAGCCAATCAGAAGAGAGTGCCAGGCGGCTGAGACATTTTTGGACATCGCTGGATAGAGAGGGGGCTCAGGTAAGTATGAGGGGGGGCTGCTGCTGCACCTAGAAGGCTTTTTTTTTTTCTTAATGCATACAGTAGAAAGCATTAGGATAAACCTTCTGATTTTACAACTCATTTAATATATTTATGCTGTATAAATGATGTATTTGAATATTGTATAGTTTCCGGTTAGTCAGAATATCAAGAAAAATCATTTTGAAACAATGTGTTTTTTTTTTTTTATCTCTATTTGGCCTGATGAAGGGCTCTCTGTCATCTCAAGGATATAATGTAACCAATTCATTCTCTTCAAGAAACAAGAAGTCGTTGTTGCAACTGCCTTTAGTTCTACATTAAAAAAAAAAAAAAAAGGAATTTTTTTTTTTTACTAAAAAAACGAAAAACAGCGAAGCCCCGACAAAACCCTCCCCTTCCCCCCACATCATGTCCTTCAGCATTTGGCTGGTGCCTTAAGAACAAGGTGTTCCACAAAGAAACGAGGCCACCCCAGCTAGGGCTCAGAGATCAAGGACTTGGTATTGGCAGGGGGGTTTTCTTGTACCCCAGTAGGAGATAACCAGTTGTTACCCCCACCTCCCTCCCCCATGCTACTTTTACAGAGTTAAACAAACTCCCCTTCATTCATGGTGGTCACGAAAGGCTTGCAGCACTGCTTCAAGCTGGAGGTCTCGGGATGTCTCTGCAGGTACTCCGAACATGGAAGAAGGCGTCTGAATGCACCAATGCAGTGCCACCAAAGTGAGAGTGAACGGAGGAAAAGACACTGTTCAAACCAGATAGAGCCAGTGTATGACTCCAGCCACGCCCCCGATGCATTTCACCCCACCCACCTGGGGTTGGTCACAAAGGTGGGTGGGCGAAAAACGCCAGAGCAGCACCAGCTGAGGCCATAAACTGTGACTATAGCGGGTCGGTTTGAGCGGTGTCTTTTCCTTGGTTTTCTCTTTCATTCATGACATAAAGGCCGATGCTCTTCTATATTCTCCTCCATTGGTTGGGAGTGTAGAACTCCCCCTTGTGTCCAGCCTGGGGTTTCCACACACAGGGAAAAAAAAATAAAAAAATCTTCTCGTACCTAGAACATTGAATTCTGGGAAATTCCCATGCTGCAGATTCCACTAACAAATTACATTAAAGTGGAACTAAACCCACTGAATTAACGATGTCTGAATGCAAATGTAACATGAATGTAACTATCACATTGTTCTCAACCAAACTGTCAAGACATCCAATGGCTGGTGTCCTAACCGATCACAGGTGCAGTATAATGGCAGTCGCCGATCAAACAAAAGCCAAGATGGCAGCTTCCATGCTTGAAAAGGATATGAGGGTTTAGTTCCGCTTCAAGCACCAGCTTTTTTATTTTTTATGTCTCCCAGAATAAACCGCCTTTTAGTGTCGGTTCACACTAGGGGGACACGACTTCGGGCGAATTATGCCGTCGCCCGTGCACCGCGACTTCGGTGCGGCTTGCAACGACTTCACATAATGAAAGTCAAGGCAAGTCGCTCCAACTTTGCAAAAAAAAGGTGCAGGACTTGAGTCGCTCCTATTAGAACGGTTCCTATTGCACAGCACGGTCCGCTACTTGTCAGGCAACCAAGTCGCCTGACAAGTTGGAACAGTGTGAACCGGCACTTAGTTGTAAATAATATATAAGTGCAGCGCTGAATCAAGAAGTGAACAGTGACAATTCACATTTAGGCTCGGGTCACACTATTGCGATGCGGGAAGGCTGCGAATTCGCAGCCTGTTCCCGCATCGCACACGCACCCCCGGCAGTTCACACTGCCATATGCGATCCGCTGGGGGTGTCAATGTAATCTTAACGACACCCCCAGTTTGATCGCATATCGCAGTGCGATCGTGCAGTTCGCACAGGATGGGATCGCACAAGTGTGAACCACTGTGCGATCCGATCCTGATGCGGCTGCAAAAATGCCTCCTGTGCGTGTTTGCTCTGGGTGCGATGCGAATTTAGCCATACAAACTGTATGGCTAAACTCGCACCGCACAGCTGATCGCATGTCATGTCGGAGCAGTGCGCTCCGACATTACATGCGAACCCGGCACTCGCATCAGTGTGAACCGGGTCTAACACAATAAATGAACAAAAATGTTCAAATGTGTTTCAAAAAAATGTTCAATGATTTAAAAGTCCCATAAAACAAAAAATGGTGTGTCCAATGACACAATAAACCAGTGAAAGTCCCGTGTGTGAAGGTGAGGTAATGTATCCAGCAATGGTAGAGGTGATCACAGTGATGGCCAGATCCCGTCACCAGAGGAGCCAGATCCCGTCACCAGAGGAGCCAGATCCCGTCACCAGAGGAGCCAGATCCCGTCACCAGAGGAGACAAATACAAATTGCTCTCACCAGATGTCGTGGACCCACATTACCATATAGCACATGGGTCATATAAGGCTTCATACAAAGGAGTCTGGAAATGGCAGAATTTATTTTTAAAGCGTTTAACCTAAAAAAAAAAAAAAAAAAAAAATGGATTCTGCTCTCTTAAGCATGTTATACAGCACAGTGCTTATGCTGTGTAATTTGGCCCCTTCTATCACCTAAAATACCTGGCTGATCCTGCCAGTTTCTACCCTCCCCTCTGTAAACTGACCACGGTATATCATGGCTGCTGAGCCCTGACATTATGGTCAGTTTAACCCCCCCTCTCCCTGCTGCTGTAGTTGCATTTAACCGGTGGCCGACCACACGCCGTGTGTTTACTGCGGCAGTGTGGCTCCCCCAGGCAAACCGATTTAGGGCTACGTCAGTCGCAAGCAGGGGCCGAGCGGGCGAAGCTCTCCCACCCCCAGTCGGCAGTGGGGACTCCGATGCACGGTCGGTTGTTGTAAACACAGCTGACTGTTGTTCTCCCTGGAATGATCACAGAGCCCCTGTGATCCTTATATATAGGATCACAGCTCTCTATGGTCATTTCAGAAGCCATGCCCCCCCACAGTTAGAATCACTCCCCTAGGGTCACATTTAACCCCTTGATAACCCACAGTGTTAACGCCTTCCCTGCCAGTGTCATTATTACAGTAACAGTGTATATTTATAGCACTGATTACTGTAGTAATGTCACTGGCAATGTTCCCTCTAATTCTTTACTGTGCTGAGCAAATAAAAAAATTTCTGAGTGCAAACCTTTAGACTGAGCAATGGGGGGGGGGGGGGGCGGGGACGTACGTCAATGCAGAGTGCCCACAGCATTGCCCCCAATCAATTGCAGAGGGCCCACAGCATTGCCCCAAATCAAGGCAGAAATGCCAGCGTTCCCCCCGCGAGACCCGTGCACTTACCTCACGAGTCACGGCAGCTTCTCTTTAGTCCCCGGTTCCCGCGTCTCCTCAGTCCTCCTGCCTCCTCCTCGGCCAATGGCATGGGGTGGTATGCCTTTCGGTCAATCAGGAAGTGGGAGGACCCGCTCCCTGATTGGCCAGGAGGAGGATCCGTATGACAATAGCGAATTTTTTATTTGCTATTGTCACACAATGGGTGGGCTCTCAGGGCGCACTGCTCTGCTCACTACCTTCACCGTCTTTACGTCGTCTGTGGCTCTGCGGCTGCGCCGTCTTAATTTTTGCTGCGCGGGACCGTCAATTAGTCTGCGCTGCCGCGCATGCGCGCAACTTAAAGGGAACATTGACATTTTTGACACTTTTGCGGGTACCAGTGACCAGTTAGGGCAGTGGTCCTCAACTCCGGTCCTCAGGGCCCACTAACAGGCAAGAATTTAAGTATTGCCTTGAGGAGATGCAGACTAGAGTACTGCAATCACTGAGCAGCAAATTATATCACCTGGGATGTATTTCAGTTATCTTGCAAACCTGGCCTGTTAGGGGGCATTGAGGACCACTGAGTTAGGGGTCTGATCTGTCCGTCGCAATGTCGCAGTCCCGCTAAAAATCGCAGATCGCCGCCATTACTAGTAAAAAAAAAAAACAATAAAAATGACATAAATCTTTCCCGTAGTTTGTAGACGTGATAACTTTTGCGCAAACCAATCAAAATACGCGTATTGCAATTTTTTTTACCAAATATGTAGTAGAAAACAAATTGGCCTAAAATGTTAAAAATTTAGGCTTTTAATTGTTTTTTTTTTATTTTGGGGAATGTTATATAGCAGAATGTGAAAAAATATATATTTTTTCTTTTTTCAGAATGGTCGCTTTTGTTTTTGTTTATAGCGCAAAAAATATAAATCGCACAGGGGATTAAATACCATCAAAAGAAAGCTCTGTTTGTTGGGAAAAAAGGATGTCAATTTTATTTAGGTAGCGTCGCACGACCGCGCAATTGTCCATTAAAATAACGCAGTGCCGAATCGCAAAATATGGCCTGGTCATTAAGGGGGGAAAATCTTCCGGTCCAGAAGTGGTTAAAGTTTCATATCCTGTCTGTTGGTTTAATAATCCTGTGTCTTTGTTTTTATACAAATAAGTCGATCTTTACCTGTTGTGTTCTGCCGAAATCTCCAACCACGTCACTTCTGTAGACTGTCCAGGAGCAATATAGCAGACGCCTTCTCATAGCTACTCAGCAAGACTTTTACTTCTAAAATGTAGGATGGGTGACAGGGTCACTTTATTGGAAATGAGAAGCAGTTACAGTGTTGGTGATTGTTGTATTTTCCTCCTCAGACTCACATAGGAGATGAGAAGTATATACATCTGCGGGTCTACAAGAAGCTTCCATGCTACCAGGAGGAGATGAGCCTCACCGCCTTCCAGCTGGGCAAGACCAAACCGGACCAAATAGTCCACTTTGAACCCAGCGACTGACCAATCCGGACTCAGCTCTCTGTTGTTAGTTTTACTTCTCTTTTTTTTTTTTGTTACAAAATAATAAATGCTATAAATCATGTGTTATTTGGGGGGAAGGGGGTGTCCAATACCGCTATAAACTATGGATGTACACACTGCAATACCCCCTAGCAATCTGTGAAAAAAAAAAAAAGTTACTGCATTAAAGTGATTGTAAATTCTTGTGTGTTTTATTTTATTTTAAATAACAAACATGTTATATATGCAGTTGGATTTGTACAGAGCAGCCCTGATCCCCTCTTCACAGGTCCCTCGTCGCTGCTCCTGGCCCCTCCCTTCTGTTGAGTGCCTCCACAGCAAGCAGCTTGCTTTGGGGGCACCCAAGCTGAGCCACAGCTCCCTGTATCCATTTAGACACAGAGCTGCCATTCAGCT
Source organism: Pelophylax lessonae (assembly GCF_965119305.1). Classification (NCBI taxonomy): domain Eukaryota; kingdom Metazoa; phylum Chordata; class Amphibia; order Anura; family Ranidae; genus Pelophylax; species Pelophylax lessonae. Next base: position 17,736,347 of record NC_138769.1, read on the forward strand.
CCGCCCCCTCTCTCTTGATTGGCTAACTGACTTCCAGCAGTGGGACCCAATGGGGCCACTGCTGTGCCTCAGCCAATCAGGAGCGAGCCCTGGATGGCCGAGGCACTCGTGGACATTGCTGGCTAGAGATGGGGCTCAGGTAAGTATTAGAGGGGTTGTGGAGGGACTGTGTATCTCATTACATAGAATGCATTTAGGATAAAAAGAATCTTCTGCCTTTACGTCTCTTCTGTCCTTGCCTCTTGAAATAAATTTGGGGTGATTTTGGATTTTCCCTCTTTATTATAAATATGTATTATCTTGTCTATTCCTATAGTTAGATAGTCTATCAAAACTCTGATAAGGTAATAGGGTGAGGATATAATAACAATGCTATAAAATCAACACACTGCTTTAAAAAAAAAAAAAAAAAAAAAAAAAAAATCAAGGATCTAATTTTATTTAACAAGGAAATAGAAATGCTAACATAAAACACTAAAAGAATATTACAGAGCATATAGCAGGGATGATATAATAAAGTAAGACCTTCCTTTCAGGTTCTGTATGTGGCTGGGCTCCAGAGCAAAGAGCAACCCCTCTAGCTGGCCACTACTTCTAAAGCTCACCCGGACACCGCCCACACAAACACCTACTGCCCACTCGTCCAATGAAAATCTCTAAGAGGCCGTCCTTCCTAATCAATAGGAAATATCCCATCTTTCTGGGAAGCATGTTGTAGTCTCCACTAGGGGCACCATTTGTCCATGAATCGCTGTTTTTGACTCGGGTCATCTTTCAGTAACAGCTGGCCTTTAGGCTACATTCACACCTGAGCGTAGCGTTTTTCGCGCGTTTTTTACCGCGATTTTACCGCGATTTTTGCGGCTTTTTTACCGCGATTTTACCGCGATTTTTGTGCAGGCGTTTTTAGATTGAATAGAGATCAATGGAAAACGCCTGTAATCTGCCCAAAAAGAAGCTCATGTACTTTTTTGAGCGTTGGGCGTTTTGTATACAGCGTCAAAACGCTCAGATGTGAACAGGGGCCATTGAAATGAATAGGATTTGTCTTGTTGGGCGTTTTGAGAGCTGATCCTAGAGCAGAAAAACGCCCCAAAAACGCCCCAAAACGCCTAGATGTGAACGGAGCCTTAATGTTGGTGTAAATTTTTGTTTATTAAAAATCTTACAAACCTAATAAAAATATATATTTACAAAATTAATAAACAATAGCTTACATCAGCTTAGAAACAGAAAATGTATTTCTCTGTCGCTCATTGACAGATGCAGACTTCTTGATTGATATCAGTAGGGTTATACTGCCCCCCTACAGGAGTAGGACACTAGGCAGAAAAAAAGTTTTGGCTACGCCTATGGGCAGTCTCGGGGTACACCCTTTAACTTCCTGCTATAGAATGCCAGTTTTTTCTGCCTAGTCAGGAGTAAGGACCTAAGTTCCTTGCTGGGATGTCTGGTCCTGGCAAGCGTTTTTAGATAATTTTTTTTTTAGCTAGTTTTTTTTCTCCAGATTGTTCCTGTGAGATCTACAAGCAATTATGCCGGATCTGGGCGACGGGCTGGATGTTGAGATCCAGTGGTCACCCCAGCCGGCCAACGAGCGCGTGCAGGCCCTAGCTCCGCGCTGGGTCGGCCGCGACATAGTCCCACTGGACAGGGACTGGCCCCCGCAAGTGAAACGTATCGCCAGGTCGCCTACGGCCGGTCTGAGACTGAGTTACGGCGTCCTTTTTGGCCGACAGCCCCCGCACCTCGGTAGAGAGGGGTTCTGTCAGGAGTTGGCGCCCGCCTGTTCTGGTATGGTGAGTAAAATGTTCCCCCTCTCTCCCTGACGGGTTTTGGGGTAGACGCGGGCCCTTCCCTGGGATGGTCGGACCCTCACAATCCCGGGTTCCCCTCTGTCCTGTTTCGCACCCCCACCTATCTGCCCCTACCCCCCCCCCCCTTACTAGTTGGGAGGTGACTCCAGGGGACTGAATCTGGGTTACAGTCTGCAGATGGGGGCAGGGGGGTGCGCCGCCGGTGACGCCCAAACGATTGGGAGGGGGGAGGGTTGCTACCTGTTTTTTCCAGGCCTATCTGCCAAACTTTAGCTTGGGGCCGCCATTTTCTTGTAGCCTACATGTGCTATGCATGGCGGCGGCCATCTTGGTACACCCGGCTCGTATTTCAGAGCATGGGTTCACTGTATGGGAGTTCCTTGAGGCGTGCATGTGGGTGGGGCCCGTCCCCAGACCCGGGCGCAATACTCTGCAGAAGGATCGCTGCTGACACGTGCTATGTTTTTTTACCAAACATATGTAGCAGAAAAAAAATTGGCCTAAAATGTTAAAACAATTTTGATTTTTACATTTTTTGGGGGGGAATTTCATATAAAAAAATGTGAAAAATATTGTTATTTTTGCAAAATTTACGCTTTTTTTGTTTATAGCGCATGATCAAAAAAATCGCACAGGTGATCAAATACCACCAAAAGAAAGCTCTGTTTGTGGGAAAAAAGGACGTCAAATTTATTCGGGTACAGCGTCGCATACCCGCGCAATTGTCCGTTAAAGTCACGCAGTGCCGAATCGCAAATCGAATAGGCCCTGTCAGGAAGGGGGTAAAATCTTCTGGGGCTTAAGTGGTTAAGGAAGAACCCTGAGGTGGAGCATCTTATTACTACTACTGTTTGTGTGGGTGGGATGTGTACTGCGCCAATCCCTGCTGACCCTCCTCTCCTATTCATCTAATGCGATTGGCGCAGTACACATCCTGCCCACACACGCAGCAGCAATAATAAGATGGCCCACATCCAGGTTCTTCCTTAACCCCTGCAAAGTGCCAGAAGAGAGCCAGAAACTCTGGAGGGGGGAGTTGTCATTCCAGTTGTAGATTTAGCCAAGTTACAGTCTGCTAGAATAGGTAGGATCTGTGACAGCAGCTTCCCTGCACAGCTCTGCTTGAGGAGACCTCTGTATGATACATCAGGGCCGTCTTACCACATGGGCACGCTGGGCAGTTGCCCAGGGGCCCCACATGCGCCGGGCGCCCCACCTGCCCAGCACCCCTGCCCTAGCCAAGCATTAGTCCTGATGGCCGTGTCCCGCCTGAGGGTTGACACTCAGGGCCAAGCACCGGCCCTCCTCGGCCACTCATTAACACAGGAGAGCGGAGCAGGAGGCACTGAGGCAGAAAATGGGAGAGAGAGAAACTGAAGCGCTGAATAGACAGCGGGAGCTGTCGAAGTTAACTTTCTAAGTTAACGAGCAGGTTATGGGTTGCTAGAACCCCCTGCTTCCTGCTCCGCTCTCCTGTGTCTCCCGCTCTGCATGCAGCATGCCCAAATAAGGTAGGAAGGGGGAGAGCTGGGAGGAGCTGTGTAATGTAAAGGGGTTCATATTTGGGTGTGGGGGGGGACTGTGTAATGTAAAGGGGTCTATGGGGGGCTGTGTAATGTAAAGGGGTCCAAGGGGGGCCATGTAATGTAAAGGGTTAATTGGGGGGGGGGGCTGTGTAATGTAAAGGGGTCCATGGGAGAGGCTGTGTAATGTAAAGGGGTCCAGAGGTGTGGGGTGGGGAGGTGTGTAATGTAAAGGGATCCATGGGGAGGGCTGTGTAATGTAAAGGGATCCATGGGGAGGGCTGTGTAATGTAAAGGGATCCATGGGGAGAGCTGTGTAATGTAAAGGGTCCATGGGGAGGGCTGTGTAATGTAAAGGGATCCATGGGGAGGGCTGTGTAATGTAAAGGGATCCATGGGGAGGGCTGTGTAATGTAAAGGGATCCATGGGGAGGGCTGTGTAATGTAAAGGGATCCATGGGGAGAGCTGTGTAATGTAAAGGGTCCATGGGGAGGGCTGTGTAATGTAAAGGGATCCATGGGGAGGGCTGTGTAATGTAAAGGGATCCATGGGGAGAGCTGTGTAATGTAAAGGGTCCATGGGGAGAGCTGTGTAATGTAAAGGGTCCATGGGGAGAGCTGTGTAATGTAAAGGGATCCATGGGGAGGGCTGTGTAATGTAAAGGGATCCATGGGGAGGGCTGTGTAATGTAAAGGGATCCATGGGGAGAGCTGTGTAATGTAAAGGGATCCATGGGGAGGGCTGTGTAATGTAAAGGGATCAATGGGGCGGGCTGTGTAATGTAAAGGGATCCATGGGGAGGGCTGTGTAATGTAAAGGGATCCATGGGGAGGGCTGTGTAATGTAAAGGGATCCATGGGGAGGGCTGTGTAATGTAAAGGGATCCATGGGGAGGGCTTTGTAATAAAAAATGAGCTTTGCAGCACAAAGGGGCAGCAGCCTTTGAACTGGCTTTCACTCATGTGTATAGAAAATGACATCCTGAAGACTACTGACTTCAATAAAATTATAAAAGAATTCTCTACACAGAAGTATCGCAAATGTAATAAATAATTCATAGTGCTTTCATACTGCGCCATTTCACTCTGTAATTTCTTGTTTTTCAAGCTCGTGTTATATTGTCCAAACATTGTGTTAATGTTTAACCACTTAAGCCCCAGCCCTATTTCTTACACTTTTGTTTACAAGTTAAAATCAGAATTTTTTCCTAGAAAACTACTTAGAACCCCCAAACATTGTATATATATTTTTTAGCAAAGACTCTGGAGAATAAAATGTCGGTCATTGCAATATTTTTTGCCACGCGGTATTTGTGCAGCGGTCTTTAAAACACCATTTTTTTGGGAAAAATTTTGAAAAATCAAATTTCACTGCATTTAAAAAATACTAAACAGTAAAGTTAGCCCATTTTTTTTATATATTGTGAAAGATGAGGTCACCCCGACTAAATAGATACCCAACATGTTACGGTTTAAAATTGCACACACCCGTGGGATGGCGACAAACTACGGTCAATAGAAATCTCAAAAGGTGGCGCTTTAAATTTTTTTAACGGTTACCAGTTTAGAGTTACAGTGTAGCTCTTTTTTTATAAATATTGCTCACGCTCTGGCGATCGCGGCGATACCTCACATGTGTGGTTTGAACAACGATTTCATTCGCGGCTCGACTTCCGTATACGTTTTTTTTTCGTGCGCGAGCTGACGGGGGCAGCTAAAAAATGTTTTTTTTCCTATTTATTTATTTATTTTTTTCTTTATTACAGGTTTTAAAAAAAAAAAAATAATCTGATCACTTTTATTGCTTTCACAAGCAATGTAAACATCCCTTGTGACACCAATATGCAGTGACAGATACTCTTTATGGAGGGATCAAGGGTCTAAAAGACCCCAAACCCCTCCACTACACTTTCATGTATGCAAAACGCCGAAAACTGCATTTTTGCATACAGCCGTTTTTTAAATCTGCCGCCTTTTGCAGCACAGTAACCCGGACGTGACGTCATGGACGCCATCTCCGGGTTACGTCATTGGAGACCTGATCAAAGCAGTTTCCGGCTTTGAGCGGGACTCCATGCAGCCCGCGGACACACTGGCTGGGTGCTCGGAGGAGGGGGGGGAACGTCCCCTCCCGCTCACCCGGGTAACGATCAAACAGCTCCCGAGCCGCATCGGTCGCTACTGATGGAAAGTCGACTGTCGGCTGTAAACCACGGTACCGGGATGGTGTCTCTAGCTAGAGGCATCATCCCGGTATAACACCGCAAAGTTTGCCGACGTAGCCATACGTCACTTTGCGGTAAGTGGTTAAACACTGATTTTGTTGGAGGTACCAATAAATATCTCCTTATCGATAATTTGCATTTTTATTCTCGTGGGTGATTGTGTAGGCGGGGCCCCAGTGCACTGCATTGCTCTTAAGATGGCACTGTAATACATTAATGCCCCTATACTGTACCCTCCTGCCCCCTGTATTGTGTCTGCTTACCATTACACTGTGCTGTACCCTCCTGCTCCCCCCTTTGTACTGTACCTTCCTTACCACTGTACTGTGCCCTCCTGTCCCCCCATACTGTACCTTACAGCCCCCCCTGTACAGTTCCTTTCCTGCCCCCCCCCATACTGTGCACTCCTGCTCCCCCCTGTACGGAGTTCTCCTGCCCCCCCCCCCTACCTCCCATGCTGTACCTTCCTACCCCTTTCTGTACTGTGCCCTCCTGCTGCACCCTGTACTGTACCTTCCTAACCACTGTACTATGCCTTCCTGCCCCCCTGTACTGTACCCCCCCTAATCGCTGTTCTGTGCTCACCTACGCACTGCACCCCCCTCCCCCCATGTAATCTATCCTCCTGTTTCCCCCGTCATTTTGTACGTTTTGTTGGGTTTGTGTCTGGTAATAACGATTTTCATGTATTTTAAGTGAAAATATTGTTTTGATATGTTTTTTTTTGGTTTGGGGGGCCCTGTCAGGTAAGCTATATGGGGCCCCCATAATTTCTAACAGCAGCCCTGTATATAGCAAAAGCAAGAGTTCCACCTTGAAGATAAAATAATATACACAGACATCGCCATCTACAGGACACAAAAAGAACTACAAAAGATTCATGTTATAGACAGCAGGCAGGAACCAGACATTTAAAGTAGAAAATCTGCCGAAAATTCCCGTCCGAGGTAAAATTGTAAAATCGGCTAGTGTGTACACAACTTTCAGCAGCCAATGCCGACATTTTCAAAGAAAAAAAAAAAAATGGAGGGACAAACACCAAAATTGTTATCGTTCGTCCCCAGCACGACCAATTTTCATTTAATGTGTACGCGGTACGTACGGGAAAAATCGGATACGATAAACCACACATGATCGGAAGCTGCTGACGTGATGTACTTACATCACACTCTACCAACAAAAAAAAAAAAATTGGACGAGAAATTTCGTAAACATTATGCACTGTCAACTAAAACCGGTTATGAACGCTGAGCAAGAGAGAGAAAAATCGGAGGAAATTTCATCGATTTTCGTCAAGTGTGTACGAGCCTTTACAGAATGTGAAGTCCAATAAATCTTACAGCAAGGGGAGAGAGACAGCAATGAGTCCTACAATACACACCGAAAATCCTTCTTCACCTCTACCCCATGTTCACTTAAAAACCAAAAGTGTGTTACTATTACTCTGCAAAATTACAACTAAAATTCCAGGCAGATGCTAATAAAAAAAAAACCATTAGGAAAAAAAAAACATATTTTGGTTATTAGTATAATAGTAGTAACTAGGATCAGTATTCGCATTTATCTTCATACAAAGTAATCCCAAGTGGAGGCGTAGCTTGAAGAACTTGAAATAAATTTTTTTTTTTGTGTTCCCAGGCCAGTGCCGTCCTAATAGCATCATGGGCCCCTGGATAAAGTAATGCTCTGGGGCCCCTACCAACCTGCCCCAATTTACGCACCACCTCTCAAGAATTATAATATAAATAGTTGATAGAATTAAACATATATTTTTTTTAATACTTTCAATAAAATCGATTTTAAACAATAAGATAACATGACATAAATCAAAGATTAATCAAAACAAAGGGCACAATACAGGGTGGATCAGGAGGGCACAGTACAGGGTGGAAGCAGGACACGGTATTGGGGGGGGGGGTAGAAGGGCACAGTACAGGGGTCAGAAGGGCATGGGAATTAAGGAAGAACTCCTGAGTTGGAACATCTCACTACTGCTGCTTGCGTTGGTAGGATGTACACTATCTTACCAAAAGTATTGGGACGCCTGCCTTTACATGAACGTTAATGGCATCCCAGTGTTAGTCCGTAGGGTTCAATATTGAGTTGGCCCACCCTTTGCAGCTATAACAGCTTCAACTCTTCTGGGAACGTTTAGGAGTGTGTCCATGGGAATGTTTGACTATTTTTCCAGAAACGCATTTGTGAGCTCAGGCACTGATGTTGGACAAGAAGGCCTGGCTCACAGTCTCCACTCACAAAGGTGTTCTATCAGGTTGAGGTCAGGACTCAGGTCAGGTGCAGGCCAGTCAAGTTCCTCCACCCCAAACTCGCTCATCCATGTCTTTATGAACCTTGCTTTGTGCATTGGTGTGCAGTCATTTTGGAACAGGAAGGGGCCATCCCCAAACTGTTCCCACAACGTTGGGAGCATAAAATTGTCCAAAATGTCTTGGTATGCTGAAACCTTAAGAGTTCCCTTAAGGACCAAATGATTTGGACCAGTGCACAAAGCAAGATCCATAAGACATGGATGAGCAAGTTTGGAGTGGAGGAACTTGACTGGACCTTGATTTGTGCACTGGTCCAAATCATTTGGTGGAGGGGGGATTATGGTGTGGGGTTGTTTTTCAGGGGTTGGGCTTGGCCCCTTAGTTCCAGTGAAGGGAACTCTTAAGGCATCAGCATACCAATACATTTTGGACAATTTCATGCTCCCAATTTTGTGGGAACAGTTTGGGGATGGCCCCTTCCTGTTCCAACATGACTGCGCACCAGTGCACAAAGCAAGGTCCAAACTGGACCCCAGTTTGGGGTGGAGGAACTTGACTGGCCTGCACAGAATCCTGACCTCAACCTGATAGAACACCTTTGTGAGTGGAGACTGTGAGCCAGACCTTCTTTTCCAACATCAGTGCCTGAGCTCACAAATGCGTTTCTGGAAGAATGGTCAAACATTCCCATAGACACACTCCTAAACCTTGTGGACAGCCTTCCCATAAGAGTTGAAGCTGGAAAGGGTGGGCCAACTCAATATTCAACCCTATGGAATAAGGCTGGGATGCCATTAAAGTTCATGTGCGTGTAAAGGCAGGCGTCCCAATACTTTTGGAAATATAGTGTATACTGCTCCAATCCCAGCTAGCCCTCCTCTCCTATTCATTTCATGTTATCAGCGCAGTACACATCCCGCCCACACAAGAAGTGGAAGTAGTAAAATTCTTAACCCCTGCAAAGAGCCTGAAGAGCACCAGAAACTGCAGGGGCAAAGTAGTGGGCGGGGGGGGGGGGGGGGTAGAGATTTCATTCGGGTTGTAGATTTAGCCCAGTGACAAGCTGCTGCTGGCCTTGCAACATGGCACCATCATTTCCCCAAAATTCGCAAGTCGGTAACAGAAGCGCTCAGGTCTGTGGTGGGCAGGCGGTGAAGGTGATACTTGGTAAAGCACCTTCGACAGAACAAAGCTAAAACCAGAGGAAGCTGCATGGAATAAAATCTAAAATCTCCACTAGGGGGCCTTCAAAATATGCCTAATGAGGTCTCGCATCTAGTAAATAATATACATCTGTAAGTCTGGGTTTTTAAACTAAAACTAAACTTTTTTTTACATTGCAAGCTCTCAACTCTGGTTCATATTACCTTCATAAAAAAGGGTTACACTACTGTATAGGAAGCTAACAGTCAGACTGTAACGAAACCGCAACCCCACACTGTGTTTGTGCGCTTCCGTCGGTATACGGCTTCCTCCAGTTTTGAACATAGATATCAGATATTACAGCCGCCCTACATACAAAACTAGATGGAACTTAGCTTGTATAGAACTGGAACCTTTATTGAACAACTCACACCGAATATATACAGGATGGACATCCCCCTCCTGATCAGATTACCCCACCAGGTCAGGTGCCTGATTACATTATCCTATGCAGACGAAATTGTGTGCCCATGTTACAAGGCCCAGAAGGTTGATAGGACACATTCAACCTCCTAAGAGAGATATACAGTTGTGCTCAAAAGTTTGCCTCCCCTTGGAGAGCTGGTAATATACAGTATATCCACTTGCCGACTGTACACTGTATATGTACGTGGCACCTACAGGCAAAACAACGGCGACAACCGGCGGCGCGCTCCCGCCCGCCAGCCATCTGGAATGATCACAGAGCCCATGTGATCCTGCTATATAGGATCACATGTCTCTATGGTCATATCAGAAGCCACGCCCCCCCACAGTTAGAATCACTCCCCTAGGCTCACATTTAACCCCTTGATCACCCACAGGGTTAACCCCTTCCCTGCCAGTGTCATTATTACAGTGACAGTGCATATTTTTAGCACTGATTACTGTAGTAATGTCACTGGTCCCCCCAAAAGTGTCAAAAATGTCAGTAAGGGGTCCAATCTGTCCGCCACAATGTCGCAGTCCCGCAAAAAAAAAAAAATCGCAGATCGCCGCCAATACTAGTAAAAAATAAATAAAAATGACATAAATGTTTCCCTTCGTTTTTAGACACAATAACTTTTGCGCAAACCAATCAAAAAATATGCTAAGAGCCGGTTCACATTAGAGCGATCCGACTTGCCGGAGCGACCTCACAAGTCGAGGTGCGCTGCTCGCACCGCGACCTCGTAGCGGCCGGCACGGACTTCATAACATTGAAGTCAATGCAGGTCGCTCCGGGTCGCCCCAAACAAGCTCCGAACCCTTTTTCTAAGTCAGAGCGACTTGTGTCGCTCCTATTAGAACGGGTCCACAGCTTCTCTATGGCAGGCGACCAACGGCGACCTGTCAGGCGACCAGGTCACCTGACAGGTTGCCCCAGTGTGAACCGGCTCTTTATTGCGATTTTTTTTTACCAAAAATATGTAGCAGAAAACAAATTGGCCTAAAATGTTAAAAAAATGTATTTTTGATTTTTTTTTATATTTTAGTCACAATATAATATAGATAACATATCAAATGTTGAAAGTGAGACATTTTGAAATGTCATGCCAAATATTGGCTCATTTTGGATTTCATGAGAGCTTTACATTCAAAAAAAGTTGGGACAGGCAGCAATAAAAAGGCCGGAAAAGTTAAATGTACATATAAGGAACAGCTGGAGGACCAATTTGCAACTTATTCGGTCAATTGGCAACATGATTGGGTATAAAAAGAGCCTCTCAGAGTGGCAGTGTCCCTCAGAAGTCAAGATGTGCAGAGGATCACCAATTCCCCCAATGCTACGGCAAAAAATAGTGGAGCAATATCAGAAAGGAGTTTCTCAGAGAAAAATTGCAAAGAGTTTGAAGTTATCATCATGTACAGCGCATAATATCATCCAAAGATTCAGAGAATCTGGAACAATCTCTGTGCGTAAGGGTCAAGGCCGGAAAACCATACTGGATGGCGGTGATCTTCAGGCCCTTAGACGGCACTTCATCACATACAGGAATGCTACTGTAATGGAAATCACAACACGGGCTCAGGAATACTTCCAGAAAACATTGTCGGTGAACACAATCCACCGTGCCATTCACCTTTGCCGGCTAAAATGCTATAGGCCAAAAAAGAAGCCATATCTAAACATGATCCTGAAACGCAGGCGTTTTCTCTGGGCCAAGGCTCATATAAAATGGTCTGTGGCAAAGTGGAAAACTGTTCTGTGGTCAGACGAATCAAAATTTGAAGTTCTTTTTGGAAAACTGGGACGCCATGTCATCCGGACTAAAGAGGACAAGGACAACCCAAGTTGTTATCAGCGCTCAGTTCAGAAGCCTGCATCTCTGATGGTATGGGGGTTGCATGAGTGCGTGTGGCATGGGCAGCTCACACATCTGGAAAGGCACCATCAATGCTGAAAGGTATATCCAAGTTCTAGAACAACATATGCTCCCATACAGACGTCTCTTTCAGGGAAGACCTTGCATTTTCAAACATGACAATGCCAGACCACATACTGCATCAATTACAGCATCATGGCTGCGTAGAAGAAGGATCCCGGTACTGAAAGAGGAAGCCTGCAGTCCAGATCTTTCACCCATAGAAAACATTTGGCGCATCATAAAGAGGAAGATGTGACAAAGAAAACATAAGACAGTTGAGCAACTAGAAGCCTGTATTACACAAGAATTGACAACATTCCTATTCCTAAACTTCAGCAACTTCTCCTCAGTCCCCAGACGTTTGCAGACTATTATAAAAAGAAGAGGGGAGGCCACACAGTGGTAAACATGGCCTTGTCTAAACTTTTTCGAGATGTGTTGATGCAATAAAATAAAAATAAAATCATTTTATTTTTCCCTTAAAATGATACATTTTCTCAGTTTAAACATTTGATATGTCATCTATGTTGTATTCTGAATAAAATATTGAAATTTGAAACTTCCACATCATTGCATTCTGTTTTTATTCACAATTTGTACATTTGGAATCAGTTTGTAGAATATAAATTAAAGGAATCGAATAATAAAAAAAGAATAGAATAAAACAGAAAGGATATAAAACAATTTTATGAAATAAAAATTCAAATAGAATATATTTGAATTCAAATTGAAAAGAAAAAAAAACAATAGAATAAAAACAGAAAGAATATAACCATCTTCCAGAATTTGAAATAGAATAAATTTGAATTTGAATATAATAGAAAATAATTAAAAATGAAATAGAAAAGAATAGAATAAAAAACAAACAAATCGAATAGAATAGAAAAAATAGAAGAAGAATATAACCATCTTACAAAATTAAAATTTTGAATAAAATACATTTGAATTTGAGAAGAAACGATTAGAATAGAAAATAAAAGAATAAAATAGAATATAGTAGAATGAAATAGAAAGAATATAACCATCTTCCAGAATTCCAATTTGGAACAGAATAAATACAAATTCGAATAGAATAGAACAGAATGGAAAAGAATATAATTGAAAATAGAATAGAAAGAACACTATAACCATCTTCTGAAATTCTACTTTTGAATAGAATATATTTGAATAGAATATAAAACAATAAAATAGAAAAGAATAGAAAAAACTATAGAATAGAATGCAATAAAAAGAATATAACCATTGTGACAAGAAGTCAGGTAAATCTGGGGATGTAGTCACAGAGAGGAGACACATTCCCACCTGCTTTGGAAAGTTCACCAATTACTATAGGGTGTCGGCTGCCAAAGGCAGCAGGAAGGTGTAAAGAAGTTGAAAGGCCTTCAGCTGTTTGGAATGAGGAAATGAAGGCCTCTATAATTTGTCCAGAGGAAGTCTATGGATTGCTGCCTCCGGAAGCTGTCTCCTGAAGCCATGTGGGCTGGGAGAAGGAGGACAGTCAGACGTGTGCCTCCCGACAGGCTGTGTGGGCCTGGGAGAAGACCCCCCAGAGTGATGTGTGCCAGGGAGGGTAACCAAGTGTGAAGACGTCTCAAAGGTGAGAAGACGAAGTGTTTCTGTGTGAAAGAAATAAAGGACTGTTTTACCCTGTGAAGAGATTGTAAATGGACTATTGAGTGTCCGCTGTAGGACAAGAAAATCTGCCCAACAGTAGGTTGGAGACAGACTCTTAGGCAGGTTCCAGAGTGAGAAGGTAGCCGCCCACAGAGGCAATGATTTATTTTCTGTTTTATTTTATTTTGGATGTTTTTGCTGCATGCAGTCTGGTGAAGAAAACACCATTAATAAACCAAACTGTTGTTTGCAAGCACTTGTCGGCTATCTCTCTGGGAAAACGCACCCCCCAAGGGGTCATCTACGCCTACCACCGAGCTAATCCCTTACACCATCTTCCAAAATTTGAATTTTCGAATAGAATAAATTTTCTGAATTCGGTTGACTCTCGCCATCCTGGGTAGTTCTGATATAAAGCGAGAGCTCCGAGCAGCCAAATTCAGCCATTTTCCTCTTTTTACCTAAGAAGAATGTTACAGAACCAACTCCATCAAAGCAAAGGGTCTGCTGGGAGGCTGAGCCAGGTGCTGGTCCAGGCAAGTGGGCCGATCCCAACCCCAGTGTCGTGATCTTGCCCGAGTCTGAACCAGCTCTGTGACGTCAGCAGACAGTGGAATTCAGCCCGCTGTCTCGTGAAAACAAGTCACTAGAGGACAGGAAGAACTGAGACTCCTGTGATCCACAGGACAAGTACAGCCGGACGAGCTTTCCCCGTACTTCTTCTTTAACATCCGATAGCTTATTCAGCCGTGAGTGAGGTTCTCCTTTGACAGCTGAAGTGTAAAGAAGGTCCCGGCAATTGGAGAGGTAAAAAAAAAAAAAAAAGCAGCTGGGCAATGTTTATCAACAACGTTGCTCAGCCACTAAAACAGAAAGATAAAAAGAAACATTATTTCAATTTGTAGCCTTTTTTTTTTTTTATCTACAGATCAAAAGGCCCCTTTCACATGTGGCTGATCAGCGCAACCATGTGTGCAAATTCTAACAAAAATAAAACAAATTAGAGTCCAGTGTGTATCAGTGACAAAAAGAAAGTCCAAACTGTGGATATGAGCTTCACATCTGTGCAAAAATTTTGGGTGACCGTTCAATTTAATAATCGCGTGTATTCAGTGACCACCACCTATAGACAGAATGCCTGCTCACCTCCCAATAATGACCCCATGACAGAGTCAAAATCGCCTTGTAGTGATGTCTTAATAGGAAGATGTGGGAACACTCCTGTAGAGAACACCTTTGGATCAATCCTTATTAGGTGGCTGCATTCATTTTCTTTTTTCATTTTTGTTCCCTTTGTTTTCACCTGGTCATCCTGCCAAAAGTTCCTGTCCTGTTCCTGGGTAAAAAGACACCCGCTTGGTTTTTGGGTTTTAGACCGCTCCAACTCCTCAGTACGGACAGTACGAATTATTTGCAGCCTCTCAGGGGGCAGTACTTAACGTCGACCATCCGCCCTGGGTAAGCTACTCCCTGCACACTCCCAGCACAGAAGCCAACGGGAATCAGTAAGCTTCTAATGCATACTTTGGGAGCTTTACGCCTGCCTGCTTAGCAGCAGGCAGGCGTAAAAAACAGATAACAGTCAGCTACACTCTGTCACGATAAAAATCGCTTATTCATAACCACACGCCAGCCTCCTGGCCCTTTTCTAAAAGCCAGGGGGGGGGGGGGGCAAGGGTGGGCATTTGGGTCATGGGACCATTGTGATTGGCTGTCACAGCACTCACATGATCGTAAGCCAGAAGTGAGCAATGCTCTGCCGGAGGCCAGAACCACAAATCCCAGCAGTGTTGTGTTTTTTTTTTGTGCCCTTTCCTTACATGGCACATGTTCTAGCAGTGAGTGTGTAGCTGTTTTTAAAACAGCTACACACTCACTGTCAGAGCCCGTTCACACTGGGGCGACCTGTCAGGCGACCTGGTCGCCGTAGGTCGCCTGCCATAGAGAAGTTGTGGACCCGTTCTAATAGGAGCGACACAAGTCGCTCCGACTTAGAAAAAGGGTCTGGAGCTTCTTTGGGGTGACCCAGAGCGACCGTCATAGACTTCAATGATATGAAGTCCGTGCCGGCCGCTCCGAGGTCGTGGTGTGAGCTGCGCACCGCGACCTGTGAGGTCGCCCCGGCAAGTAGCGTCGCCCCAGTGTGAACGGGGTCTCACTGCTGCTAGAAAACATGTGCCATGTAAGGAAAGGGCACAAAAACAAACACAACACTGCTGGGATTTGTGGTTCTGGCCTCCGGCAGAGCATTGTTCACTTCTGGCTTAGCAGCAGGCAGGCCGGTGGCGTAAAAAACAGAAAACAGCTACACGCTGTCACTGCTGCTAGAAAACATGTGCCATGCCAGTTTGCTTGATACATGTGATGTGACAGCCAGGTGCACATTTTCAACTTTAAAATGTGCACCTGGCTGTCACATCACATGTAACAAGCAAACTGGCATGCCGCATGGCACATGTTTCCTAGCAGCAGTGATAGTGAGCGTGTAGCTGTTTTCAAAACAGCTACACACTTAGGGCTCTTTCACACGGTCCGCCTCCATACGATCCGCGATCCCCGCTGAGCCGGTGGATGACAGCTCCGTCTCTGCTTGCAGAGCGGAGAGGGAGGTGTCTCAGCCCCCGCTGCCCTCTATGGGGGATCGGATGAGAGCGGACCGCCTGTCCGCTCTCATCCGATCCGATTACTGAACGGATGGAAAAATAGGGTTTCCATCCGTCCAGATTTCACGCACAGGATCGGATGCGGATGGCAGTGGGTGTCAGCGGAGGTGTCCCTGCTGACATCCACTGCCCCATAGAGCTGCATGGAGGATTAGATCAGATCCACCTAAAAAACTGACAGGAACTGGATCTGATTGGACCGCCCGTGTGAAAGAGCCCTTACTTCTAGAACATGTGCCATGTAAGGAAAGGGCACAAAAACAAACACAACACTGCTGGGATTTGTGGTTCTGGCCTCCGGCAGAGCATTGCTCGCTTCTGCCTTAGCAGCAGGCAGGCAGGCAGGCAGGCGTAAAAAACAGAAAACAGCTACACTCTGTCACTAGTGCTAGAAAACATGTGCCATGCCAGTTTGCTTGTTACATGTGATGTGACAGCCAGGTGCACATTTTCAACTTGGAAATGTGTACCTGGCTGTCACATCACATGTAACAAGCAAACTGGCATGGCACATGTTTTCTAGCAGTGACAGTGTTGTAGCTGTTTTCTGTTTTTTATGCCTGCGGCCTGCCTGTTGCTAAGCCAGAAGTGAGCAATGCTCTGCCGGAGGCCAGAACCACAAATCCCAGCGGTGTTGTGTTTGTTTTTGTGCCCTTTCCTTACATGACACATGTTTGCTGGCAGTGACAGTGTGTAGCTGTTTTGAAAACAGCTACACACACACACACTGTCACTGCTAGAAAACATGTGCCATGCGGCATGCCAGTTTGTTTGTTACATGTGATGTGACAGACAGGTGCAGATTTTCAACTTGAAAATCTGCACCTGGCTGGCACATCACATGTAACAAGCAAACTGGCATGCCGCATGGCACATGTTTTCTAGCAGTGACTGATCTGAAGTGTAACAGTGCAGGAATTGGGGTGATCTGATTTGTGAAGGTGCAGGAATTATGGTGATCGGAGGTGTGATAGTGCAGGAATTCGTGTGTGAAGGTGCAGGAATTGAGGTGATCTGATTTGTGAAGGTGCAGGAATTGGGGTGATCTGAGGTGTGAAGGTGCAGGAATTGGGGTGATCTGAGGTGTGACGGTGCAGGAATTGGGGCTGATCTGAGGTGTGAAGGTGCAGGAATTGGGGCTGATCTGAGGTGTGACGGTGCAGGAATTGGGGTGATCTGAGGTGTGATAGTGCAGGAATTGGGGTGATCTGAGGTGTGAAGGTGCAGGAATTGGGGTGATCTGAGGAGTGAAGGTGCAGGAATTGGGGCTGATCTGAGGTGTGAAGTTGCAGGAATTGGGTTGATCTGAGGTGTGAAGGTGCAGTAATTGGGGTGATCTGAGGTGTGATAGTGCAGGAATTGGGGTGATCTGAGGTGTGAAGGTGCAGGAATTGGGGTGATCTGAGGTGTGAAGGTGCAGGAATTGGGGTGATCTGAGGTGTGACGGTGCAGAAATTGGGGCTGATCTGAGGTGTGAAGGTGCAGGAATTGGGGTGATCTGAGGTGTGACGGTGCAGGAATTGGGGTGATCTGATTTGTGAAGGTGCAGGAATTATGGTGATCGGAGGTGTGATAGTGCAGGAATTAGTGTGTGAAGGTGCAGGAATTGAGGTGATCTGATTTGTGAAGGTGCAGGAATTGGGGTGATCTGAGGTGTGAAGGTGCAGGAATTGGGGTGATCTGAGGTGTGACGGTGCAGGAATTGGGGCTGATCTGAGGTGTGAAGGTGCAGGAATTGGGGCTGATCTGAGGTGTGACGGTGCAGGAATTGGGGTGATCTGAGGAGTGAAGGTGCAGGAATTGGGGTGATCTGAGGAGTGAAGGTGCAGGAATTGGGGCTGATCTGAGGTGTGAAGTTGCAGGAATTGGGTTGATCTGAGGTGTGAAGGTGCAGTAATTGGGGTGATCTGAGGTGTGATAGTGCAGGAATTGGGGTGATCTGAGGTGTGAAGGTGCAGGAATTGGGGTGATCTGAGGTGTGAAGGTGCAGGAATTGGGGTGATCTGAGGTGTGACGGTGCAGAAATTGGGGCTGATCTGAGGTGTGAAGGTGCAGGAATTGGGGTGATCTGAGGTGTGACGGTGCAGGAATTGGGGTGATCTGAGGAGTGAAGGTGCAGGAATTGGGGTGATCTGAGGAGTGAAGGTGCAGGAATTGGGGCTGATCTGAGGTGTGACGGTGCAGGAATTGGGGTGATCTGAGGTGTGAAGGTGCAGGAATTGGGGTGATCTGAGGGGTGAAGGTGCAGTAATTGGGGTGATCTGAGGTGTGAAGGTGCAGTAATTGGGGTGATCTGAGGTGTGATAGTGCAGGAATTGGGGTGATCTGAGGTGTGAAGGTGCAGGAATTGGGGTGATCTGAGGTGTGAAGGTGCAGGAATTGGGGTGATCTGAGGTGTGAAGTTGCAGGAATTGGGTTGATCTGAGGTGTGAAGGTGCAGTAATTGGGGTGATCTGATTTGTGAAGGTGCAGGAATTGGGGTGATCTGAGGTGTGAAGGTGCAGGAATTGGGGCTGATCTGAGGTGTGACGGTGCAGGAATTGGGGTGATCTGAGGAGTGAAGGTGCACGAATTGGGGTGATCTGAGGTGTGAAGGTGCAGGAATTGGGGTGATCTGAGGTGTGAAGGTGCAGGAATTGGGGCTGATCTGAGGTGTGACGGTGCAGGAATTGGGGTGATCTGAGGAGTGAAGGTGCAGGAATTGGGGTGATCTGAGGTGTGAAGGTGCAGGAATTGGGGTGATCTGAGGAGTGAAGGTGCAGGAATTGGGATGATCTGAGGTGTGAAGGTGCAGGAATTGGGGTGATCTGAGGTGTGACGGTGCAGGAATTGGGGTGATCTGAGGTGTGACGGAGCAGGAATTGGGGTGATCTGAGGTGTGAAGGTGCAGGAATTGGGGTGATCTGAGGTGTGATAGTGCAGGAATTGGTGTGTGAAGGTGCAGGAATTGAGGTGATCTGATTTGTGAAGGTGCAGGAATTGGGGTGATCTGAGGTGTGAAGGTGCAGGAATTGGGGTGATCTGAGGTGTGAAGGTGCAGGAATTGGGGTGATCTGAGGTGTGATAGTGCAGGAATTGGGGTGATCTGAGGTGTGATAGTGCAGGAATTGGTGTGTGACGGTGCAGGAATTGGGGTGATCTGAGGTGTGAAGGTGCAGGAATTGGGGTGATCTGAGGTGTGAAGGTGCAGGAATTGGGGTGATCTGAGGTGTGAAGGTGCAGAAATTTGGGTGATCTGAGGTGTGATAGTGCAGGAATTGGGGTGATCTGATGTGTGAAGGTGCAGGAATTGGGGTGATCTGAGGTGTGAAGGAGCAGGAATTGGGGTGATCTGTGGTAGTAAGGTGCAGGAATTGGGGTGATCTGAGGTGTGAAGGTGCAGGAATTGGGGTGATCTGAGGTGTGAAGGTGCAGGAATTGGGGTGATCTGAGGTGTGATAGTGCAGGAATTGGGGTGATCTGATTTGTGAAGGTGCAGGAATTGGGGTGATCTGATGTGTGATAGTGCAGGAATTGGGGCTGATCTGAGGTGTGAAGGTGCAGGAATTGGAGTGATCTGAGGTGTGAAGGTGCAGGAATTGGGGTGATCTGAGGATAGAAAGTGCAGGAATTGGGGTGATCTGAGGTGTGAAGGTGCAGGAATCGGGGTGATCTGAGGAGTGAAGGTGCAGGAATTGGGGTGATCTGATTTGTGAAGGTGCAGGAATTGGGGTGATCTGAGGAGTGAAGGTGCAGGAATTGGGGCTGATCTGAGGTGTGACGGTGCAGGAATTGGGGTGATCTGAGGTGTGAAGTTGCAGGAATTGGGGTGATCTGAGGTGTGAAGGTGCAGGAATTGGGGCTGATCTGAGGTGTGACGGTGCAGGAATTGGGGTGATCTGAGGAGTGAAGGTGCAGGAATTGGGGCTGATCTGTGGTGTGACGGTGCAGGAATTGGGGTGATCTGAGGTGTGACGGTGCAGGAATTGAGGTGATCTGAGGTGTGAAGGTGCAGGAATTGGGGTGATCTGAGGTGTGAAGGTGCAGGAATTGAGGTGATCTGATTTGTGAAGGTGCAGGAATTGGGGTGATCTGAGGTGTGAAGGTGCAGGAATTGGGGTGATCTGAGGTGTGACGGTGCAGGAATTGGGGTGATCTGAGGTGTGAAGGTGCAGGAATTGGGGTGATCTGAGGTGTCATAGTGCAGGAATTGGGGTGATCTGAGGTGTGACGGTGCAGGAATTGGGGTGATCTGAGGTGTGAAGTTGCAGGAATTGGGTTGATCTGAGGTGTGAAGGTGCAGGAATTGGGGTGATCTGAGGTGTGAAGGTGCAGGAATTGGGGTGATCTGAGGTGTGAAGGTGCAGGAATTGGGGTGATCTGAGGTGTGAAGGTGCAGGAATTGGGGTGATCTGAGGTGTGACCGTGCAGGAATTGGGGTGATCTGAGGTGTGACAGTGCAGGAATTGGGGCTGATCTGAGGTGTGATAGTGCAGGAATTGGGGTGATCTGAGAGGTGAAGGTACAGGAATTGGGGTGATCTGAGGTGTGATAGTGCAGGAATTGGGGTGATCTGAGGTGTGAAGGTGCAGGAATTGGGGTGATCTGAGGTGTGAAGGTGCAGGAATTGGGGTGATCTGAGGTGTGACCGTGCAGGAATTGGGGTGATCTGAGGTGTGAAGGTGCAGGAATTGGGGTGATCTGAGGTGTGAAGGTGCAGGAATTGGGGCTGATCTGAGGTGTGATAGTGCAGGAATTGGGGTGATCTGAGGTGTGAAGGTGCAGGAATTGGGGTGATCTGAGGTGTGATAGTGCAGGAATTGGGGTGATCTGAGGTGTGAAGGTGCAGGAATTGAGGTGATCTGATTTGTGAAGGTGCAGGAATTGGGGTGATCTGAGGTGTGAAGGTGCAGGAATTGAGGTGATCTGAGGTGTGAAGGTGCAGGAATTGGGGTGATCTGAGGTGTGAAGGTGCGGGAATTGGGGTGATCTGAGGTGTGAAGGTGCAGGAATTGGGGCTGATCTGAGGTGTGACGGTGCAGGAATTGGGGGTGATCTGAGGTGTGAAGGTGCAGGAATTGGGGCTGATCTGAGGTGTGATAATGCAGGAATTGGGGTGATCTGAGGTGTGAAGGTTCAGGAATTGGGGTGATCTGAGGTGTGATAGTGCAGGAATTGGGGTGATCTGAGGTGTGAAGGTGCAGGAATTGGGGTGATCTGAGGTGTGATAGTGCAGGAATTGGGGTGATCTGAGGTGTGAAGGTGCAGGAATTGAGGTGATCTGATTTGTGAAGGTGCAGGAATTGGGGTGATCTGAGGTGTGAAGGTGCAGGAATTGGGGTGATCTGAGGTGTGAAGGTGCAGGAATTGGGGTGATCTGAGGTGTGAAGGTGCGGGAATTGGGGTGATCTGAGGTGTGAAGGTGCAGGAATTGGGGCTGATCTGAGGTGTGACGGTGCAGGAATTGGGGCTGATCTGAGGGGTGAAGGTGCAGGAATTGGGGTGATCTGAGGTGTGAAGGTGCAGGAGTTGGGGCTGATCTGAGGTGTGACGGTGCAGGAATTGGGGTGATCTGAGGTGTGACGGTGCAGGAATTGGGGTGATCTGAGGTGTGAAGGTGCAGGAATTGGGGTGATCTGAGGTGTGAAGGTGCAGGAATCGGGGTGATCTGAGGAGTGAAGGTGCAGGAATTGGGGTGATCTGAGGAGTGAAGGTGCAGGAATTGGGGCTGATCTGAGGTGTGACGGTGCAGGAATTGGGGTGATCTGAGGTGTGAAGGTGCAGGAATTGGGGTGATCTGAGGTGTGAAGTTGCAGGAATTGGGTTGATCTGAGGTGTGAAGGTGCAGTAATTGGGGTGATCTGATTTGTGAAGGTGCAGGAATTGGGGTGATCTGAGGTGTGAAGGTGCAGGAATTGGGGCTGATCTGAGGTGTGACGGTGCAGGAATTGGGGTGATCTGAGGAGTGAAGGTGCAGGAATTGGGGTGATCTGAGGTGTGAAGGTGCAGGAATTGGGGTGATCTGAGGTGTGAAGGTGCAGGAATTGGGGCTGATCTGAGGTGTGACGGTGCAGGAATTGGGGTGATCTGAGGTGTGAAGGTGCAGGAATTGGGGTGATCTGAGGTGTGAAGGTGCAGGAATTGGGGTGATCTGAGGTGTGAAGGTGCAGGAATTGGGGTGATCTGAGGTGTGACCGTGCAGGAATTGGGGTGATCTGAGGTGTGACAGTGCAGGAATTGGGGCTGATCTGAGGTGTGATAGTGCAGGAATTGGGGTGATCTGAGAGGTGAAGGTGCAGGAATTGGGGTGATCTGAGGTGTGATAGTGCAGGAATTGGGGTGATCTGAGGTGTGAAGGTGCAGGAATTGGGGTGATCTGAGGTGTGAAGGTGCAGGAATTGGGGTGATCTGAGGTGTGACCGTGCAGGAATTGGGGTGATCTGAGGTGTGAAGGTGCAGGAATTGGGGTGATCTGAGGTGTGAAGGTGCAGGAATTGGGGCTGATCTGAGGTGTGATAGTGCAGGAATTGGGGTGATCTGAGGTGTGAAGGTGCAGGAATTGGGGTGATCTGAGGTGTGATAGTGCAGGAATTGGGGTGATCTGAGGTGTGAAGGTGCAGGAATTGAGGTGATCTGATTTGTGAAGGTGCAGGAATTGGGGTGATCTGAGGTGTGAAGGTGCAGGAATTGAGGTGATCTGAGGTGTGAAGGTGCAGGAATTGGGGTGATCTGAGGTGTGAAGGTGCGGGAATTGGGGTGATCTGAGGTGTGAAGGTGCAGGAATTGGGGCTGATCTGAGGTGTGACGGTGCAGGAATTGGGGGTGATCTGAGGTGTGAAGGTGCAGGAATTGGGGCTGATCTGAGGTGTGATAATGCAGGAATTGGGGTGATCTGAGGTGTGAAGGTTCAGGAATTGGGGTGATCTGAGGTGTGATAGTGCAGGAATTGGGGTGATCTGAGGTGTGAAGGTGCAGGAATTGGGGTGATCTGAGGTGTGATAGTGCAGGAATTGGGGTGATCTGAGGTGTGAAGGTGCAGGAATTGAGGTGATCTGATTTGTGAAGGTGCAGGAATTGGGGTGATCTGAGGTGTGAAGGTGCAGGAATTGGGGTGATCTGAGGTGTGAAGGTGCAGGAATTGGGGTGATCTGAGGTGTGAAGGTGCGGGAATTGGGGTGATCTGAGGTGTGAAGGTGCAGGAATTGGGGCTGATCTGAGGTGTGACGGTGCAGGAATTGGGGCTGATCTGAGGGGTGAAGGTGCAGGAATTGGGGTGATCTGAGGTGTGAAGGTGCAGGAGTTGGGGCTGATCTGAGGTGTGACGGTGCAGGAATTGGGGTGATCTGAGGTGTGACGGTGCAGGAATTGGGGCTGATCTGAGGTGTGACGGTGCAGGAATTGGGGTGATCTGAGGAGTGAAGGTGCAGGAATTGGGGCTGATCTGAGGTGTGAAGGTGCAGGAATTGAGGTGATCTGATTTGTGAAGGTGCAGGAATTGGGGTGATCTGAGGAGTGAAGGTGCAGGAATTGGGGTGATCTGAGGAGTGAAGGTGCAGGAATTGGGGTGATCTGAGGTGTGAAGGTGCAGGAATTGAGGTGATCTGATTTGTGAAGGTGCAGGAATTGGGGTGATCTGAGGAGTGAAGGTGCAGGAATTGGGGTGATCTGAGGAGTGAAGGTGCAGGAATTGGGGTGATCTGAGGTGTGACGGTGCAGGAATTGGGACTGATCTGAGGTGTGAAGGTGCAGGAATTGGGGTGATCTGAGGTGTGAAGGTGCAGGAATTGGGGTGATCTGAGGTGTGATAGTGCAAGAATTGGGACTGATCTGAGGTGTGAAGGTGCAGGAATTGGGGTGATCTGAGGTGTGATAGTGCAGGAATTGGGGTGATCTGAGGTGTGAAGGTGCAGGAATTGGGGTGATCTGAGGTGTGAAGGTGCAGGAATTGGGGTGATCTGAGGAGTGAAGGTGCAGGAATTGGGGCTGATCTGAGGTGTGACGGTGCAGGAATTGGGGTGATCTGAGGTGTGATAGTGCAGGAATTGGGGTGATCTGAGGTGTGAAGGTGCAGGAATTGGGGTGATCTGAGGTGTGATAGTGCAGGAATTGGGGTGATCTGATTTGTGAAGGTGCAGGAATTGGGGTGATCTGAGGTGTGAAGGTGCAGGAATTGGGGTGATCTGAGGTGTGATAGTGCAGGAATTGGGGTGATCTGAGGTGTGAAGGTGCAGGAATTGGGGTGATCTGAGGTGTGACGGTGCAGGAATTGGGGCTGATCTGAGGTGTGACCGTGCAGGAATTGGGGTGATCTGAGGAGTGAAGGTGCAGGAATTGGGGTGATCTGAGGTGTGAAGGTGCAGGAGTTGGGGCTGATCTGAGGTGTGACGGTGCAGGAATTGGGGTGATCTGAGGTGTGACGGTGCAGGAATTGGGGTGATCTGAGGAGTGAAGGTGCAGGAATTGGGGCTGATCTGAGGTGTAAAGGTGCAGGAATTGAGGTGATCTGATTTGTGAAGGTGCAGGAATTGGGGTGATCTGAGGTGTGACGGTGCAGGAATTGGGGTGATCTGAGGTGTGACGGTGCAGGAATTGGGGCTGATCTGAGGTGTGACGGTGCAGGAATTAAGGTGATCTGTGGTGTGAAGGTGCAGGAATTGGGGCTGATCTGAGGTGTGACGGTGCAGGAATTGGGGTGATCTGAGGTGTGACGGTGCAGGAATTGGGGTGATCTGAGGTGTGATAATGTAGGAATTGGGGTGATCTGAGGTGTGAAGTTGCAGGAATTGGGTTGATCTGAGGTGTGAAGGTGCAGGAATTGGGGTGATCTGAGGTGTGAAGGTGCAGGAATTGGGGTGATCTGAGGTGTGATAGTGCAGGAATTGGGGTGATCTGAGGTGTGAAGGTGCAGGAATTGGGGCTGATCTGAGGTGTGATAGTGCAGGAATTGGGGTGATCTGAGGTGTGAAGGTGCAGGAATTGGGGTGATCTGAGGTGTGATAGTGCAGGAATTGGGGTGATCTGAGGTGTGAAGGTGCAGGAATTGGGGTGATCTGAGGTGTGACCGTGCAGGAATTGGGGTGATTTGAGGTGTGACCGTGCAGGAATTGGGGTGATCTGAGGTGTGAAGGTGCAGGAATTGGGGTGATCTGAGGTGTGATAGTGCAGGAATTGGGACTGATCTGAGGTGTGAAGGTGCAGGAATTGGGGTGATCTGAGGTGTGATAGTGCAGAAATTGGGGTGATCTGATTTGTGAAGGTGCAGGAATTGGGGTGATCTGAGGTGTGATAGTGCAGGAATTGGGGTTATCTGAGGTGTGATAGTGCAGGAATTGGTGTGTGAAGGTGCAGGAATTGGGGTGATCTGAGGTGGGATAGTGCAGGAATTGGGGTGATCTGAGGTGTGAAGGTGCAGAAATTGGGGTGGTCTGAGGTGTGAAGGTGCAGGAATTGGGGTGATCTGAGGTGTGATAGTGCTGGAATTAGTGTGTGAAGGTGCAGGAATTGAGGTGATCTGAGGTGTGAAGGTGCAGGAATTGGGGTGATCTGAGGTGTGAAGGTGCAGGAATTGGGGTGATCTGAGGTGTGATAGTGCAGGAATTGGGGTGATCTGAGGTGTGAAGGTGCAGGAATTGGGGTGGTCTGAGTTGTGAAGGTGCAGGAATTGGGGTGATCTGAGGTGTGAAGGTGCAGGAATTGGGGTGATCTGAGGTGTGATAGTGCAGGAATTGGGGTGATCTGAGGTGTGAAGGTGCAGGAATTGGGGTGATCTGAGGTGTGAAGGTGCAGGAATTGGGGTGATCTGAGGTGTGACGGTGCAGGAATTGGGGTGATCTGAGGAGTGAAGGTGCAGGAATTGGGGTGATCTGAGGTGTGAAGTTGCAGGAATTGGGTTGATCTGAGGTGTGAAGGTGCAGGAATTGGGGTGATCTGAGGTGTGATAGTGCAGGAATTGGGGTGATCTGATTTGTGAAGGTGCAGGAATTGGGGTGATCTGAGGTGTGAAGGTGCAGGAATTGGGGTGATCTGAGGTGTGACCGTGCAGGAATTGGGGTGATTTGAGGTGTGACCGTGCAGGAATTGGGGTGATCTGAGGTGTGAAGGTGCAGGAATTGGGGTGATCTGAGGTGTGATAGTGCAGGAATTGGGACTGATCTGAGGTGTGAAGGTGCAGGAATTGGGGTGACCTGAGGTGTGATAGTGCAGGAATTGGGGTGATCTGAGGTGTGATAGTGCAGGAATTGGTGTGTGAAGGTGCAGGAATTGGGGTGATCTGAGGTGGGATAGTGCAGGAATTGGGGTGATCTGAGGTGTGATAGTGCAGGAATTGGGGTGATCTGAGGTGTGATAGTGCAGGAATTGGGGTGATCTGAGGTGTGAAGGTGCAGAAATTGGGGTGGTCTGAGGTGTGAAGGTGCAGGAATTGGGGTGATCTGAGGTGTGATAGTGCAGGAATTGGGGTGATCTGAGGTGTGAAGGTGCAGGAATTGGGGTGATCTGAGGTGTGAAGTTGCAGGAATTGGGGGTGATCTGAGGAGTAAAGGTGCAGGAATTGGGGTGATCTGATGTGTGAAGGTGCAGGAATTGGGACTGATCTGATTTGTGAAGGTGCAGGAATTGGGGTGATCTGAGGTGTGAAGGTGCAGGAATTGGGGTGATCTGAGGTGTGACGGTGCAGGAATTGGGGCTGATCTGAGGTGTGACGGTGCAGGAATTGGGGTGATCTGAGGTGTGACGGTGCAGGAATTGGGGTGATCTGAGGTGTGACGGTGCAGGAATTGGGGTGATCTGAGGTGTGAAGTTGCAGGAATTGGGACTGACCTGAGGTGTGAAGGTGCAGGAATTGGGGTGATCTGATTTGTGAAGATGCAGGAATTGGGGTGATCTGAGGTGTGAAGGTGCAGGAATTGGGGTGATCTGATTTGTGAAGATGCAGGAATTGGGACTGATCTGAGGTGTGACGGTGCAGGAATTGGGGTGATCTGAGGAGTGAAGGTGCAGGAATTGGGGTGATCTGAGGTGTGAAGGTGCAGGCATTGGGGTGATCTGAGGTGTGAAGTTGCAGGAATTGGGTTGATCTGAGGTGTGATAGTGCAGGAATTGGAGTGATCTGAGGTGTGATAGTGCAGGAATTGGAGTGATCTGAGGTGTGAAGGTGCAGAAATTGGGGTGATCTGAGGGGTGAAGGTGCAGGAATTGGGGCTGATCTGAGGTGTGATAGTGCAGGAATTGGGGTGATCTGAGGTGTGAAGGTGCAGGAATTGGGGTGATCTGAGGTGTGATAGTGCAAGAATTGGGACTGATCTGAGGTGTGAAGGTGCAGGAATTGGGGTGATCTGAGGTGTGAAGGTGCAGGAATTGGGGTGATCTGAGGTGTGATAGTGCAGGAATTGGGGCTGATCTGAGGTGTGATAGTGCAGGAATTGGGGTGATCTGATTTGTGAAGGTGCAGGAATTGGGGTGATCTGAGGTGTGAAGGTGCAGGAATTGGGGTGATCTGAGGTGTGACCGTGCAGGAATTGGGGTGATTTGAGGTGTGACCGTGCAGGAATTGGGGTGATCTGAGGTGTGAAGGTGCAGGAATTGGGGTGATCTGAGGTGTAGGAATTGGGGTGATCTGAGGAGTGAAGGTGCAGGAATTGGGGTGATCTGAGGTGTGAAGGTGCAGGAATTGGGGTGATCTGAGGTGTGACGGTGCAGGAATTGGGGCTGATCTGAGGTGTGAAGGTGCAGGAATTGGGGCTGATCTGAGGTGTGACGGTGCAGGAATTGGGGTGATCTGAGGTGTGACGGTGCAGGAATTGGGACTGACCTGAGGTGTGAAGGTGCAGGAATTGGGGTGATCTGATTTGTGAAGATGCAGGAATTGGGGTGATCTGAGGTGTGAAGGTGCAGGAATTGGGGTGATCTGATTTGTGAAGATGCAGGAATTGGGGTGATCTGAGGTGTGAAGGTGCAGGAATTGGGGTGATCTGAGGTGTGAAGTTGCAGGAATTGGGACTGACCTGAGGTGT
Organism: Pelophylax lessonae; assembly: GCF_965119305.1. Lineage (NCBI taxonomy): Eukaryota > Metazoa > Chordata > Amphibia > Anura > Ranidae > Pelophylax > Pelophylax lessonae. The sequence continues at coordinate 17,763,979 of NC_138769.1, forward strand.
GAAGGTGCAGGAATTGGGGTGATCTGATTTGTGAAGATGCAGGAATTGGGGTGATCTGAGGTGTGACGGTGCAGGAATTGGGGTGATCTGAGGTGTGACGTGCAGGAATTGGGGTGATCTGAGGTGTGAAGTTGCAGGAATTGGGACTGACCTGAGGTGTGAAGGTGCAGGAATTGGGGTGATCTGATTTGTGAAGATGCAGGAATTGGGGTGATCTGAGGTGTGAAGGTGCAGGAATTGGGGTGATCTGATTTGTGAAGATGCAGGAATTGGGGTGATCTGAGGTGTGAAGGTGCAGGAATTGGGGTGATCTGAGATGTGAAGATGCAGGAATTGGGACTGATCTGAGGTGTGACGGTGCAGGAATTGGGGTGATCTGAGGAGTGAAGGTGCAGGAATTGGGGTGATCTGAGGTGTGAAGGTGCAGGAATTGGGGTGATCTGAGGTGTGAAGTTGCAGGAATTGGGTTGATCTGAGGTGTGATGGTGCAGGAATTGGGGTGATCTGAGGTGTGATAGTGCAGGAATTGGAGTGATCTGAGGTGTGAAGGTGCAGAAATTGGGGTGATCTGAGGGGTGAAGGTGCAGGAATTGGGGCTGATCTGAGGTGTGATAGTGCAGGAATTGGGGTGATCTGAGGTGTGAAGGTGCAGGAATTGGGGTGATCTGAGGTGTGATAGTGCAAGAATTGGGACTGATCTGAGGTGTGAAGGTGCAGGAATTGGGGTGATCTGAGGTGTGATAGTGCAGGAATTGGGGTGATCTGAGGTGTGAAGGTGCAGGAATTGGGGTGATCTGAGGTGTGAAGGTGCAGGAATTGGGGTGATCTGATTTGTGAAGGTGCAGGAATTGGGGTGATCTGAGGTGTGAAGGTGCAGGAATTGGGGTGATCTGAGGTGTGACCGTGCAGGAATTGGGGTGATTTGAGGTGTGACCGTGCAGGAATTGGTGTGTGAAGGTGCAGGAATTGGGGCTGATCTGAGGTGTGATAGTGCAGGAATTGGGGTGATCTGATTTGTGAAGGTGCAGGAATTGGGGTGATCTGAGGTGTGAAGGTGCAGGAATTGGGGTGATCTGAGGTGTGACCGTGCAGGAATTGGGGTGATTTGAGGTGTGACCGTGCAGGAATTGGGGTGATCTGAGGTGTGAAGGTGCAGGAATTGGGGTGATCTGAGGTGTGATAGTGCAGGAATTGGGGTGATCTGATTTGTGAAGGTGCAGGAATTGGGGTGATCTGAGGTGTGAAGGTGCAGGAATTGGGGTGATCTGAGGTGGGATAGTGCAGGAATTGGGGTGATCTGAGGTGTGATAGTGCAGGAATTGGGGTGATCTGAGGTGTGATAGTGCAGGAATTGGGGTGATCTGAGGTGTGAAGGTGCAGAAATTGGGGTGGTCTGAGGTGTGAAGGTGCAGGAATTGGGGTGATCTGAGGTGTGATAGTGCAGGAATTGGGGTGATCTGAGGTGTGAAGGTGCAGAAATTGGGGTGGTCTGAGGTGTGAAGGTGCAGAAATTGGGGTGATCTGAGGTGGGATAGTGCAGGAATTGGTGTGTGAAGGTGCAGGAATTGAGGTGATCTGATTTGTGAAGGTGCAGGAATTGGGGTGATCTGAGGTGTGAAGGTGCAGGAATTGGGGTGATCTGAGGTGGGATAGTGCAGGAATTGGGGTGATCTGAGGTGTGATAGTGCAGGAATTGGGGTGATCTGAGGTGTGATAGTGCAGGAATTGGGGTGATCTGAGGTGTGAAGGTGCAGAAATTGGGGTGGTCTGAGGTGTGAAGGTGCAGGAATTGGGGTGATCTGAGGTGTGATAGTGCAGGAATTGGGGTGATCTGAGGTGTGAAGGTGCAGGAGTTGGGGCTGATCTGAGGTGTGACGGTGCAGGAATTGGGGTGATCTGAGGTGTGACGGTGCCGGAATTGGGGTGATCTGAGGTGTGAAGTTGCAGGAATTGGGGCTGATCTGAGGTGTGACGGTGCAGGAATTGGGGTGATCTGAGGTGTGACGGTGCAGGAATTGGGGTGATCTGAGGTGTGAAGGTGCAGTAATTGGGGTGATCTGAGGTGTGATAGTGCAGGAATTGGGGTGATCTGAGGTGTGAAGGTGCAGGAATTGGGGTGATCTGAGGTGTGAAGGTGCAGGAATTGGGGTGATCTGAGGTGTGAAGTTGCAGGAATTGGGTTGATCTGAGGTGTGAAGGTGCAGTAATTGGGGTGATCTGATTTGTGAAGGTGCAGGAATTGGGGTGATCTGAGGTGTGAAGGTGCAGGAATTGGGGCTGATCTGAGGTGTGACGGTGCAGGAATTGGGGTGATCTGAGGAGTGAAGGTGCAGGAATTGGGATGATCTGAGGTGTGAAGGTGCAGGAATTGGGGTGATCTGAGGTGTGACGGTGCAGGAATTGGGGTGATCTGAGGTGTGACGGAGCAGGAATTGGGGTGATCTGAGGTGTGAAGGTGCAGGAATTGGGGTGATCTGAGGTGTGATAGTGCAGGAATTGGTGTGTGAAGGTGCAGGAATTGAGGTGATCTGATTTGTGAAGGTGCAGGAATTGGGGTGATCTGAGGTGTGAAGGTGCAGGAATTGGGGTGATCTGAGGTGTGAAGGTGCAGGAATTGGGGTGATCTGAGGTGTGATAGTGCAGGAATTGGGGTGATCTGAGGTGTGATAGTGCAGGAATTGGTGTGTGACGGTGCAGGAATTGGGGTGATCTGAGGTGTGAAGGTGCAGGAATTGGGGTGATCTGAGGTGTGAAGGTGCAGGAATTGGGGTGATCTGAGGTGTGAAGGTGCAGAAATTTGGGTGATCTGAGGTGTGATAGTGCAGGAATTGGGGTGATCTGATGTGTGAAGGTGCAGGAATTGGGGTGATCTGAGGTGTGAAGGAGCAGGAATTGGGGTGATCTGTGGTAGTAAGGTGCAGGAATTGGGGTGATCTGAGGTGTGAAGGTGCAGGAATTGGGGTGATCTGAGGTGTGAAGGTGCAGGAATTGGGGTGATCTGAGGTGTGATAGTGCAGGAATTGGGGTGATCTGATTTGTGAAGGTGCAGGAATTGGGGTGATCTGATGTGTGATAGTGCAGGAATTGGGGCTGATCTGAGGTGTGAAGGTGCAGGAATTGGAGTGATCTGAGGTGTGAAGGTGCAGGAATTGGGGTGATCTGAGGATAGAAAGTGCAGGAATCGGGGTGATCTGAGGTGTGAAGGTGCAGGAATCGGGGTGATCTGAGGAGTGAAGGTGCAGGAATTGGGGTGATCTGATTTGTGAAGGTGCAGGAATTGGGGTGATCTGAGGAGTGAAGGTGCAGGAATTGGGGCTGATCTGAGGTGTGACGGTGCAGGAATTGGGGTGATCTGAGGTGTGAAGTTGCAGGAATTGGGGTGATCTGAGGTGTGAAGGTGCAGGAATTGGGGCTGATCTGAGGTGTGACGGTGCAGGAATTGGGGTGATCTGAGGAGTGAAGGTGCAGGAATTGGGGCTGATCTGTGGTGTGACGGTGCAGGAATTGAGGTGATCTGAGGTGTGAAGGTGCAGGAATTGGGGTGATCTGAGGTGTGAAGTTGCAGGAATTGGGGTGATCTGAGGTGTGAAGGTGCAGGAATTGAGGTGATCTGATTTGTGAAGGTGCAGGAATTGGGGTGATCTGAGGTGTGAAGGTGCAGGAATTGGGGTGATCTGAGGTGTGACGGTGCAGGAATTGGGGTGATCTGAGGTGTGACGGTGCAGGAATTGGGGTGATCTGAGGTGTGAAGGTGCAGGAATTGGGGTGATCTGAGGTGTCATAGTGCAGGAATTGGGGTGATCTGAGGTGTGACGGTGCAGGAATTGGGGTGATCTAAGGTGTGAAGGTGCAGGAATTGGGACTGATCTGAGGTGTGAAGTTGCAGGAATTGGGTTGATCTGAGGTGTGAAGGTGCAGGAATTGGGGTGATCTGAGGTGTGAAGGTGCAGGAATTGGGGTGATCTGAGGTGTGACCGTGCAGGAATTGGGGTGATCTGAGGTGTGACAGTGCAGGAATTGGGGCTGATCTGAGGTGTGATAGTGCAGGAATTGGGGTGATCTGAGAGGTGAAGGTGCAGGAATTGGGGTGATCTGAGGTGTGATAGTGCAGGAATTGGGGTGATCTGAGGTGTGAAGGTGCAGGAATTGGGGTGATCTGAGGTGTGAAGGTGCAGGAATTGGGGTGATCTGAGGTGTGACCGTGCAGGAATTGGGGTGATCTGAGGTGTGAAGGTGCAGGAATTGGGGTGATCTGAGGTGTGAAGGTGCAGGAATTGGGGTGATCTGAGGTGTGAAGGTGCAGGAATTGGGGTGATCTGAGGTGTGACCGTGCAGGAATTGGGGTGATCTGAGGTGTGAAGGTGCAGGAATTGGGGTGATCTAAGGTGTGAAGGTGCAGGAATTGGGACTGATCTGAGGTGTGAAGTTGCAGGAATTGGGTTGATCTGAGGTGTGAAGGTGCAGGAATTGGGGTGATCTGAGGTGTGAAGGTGCAGGAATTGGGGTGATCTGAGGTGTGAAGGTGCAGGAATTGGGGTGATCTGAGGTGTGACCGTGCAGGAATTGGGGTGATCTGAGGTGTGACAGTGCAGGAATTGGGGCTGATCTGAGGTGTGATAGTGCAGGAATTGGGGTGATCTGAGAGGTGAAGGTGCAGGAATTGGGGTGATCTGAGGTGTGATAGTGCAGGAATTGGGGTGATCTGAGGTGTGAAGGTGCAGGAATTGGGGTGATCTGAGGTGTGAAGGTGCAGGAATTGGGGTGATCTGAGGTGTGACCGTGCAGGAATTGGGGTGATCTGAGGTGTGAAGGTGCAGGAATTGGGGTGATCTGAGGTGTGAAGGTGCAGGAATTGGGGCTGATCTGAGGTGTGATAGTGCAGGAATTGGGGTGATCTGAGGTGTGAAGGTGCAGGAATTGGGGTGATCTGAGGTGTGATAGTGCAGGAATTGGGGTGATCTGAGGTGTGAAGGTGCAGGAATTGAGGTGATCTGATTTGTGAAGGTGCAGGAATTGGGGTGATCTGAGGTGTGAAGGTGCAGGAATTGAGGTGATCTGAGGTGTGAAGGTGCAGGAATTGGGGTGATCTGAGGTGTGAAGGTGCGGGAATTGGGGTGATCTGAGGTGTGAAGGTGCAGGAATTGGGGCTGATCTGAGGTGTGACGGTGCAGGAATTGGGGGTGATCTGAGGTGTGAAGGTGCAGGAGTTGGGGCTGATCTGAGGTGTGATAATGCAGGAATTGGGGTGATCTGAGGGGGGAAGGTTCAGGAATTGGGGTGATCTGAGGTGTGAAGGTGCAGGAATTGGGGTGATCTGAGGTGTGATAGTGCAGGAATTGGGGTGATCTGAGGTGTGAAGGTGCAGGAATTGAGGTGATCTGATTTGTGAAGGTGCAGGAATTGGGGTGATCTGAGGTGTGAAGGTGCAGGAATTGGGGTGATCTGAGGTGTGAAGGTGCAGGAATTGGGGTGATCTGAGGTGTGAAGGTGCGGGAATTGGGGTGATCTGAGGTGTGAAGGTGCAGGAATTGGGGCTGATCTGAGGTGTGACGGTGCAGGAATTGGGGCTGATCTGAGGGGTGAAGGTGCAGGAATTGGGGTGATCTGAGGTGTGAAGGTGCAGGAGTTGGGGCTGATCTGAGGTGTGACGGTGCAGGAATTGGGGTGATCTGAGGTGTGACGGTGCAGGAATTGGGGCTGATCTGAGGTGTGAAGGTGCAGGAATTGGGGTGATCTGAGGAGTGAAGGTGCAGGAATTGGGGTGATCTGAGGAGTGAAGGTGCAGGAATTGGGGCTGATCTGAGGTGTGAAGGTGCAGGAATTGAGGTGATCTGATTTGTGAAGGTGCAGGAATTGGGGTGATCTGAGGAGTGAAGGTGCAGGAATTGGGGTGATCTGAGGAGTGAAGGTGCAGGAATTGGGGTGATCTGAGGTGTGAAGGTGCAGGAATTGAGGTGATCTGATTTGTGAAGGTGCAGGAATTGGGGTGATCTGAGGAGTGAAGGTGCAGGAATTGGGGTGATCTGAGGAGTGAAGGTGCAGGAATTGGGGTGATCTGAGGTGTGACGGTGCAGGAATTGGGACTGATCTGAGGTGTGAAGGTGCAGGAATTGGGGTGATCTGAGGTGTGAAGGTGCAGGAATTGGGGTGATCTGAGGTGTGATAGTGCAAGAATTGGGACTGATCTGAGGTGTGAAGGTGCAGGAATTGGGGTGATCTGAGGTGTGATAGTGCAGGAATTGGGGTGATCTGAGGTGTGAAGGTGCAGGAATTGGGGTGATCTGAGGTGTGAAGGTGCAGGAATTGGGGCTGATCTGAGGTGTGAAGGTGCAGGAATTGGGGTGATCTGAGGTGTGATAGTGCAAGAATTGGGACTGATCTGAGGTGTGAAGGTGCAGGAATTGGGGTGATCTGAGGTGTGATAGTGCAGGAATTGGGGTGATCTGAGGTGTGAAGGTGCAGGAATTGGGGTGATCTGAGGTGTGAAGGTGCAGGAATTGGGGTGATCTGAGGTGTGACCGTGCAGGAATTGAGGTGATCTGAGGTGTGAAGGTGCAGGAATTGGGGTGATCTGAGGTGTGAAGGTGCAGGAATTGGGGTGATCTGAGGTGTGATAGTGCAGGAATTGGGGTGATCTGAGGTGTGAAGGTGCAGGAATTGGGGTGATCTGAGGTGTGAAGGTGCAGGAATTGGGGTGGTCTGAGGTGTGAAGGTGCAGGAATTGGGGTGATCTGAGGTGTGATAGTGCAGGAATTGGGGTGATCTGATTTGTGAAGGTGCAGGAATTGGGGTGATCTGAGGTGTGAAGGTGCAGGAATTGGGGTGATCTGAGGTGTGACCGTGCAGGAATTGGGGTGATCTGATTTGTGAAGGTGCAGGAATTGGGGTGATCTGAGGTGTGAAGGTGCAGGAATTGGGGTGATCTGAGGTGTGATAGTGCAGGAATTGGGGTGATCTGAGGTGTGATAGTGCAGGAATTGGTGTGTGACGGTGCAGGAATTGGGGTGGTCTGAGGTGTGAAGGTGCAGGAATTGGGGTGATCTGAGGTGTGATAGTGCAGGAATTGGGGTGATCTGAGGTGTGAAGGTGCAGAAATTGGGGTGGTCTGAGGTGTGAAGGTGCAGGAATTGGGGTGATCTGAGGTGTGATAGTGCAGGAATTGGGGTGATCTGAGGTGTGAAGGTGCAGGAATTGGGGTGATCTGAGGTGTGATAGTGCAGGAATTGGGGTGATCTGATTTGTGAAGGTGCAGGAATTGGGGTGATCTGAGGTGTGAAGGTGCAGGAATTGGGGTGATCTGAGGTGTGATAGTGCAGGAATTGGGGTGATCTGAGGTGTGAAGGTGCAGGAATTGGGGTGATCTGAGGTGTGACGGTGCAGGAATTGGGGCTGATCTGAGGTGTGACCGTGCAGGAATTGGGGTGATCTGAGGAGTGAAGGTGCAGGAATTGGGGTGATCTGAGGTGTGAAGGTGCAGGAGTTGGGGCTGATCTGAGGTGTGACGGTGCAGGAATTGGGGTGATCTGAGGTGTGACGGTGCAGGAATGGGGGTGATCTGAGGTGTGAAGGTGCAGGAATTGGGGTGATCTGAGGTGTGACGGTGCAGGAATTGGGGTGATCTGAGGAGTGAAGGTGCAGGAATTGGGGCTGATCTGAGGTGTAAAGGTGCAGGAATTGAGGTGATCTGATTTGTGAAGGTGCAGGAATTGGGGTGATCTGAGGTGTGACGGTGCAGGAATTGGGGTGATCTGAGGTGTGACGGTGCAGGAATTGGGGCTGATCTGAGGTGTGACGGTGCAGGAATTAAGGTGATCTGTGGTGTGAAGGTGCAGGAATTGGGGCTGATCTGAGGTGTGACGGTGCAGGAATTGGGGTGATCTGAGGTGTGACGGTGCAGGAATTGGGGTGATCTGAGGTGTGATAATGTAGGAATTGGGGTGATCTGAGGTGTGAAGTTGCAGGAATTGGGTTGATCTGAGGTGTGAAGGTGCAGGAATTGGGGTGATCTGAGGTGTGAAGGTGCAGGAATTGGGGTGATCTGAGGTGTGATAGTGCAGGAATTGGGGTGATCTGAGGTGTGAAGGTGCAGGAATTGGGGCTGATCTGAGGTGTGATAGTGCAGGAATTGGGGTGATCTGAGGTGTGAAGGTGCAGGAATTGGGGTGATCTGAGGTGTGATAGTGCAGGAATTGGGGTGATCTGAGGTGTGAAGGTGCAGGAATTGGGGTGATCTGAGGTGTGACCGTGCAGGAATTGGGGTGATCTGAGGTGTAATAGTGCAGGAATTGGGGTGATTTGAGGTGTGACCGTGCAGGAATTGGGGTGATCTGAGGTGTGAAGGTGCAGGAATTGGGGTGATCTGAGGTGTGATAGTGCAGGAATTGGGACTGATCTGAGGTGTGAAGGTGCAGGAATTGGGGTGATCTGAGGTGTGATAGTGCAGAAATTGGGGTGATCTGATTTGTGAAGGTGCAGGAATTGGGGTGATCTGAGGTGTGATAGTGCAGGAATTGGGGTTATCTGAGGTGTGAAGGTGCAGAAATTGGGGTGGTCTGAGGTGTGAAGGTGCAGGAATTGGGGTGATCTGAGGTGGGATAGTGCAGGAATTGGGGTGATCTGAGGTGTGAAGGTGCAGAAATTGGGGTGGTCTGAGGTGTGAAGGTGCAGGAATTGGGGTGATCTGAGGTGTGATAGTGCTGGAATTAGTGTGTGAAGGTGCAGGAATTGAGGTGATCTGAGGTGTGAAGGTGCAGGAATTGGGGTGATCTGAGGTGTGAAGGTGCAGGAATTGGGGTGATCTGAGGTGTGATAGTGCAGGAATTGGGGTGATCTGAGGTGTGAAGGTGCAGGAATTGGGGTGGTCTGAGTTGTGAAGGTGCAGGAATTGGGGTGGTCTGAGGTGTGAAGGTGCAGGAATTGGGGTGATCTGAGGTGTGATAGTGCAGGAATTGGGGTGATCTGAGGTGTGAAGGTGCAGGAATTGGGGTGATCTGAGGTGTGAAGGTGCAGGAATTGGGGTGATCTGAGGTGTGACGGTGCAGGAATTGGGGTGATCTGAGGAGTGAAGGTGCAGGAATTGGGGTGATCTGAGGTGTGAAGGTGCAGGAGTTGGGGTGATCTGAGGTGTGACCGTGCAGGAATTGGGGTGATCTGAGGTGTGAAGTTGCAGGAATTGGGTTGATCTGAGGTGTGAAGGTGCAGGAATTGGGGTGATCTGAGGTGTGATAGTGCAGGAATTGGGGTGATCTGATTTGTGAAGGTGCAGGAATTGGGGTGATCTGAGGTGTGAAGGTGCAGGAATTGGGGTGATCTGAGGTGTGACCGTGCAGGAATTGGGGTGATTTGAGGTGTGACCGTGCAGGAATTGGGGTGATCTGAGGTGTGAAGGTGCAGGAATTGGGGTGATCTGAGGTGTGATAGTGCAGGAATTGGGACTGATCTGAGGTGTGAAGGTGCAGGAATTGGGGTGACCTGAGGTGTGATAGTGCAGGAATTGGGGTGATCTGAGGTGTGATAGTGCAGGAATTGGTGTGTGAAGGTGCAGGAATTGGGGTGATCTGAGGTGGGATAGTGCAGGAATTGGGGTGATCTGAGGTGTGATAGTGCAGGAATTGGGGTGATCTGAGGTGTGATAGTGCAGGAATTGGGGTGATCTGAGGTGTGAAGGTGCAGAAATTGGGGTGGTCTGAGGTGTGAAGGTGCAGGAATTGGGGTGATCTGAGGTGTGATAGTGCAGGAATTTGGGTGATCTGAGGTGTGAAGGTGCAGGAATTGGGGTGATCTGAGGTGTGAAGTTGCAGGAATTGGGGGTGATCTGAGGAGTAAAGGTGCAGGAATTGGGGTGATCTGATGTGTGAAGGTGCAGGAATTGGGACTGATCTGATTTGTGAAGGTGCAGGAATTGGGGTGATCTGAGGTGTGAAGGTGCAGGAATTGGGGTGATCTGAGGTGTGACGGTGCAGGAATTGGGGCTGATCTGAGGTGTGACGGTGCAGGAATTGGGGTGATCTGAGGTGTGACGGTGCAGGAATTGGGGTGATCTGAGGTGTGACGGTGCAGGAATTGGGGTGATCTGAGGTGTGAAGTTGCAGGAATTGGGACTGACCTGAGGTGTGAAGGTGCAGGAATTGGGGTGATCTGATTTGTGAAGATGCAGGAATTGGGGTGATCTGAGGTGTGAAGGTGCAGGAATTGGGGTGATCTGATTTGTGAAGATGCAGGAATTGGGACTGATCTGAGGTGTGACGGTGCAGGAATTGGGGTGATCTGAGGAGTGAAGGTGCAGGAATTGGGGTGATCTGAGGTGTGAAGGTGCAGGAATTGGGGTGATCTGAGGTGTGAAGTTGCAGGAATTGGGTTGATCTGAGGTGTGATAGTGCAGGAATTGGAGTGATCTGAGGTGTGAAGGTGCAGAAATTGGGGTGATCTGAGGGGTGAAGGTGCAGGAATTGGGGCTGATCTGAGGTGTGATAGTGCAGGAATTGGGGTGATCTGAGGTGTGAAGGTGCAGGAATTGGGGTGATCTGAGGTGTGATAGTGCAAGAATTGGGACTGATCTGAGGTGTGAAGGTGCAGGAATTGGGGTGATCTGAGGTGTGATAGTGCAGGAATTGGGGTGATCTGAGGTGTGAAGGTGCAGGAATTGGGGTGATCTGAGGTGTGAAGGTGCAGGAATTGGGGTGATCTGAGGTGTGACCGTGCAGGAATTGGGGTGATCTGAGGTGTGAAGGTGCAGGAATTGGGGTGATCTGAGGTGTGAAGGTGCAGGAATTGGGGTGATCTGAGGTGTGAAGGTGCAGGAATTGGGGTGATCTGAGGTGTGACCGTGCAGGAATTGGGGTGATCTGAGGTGTGAAGGTGCAGGAATTGGGGTGATCTAAGGTGTGAAGGTGCAGGAATTGGGACTGATCTGAGGTGTGAAGTTGCAGGAATTGGGTTGATCTGAGGTGTGAAGGTGCAGGAATTGGGGTGATCTGAGGTGTGAAGGTGCAGGAATTGGGGTGATCTGAGGTGTGAAGGTGCAGGAATTGGGGTGATCTGAGGTGTGACCGTGCAGGAATTGGGGTGATCTGAGGTGTGACAGTGCAGGAATTGGGGCTGATCTGAGGTGTGATAGTGCAGGAATTGGGGTGATCTGAGAGGTGAAGGTGCAGGAATTGGGGTGATCTGAGGTGTGATAGTGCAGGAATTGGGGTGATCTGAGGTGTGAAGGTGCAGGAATTGGGGTGATCTGAGGTGTGAAGGTGCAGGAATTGGGGTGATCTGAGGTGTGACCGTGCAGGAATTGGGGTGATCTGAGGTGTGAAGGTGCAGGAATTGGGGTGATCTGAGGTGTGAAGGTGCAGGAATTGGGGCTGATCTGAGGTGTGATAGTGCAGGAATTGGGGTGATCTGAGGTGTGAAGGTGCAGGAATTGGGGTGATCTGAGGTGTGATAGTGCAGGAATTGGGGTGATCTGAGGTGTGAAGGTGCAGGAATTGAGGTGATCTGATTTGTGAAGGTGCAGGAATTGGGGTGATCTGAGGTGTGAAGGTGCAGGAATTGAGGTGATCTGAGGTGTGAAGGTGCAGGAATTGGGGTGATCTGAGGTGTGAAGGTGCGGGAATTGGGGTGATCTGAGGTGTGAAGGTGCAGGAATTGGGGCTGATCTGAGGTGTGACGGTGCAGGAATTGGGCTGATCTGAGGTGTGAAGGTGCAGGAATTGGGGCTGATCTGAGGTGTGATAATGCAGGAATTGGGGTGATCTGAGGGGGGAAGGTTCAGGAATTGGGGTGATCTGAGGTGTGATAGTGCAGGGATTGGGGTGATCTGAGGTGTGAAGGTGCAGGAATTGGGGTGATCTGAGGTGTGATAGTGCAGGAATTGGGGTGATCTGAGGTGTGAAGGTGCAGGAATTGAGGTGATCTGATTTGTGAAGGTGCAGGAATTGGGGTGATCTGAGGTGTGAAGGTGCAGGAATTGGGGTGATCTGAGGTGTGAAGGTGCAGGAATTGGGGTGATCTGAGGTGTGAAGGTGCGGGAATTGGGGTGATCTGAGGTGTGAAGGTGCAGGAATTGGGGCTGATCTGAGGTGTGACGGTGCAGGAATTGGGGCTGATCTGAGGGGTGAAGGTGCAGGAATTGGGGTGATCTGAGGTGTGAAGGTGCAGGAGTTGGGGCTGATCTGAGGTGTGACGGTGCAGGAATTGGGGTGATCTGAGGTGTGACGGTGCAGGAATTGGGGCTGATCTGAGGTGTGACGGTGCAGGAATTGGGGTGATCTGAGGAGTGAAGGTGCAGGAATTGGGGCTGATCTGAGGTGTGAAGGTGCAGGAATTGAGGTGATCTGATTTGTGAAGGTGCAGGAATTGGGGTGATCTGAGGAGTGAAGGTGCAGGAATTGGGGTGATCTGAGGAGTGAAGGTGCAGGAATTGGGGTGATCTGAGGTGTGAAGGTGCAGGAATTGAGGTGATCTGATTTGTGAAGGTGCAGGAATTGGGGTGATCTGAGGAGTGAAGGTGCAGGAATTGGGGTGATCTGAGGAGTGAAGGTGCAGGAATTGGGGTGATCTGAGGTGTGAAGGTGCAGGAATTGGGGTGATCTGAGGTGTGAAGGTGCAGGAATTGGGGTGATCTGAGGTGTGATAGTGCAAGAATTGGGACTGATCTGAGGTGTGAAGGTGCAGGAATTGGGGTGATCTGAGGTGTGATAGTGCAGGAATTGGGGTGATCTGAGGTGTGAAGGTGCAGGAATTGGGGTGATCTGAGGTGTGATAGTGCAGGAATTGGGGTGATCTGAGGTGTGAAGGTGCAGGAATTGGGGCTGATCTGAGGTGTGATAGTGCAGGAATTGGGGTGATCTGAGGTGTGAAGGTGCAGGAATTGGGGTGATCTGAGGTGTGATAGTGCAGGAATTGGGGTGATCTGAGGTGTGAAGGTGCAGGAATTGGGGTGATCTGAGGTGTGACCGTGCAGGAATTGGGGTGATCTGAGGTGTAATAGTGCAGGAATTGGGGTGATTTGAGGTGTGACCGTGCAGGAATTGGGGTGATCCGAGGTGTGATAGTGCAGGAATTGGGACTGATCTGAGGTGTGAAGGTGCAGGAATTGGGGTGATCTGAGGTGTGATAGTGCAGAAATTGGGGTGATCTGATTTGTGAAGGTGCAGGAATTGGGGTGATCTGAGGTGTGATAGTGCAGGAATTGGGGTTATCTGAGGTGTGAAGGTGCAGAAATTGGGGTGGTCTGAGGTGTGAAGGTGCAGGAATTGGGGTGATCTGAGGTGGGATAGTGCAGGAATTGGGGTGATCTGAGGTGTGAAGGTGCAGAAATTGGGGTGGTCTGAGGTGTGAAGGTGCAGGAATTGGGGTGATCTGAGGTGTGATAGTGCTGGAATTAGTGTGTGAAGGTGCAGGAATTGAGGTGATCTGAGGTGTGAAGGTGCAGGAATTGGGGTGATCTGAGGTGTGAAGGTGCAGGAATTGGGGTGATCTGAGGTGTGATAGTGCAGGAATTGGGGTGATCTGAGGTGTGAAGGTGCAGGAATTGGGGTGGTCTGAGTTGTGAAGGTGCAGGAATTGGGGTGGTCTGAGGTGTGAAGGTGCAGGAATTGGGGTGATCTGAGGTGTGATAGTGCAGGAATTGGGGTGATCTGAGGTGTGAAGGTGCAGGAATTGGGGTGATCTGAGGTGTGAAGGTGCAGGAATTGGGGTGATCTGAGGTGTGACGGTGCAGGAATTGGGGTGATCTGAGGAGTGAAGGTGCAGGAATTGGGGTGATCTGAGGTGTGAAGGTGCAGGAGTTGGGGTGATCTGAGGTGTGACCGTGCAGGAATTGGGGTGATCTGAGGTGTGAAGTTGCAGGAATTGGGTTGATCTGAGGTGTGAAGGTGCAGGAATTGGGGTGATCTGAGGTGTGATAGTGCAGGAATTGGGGTGATCTGATTTGTGAAGGTGCAGGAATTGGGGTGATCTGAGGTGTGAAGGTGCAGGAATTGGGGTGATCTGAGGTGTGACCGTGCAGGAATTGGGGTGATTTGAGGTGTGACCGTGCAGGAATTGGGGTGATCTGAGGTGTGAAGGTGCAGGAATTGGGGTGATCTGAGGTGTGAAGGTGCAGGAATTGGGGTGACCTGAGGTGTGATAGTGCAGGAATTGGGGTGATCTGAGGTGTGATAGTGCAGGAATTGGTGTGTGAAGGTGCAGGAATTGGGGTGATCTGAGGTGGGATAGTGCAGGAATTGGGGTGATCTGAGGTGTGATAGTGCAGGAATTGGGGTGATCTGAGGTGTGATAGTGCAGGAATTGGGGTGATCTGAGGTGTGAAGGTGCAGAAATTGGGGTGGTCTGAGGTGTGAAGGTGCAGGAATTGGGGTGATCTGAGGTGTGATAGTGCAGGAATTGGGGTGATCTGAGGTGTGAAGGTGCAGGAGTTGGGGCTGATCTGAGGTGTGACGGTGCAGGAATTGGGGTGATCTGAGGTGCGACGGTGCCGGAATTGGGGTGATCTGAGGTGTGAAGTTGCAGGAATTGGGGCTGATCTGAGGTGTGACGGTGCAGGAATTGGGGTGATCTGAGGTGTGAAGGTGCAGGAATTGGGGCTGATCTGAGGTGTGAAGGTGCAGTAATTGGGGTGATCTGAGGTGTGAAGGTGCAGTAATTGGGGTGATCTGAGGTGTGATAGTGCAGGAATTGGGGTGATCTGAGGTGTGAAGGTGCAGGAATTGGGGTGATCTGAGGTGTGAAGGTGCAGGAATTGGGGTGATCTGAGGTGTGAAGTTGCAGGAATTGGGTTGATCTGAGGTGTGAAGGTGCAGTAATTGGGGTGATCTGATTTGTGAAGGTGCAGGAATTGGGGTGATCTGAGGTGTGAAGGTGCAGGAATTGGGGCTGATCTGAGGTGTGACGGTGCAGGAATTGGGGTGATCTGAGGAGTGAAGGTGCAGGAATTGGGGTGATCTGAGGTGTGAAGGTGCAGGAATTGGGGTGATCTGAGGTGTGAAGGTGCAGGAATTGGGGCTGATCTGAGGTGTGACGGTGCAGGAATTGGGGTGATCTGAGGAGTGAAGGTGCAGGAATTGGGGTGATCTGAGGTGTGACGGTGCAGGAATTGGGGTGATCTGAGGTGTGACGGAGCAGGAATTGGGGTGATCTGAGGTGTGAAGGTGCAGGAATTGGGGTGATCTGAGGTGTGATAGTGCAGGAATTGGTGTGTGAAGGTGCAGGAATTGAGGTGATCTGATTTGTGAAGGTGCAGGAATTGGGGTGATCTGAGGTGTGAAGGTGCAGGAATTGGGGTGATCTGAGGTGTGAAGGTGCAGGAATTGGGGTGATCTGAGGTGTGATAGTGCAGGAATTGGGGTGATCTGAGGTGTGATAGTGCAGGAATTGGTGTGTGACGGTGCAGGAATTGGGGTGATCTGAGGTGTGAAGGTGCAGGAATTGGGGTGATCTGAGGTGTGAAGGTGCAGGAATTGGGGTGATCTGAGGTGTGAAGGTGCAGAAATTTGGGTGATCTGAGGTGTGATAGTGCAGGAATTGGGGTGATCTGATGTGTGAAGGTGCAGGAATTGGGGTGATCTGAGGTGTGAAGGAGCAGGAATTGGGGTGATCTGTGGTAGTAAGGTGCAGGAATTGGGGTGATCTGAGGTGTGAAGGTGCAGGAATTGGGGTGATCTGAGGTGTGAAGGTGCAGGAATTGGGGTGATCTGAGGTGTGATAGTGCAGGAATTGGGGTGATCTGATTTGTGAAGGTGCAGGAATTGGGGTGATCTGATGTGTGATAGTGCAGGAATTGGGGCTGATCTGAGGTGTGAAGGTGCAGGAATTGGAGTGATCTGAGGTGTGAAGGTGCAGGAATTGGGGTGATCTGAGGATAGAAAGTGCAGGAATTGGGGTGATCTGAGGTGTGAAGGTGCAGGAATCGGGGTGATCTGAGGAGTGAAGGTGCAGGAATTGGGGCTGATCTGAGGTGTGACGGTGCAGGAATTGGGGTGATCTGAGGTGTGAAGTTGCAGGAATTGGGGTGATCTGAGGTGTGAAGGTGCAGGAATTGGGGCTGATCTGAGGTGTGACGGTGCAGGAATTGGGGTGATCTGAGGAGTGAAGGTGCAGGAATTGGGGCTGATCTGTGGTGTGACGGTGCAGGAATTGGGGTGATCTGAGGTGTGACGGTGCAGGAATTGAGGTGATCTGAGGTGTGAAGGTGCAGGAATTGGGGTGATCTGAGGTGTGAAGTTGCAGGAATTGGGGTGATCTGAGGTGTGAAGGTGCAGGAATTGAGGTGATCTGATTTGTGAAGGTGCAGGAATTGGGGTGATCTGAGGTGTGAAGGTGCAGGAATTGGGGTGATCTGAGGTGTGACGGTGCAGGAATTGGGGTGATCTGAGGTGTGACGGTGCAGGAATTGGGGTGATCTGAGGTGTGAAGGTGCAGGAATTGGGGTGATCTGAGGTGTCATAGTGCAGGAATTGGGGTGATCTGAGGTGTGACGGTGCAGGAATTGGGGTGATCTGAGGTGTGAAGTTGCAGGAATTGGGTTGATCTGAGGTGTGAAGGTGCAGGAATTGGGGTGATCTGAGGTGTGAAGGTGCAGGAATTGGGGTGATCTGAGGTGTGAAGGTGCAGGAATTGGGGTGATCTGAGGTGTGACCGTGCAGGAATTGGGGTGATCTGAGGTGTGACAGTGCAGGAATTGGGGCTGATCTGAGGTGTGATAGTGCAGGAATTGGGGTGATCTGAGAGGTGAAGGTGCAGGAATTGGGGTGATCTGAGGTGTGATAGTGCAGGAATTGGGGTGATCTGAGGTGTGAAGGTGCAGGAATTGGGGTGATCTGAGGTGTGAAGGTGCAGGAATTGGGGTGATCTGAGGTGTGAAGGTGCAGGAATTGGGGTGATCTGAGGTGTGAAGGTGCAGGAATTGGGGCTGATCTGAGGTGTGATAATGCAGGAATTGGGGTGATCTGAGGTGTGAAGGTTCAGGAATTGGGGTGATCTGAGGTGTGATAGTGCAGGAATTGGGGTGATCTGAGGTGTGAAGGTGCAGGAATTGGGGTGATCTGAGGTGTGATAGTGCAGGAATTGGGGTGATCTGAGGTGTGAAGGTGCAGGAATTGAGGTGATCTGATTTGTGAAGGTGCAGGAATTGGGGTGATCTGAGGT
Source organism: Pelophylax lessonae (assembly GCF_965119305.1). Taxonomy (NCBI): domain Eukaryota; kingdom Metazoa; phylum Chordata; class Amphibia; order Anura; family Ranidae; genus Pelophylax; species Pelophylax lessonae. The sequence goes on from NC_138769.1 coordinate 17,781,118, forward strand.
GTGAAGGTGCAGGAATTGGGGTGATCTGAGGTGTGAAGGTGCAGGAATTGGGGTGATCTGAGGTGTGAAGGTGCGGGAATTGGGGTGATCTGAGGTGTGAAGGTGCAGGAATTGGGGCTGATCTGAGGTGTGACGGTGCAGGAATTGGGGTGATCTGAGGTGTGAAGGTGCAGGAGTTGGGGCTGATCTGAGGTGTGACGGTGCAGGAATTGGGGTGATCTGAGGTGTGACGGTGCAGGAATTGGGGTGATCTGAGGAGTGAAGGTGCAGGAATTGGGGCTGATCTGAGGTGTGAAGGTGCAGGAATTGAGGTGATCTGATTTGTGAAGGTGCAGGAATTGGGGTGATCTGAGGAGTGAAGGTGCAGGAATTGGGGTGATCTGAGGAGTGAAGGTGCAGGAATTGGGGTTATCTGAGGTGTGAAGGTGCAGGAATTGAGGTGATCTGATTTGTGAAGGTGCAGGAATTGGGGTGATCTGAGGAGTGAAGGTGCAGGAATTGGGGTGATCTGAGGAGTGAAGGTGCAGGAATTGGGGTGATCTGAGGTGTGACGGTGCAGGAATTGGGACTGATCTGAGGTGTGAAGGTGCAGGAATTGGGGTGATCTGAGGTGTGAAGGTGCAGGAATTGGGGTGATCTGAGGTGTGATAGTGCAAGAATTGGGACTGATCTGAGGTGTGAAGGTGCAGGAATTGGGGTGATCTGAGGTGTGATAGTGCAGGAATTGGGGTGATCTGAGGTGTGAAGGTGCAGGAATTGGGGTGATCTGAGGTGTGAAGGTGCAGGAATTGGGGTGATCTGAGGTGTGACCGTGCAGGAGTTGGGGTGATTTGAGGTGTGACCGTGCAGGAATTGGGGTGATCTGAGGTGTGAAGGTGCAGGAATTGGGGTGATCTGAGGTGTGAAGGTGCAGGAATTGGGGTGATCTGAGGTGTGATAGTGCAGGAATTGGGGTGATCTGAGGTGTGAAGGTGCAGGAATTGGGGTGATCTGAGGTGTGAAGGTGCAGGAATTGGGGTGGTCTGAGGTGTGAAGGTGCAGGAATTGGGGTGATCTGAGGTGTGATAGTGCAGGAATTGGGGTGATCTGAGGTGTGAAGGTGCAGGAATTGGGGTGATCTGAGGTGTGATAGTGCAGGAATTGGGACTGATCTGAGGTGTGAAGGTGCAGGAATTGGGGTGATCTGAGGTGTGATAGTGCAGGAATTGGGGTGATCTGATTTGTGAAGGTGCAGGAATTGGGGTGATCTGAGGTGTGAAGGTGCAGGAATTGGGGTGATCTGAGGTGTGACCGTGCAGGAATTGGGGTGATCTGATTTGTGAAGGTGCAGGAATTGGGGTGATCTGAGGTGTGAAGGTGCAGGAATTGGGGTGATCTGAGGTGTGATAGTGCAGGAATTGGTGTGTGACGGTGCAGGAATTGGGGTGGTCTGAGGTGTGAAGGTGCAGGAATTGGGGTGATCTGAGGTGTGATAGTGCAGGAATTGGGGTGATCTGAGGTGTGAAGGTGCAGAAATTGGGGTGGTCTGAGGTGTGAAGGTGCAGGAATTGGGGTGATCTGAGGTGTGATAGTGCAGGAATTGGGGTGATCTGAGGTGTGAAGGTGCAGGAATTGGGGTGATCTGAGGTGTGATAGTGCAGGAATTGGGGTGATCTGATTTGTGAAGGTGCAGGAATTGGGGTGATCTGAGGTGTGAAGGTGCAGGAATTGGGGTGATCTGAGGTGTGATAGTGCAGGAATTGGGGTGATCTGAGGTGTGAAGGTGCAGGAATTGGGGTGATCTGAGGTGTGACGGTGCAGGAATTGGGGCTGATCTGAGGTGTGACCGTGCAGGAATTGGGGTGATCTGAGGAGTGAAGGTGCAGGAATTGGGGTGATCTGAGGTGTGAAGGTGCAGGAGTTGGGGCTGATCTGAGGTGTGACGGTGCAGGAATTGGGGTGATCTGAGGTGTGACGGTGCAGGAATGGGGGTGATCTGAGGTGTGAAGGTGCAGGAATTGGGGTGATCTGAGGTGTGACGGTGCAGGAATTGGGGTGATCTGAGGAGTGAAGGTGCAGGAATTGGGGCTGATCTGAGGTGTAAAGGTGCAGGAATTGAGGTGATCTGATTTGTGAAGGTGGAGAAGATATTAGGGTAATTGGCGCTGCCAAATGCTAAATTAAAATGTAAAAGTGTGTCTCATAGATCTAGGTACATTAAAATGTTCCGAAACAGTTATTGCTGTAGGTGGTGGTCCCTATAATGTAACTAATGGTCTTGATGGTAAGCCACAATAAATATTTGAAGATGTCAATAAATTAATAATAAAAATTGACCATTCATCAATAAATATCACAAATAAATACTTGGTAGCAATACATTAATAAGGCAACCCAATCAATAAAAGCAGTGAAGTATCTCAAAGTTCAAAGGGTAGTGACTCTTAAAACAATTGGTGTGAACACTAGGTGGCAGTGTTGATCAAAATTAAGTAGAGATGTCTGAGTGACTGGAAAGTGCCAGGTGCTATAATTAAGTCACAAATCTAAGTGAAGTGCCAAAAAATGGGTGTCTAAGTGAAATCAAATAAATATAGAAACAAGCCAAGTAGTATAAAAATGCATATGATGTGCCAAGTGGATGATAAAAAACAATTAAATAGGTGAATTTATGGTGGTTGAATAAATATGAATATAAATAATAATAAATTAGTCCATGTTAAAAATGAAAAAGAGTCCAAAGCAAAATATATGCTCAATATAATAGTCCAAAAACGTGCAATAAGGTGATAGGACGTGCCAAAGAAAATCGCATGGATAGAGGGGGTGTCTCCTGGTGTGAATCAGGATGTGGGTGCTGGGTGAGGGAATTCCGTGCTCCCCTTCCTAAAAAGCCCGCACTCACCAGAGAGCGGCACCCCTACAGGGGTAACCAGCGTTGGATAATTGGGGTAAACCCCGATGAACCTCGGTGAGCCTCTCCTTTCCTGGTGGGACCAGTGGTATTTCCTCCCTCAAATGGTAGGTAATGGGGATGAGCGATGTGCAAATAGGGTAATGAGCAGCGCTCCAGCAAGGATGATGTCCGGGATTATATGGGTAAAGAAACACTCATATAGTGAAGTACCGTAATGTATATTCTTTTATTAAACAGATAAAATCAAGTACTCACATTTAAAAACCGGATAAAACGTCTGTAAGAAAGTAGGGACCGCGAACCCCTCGTATAGCGGTATATCCGGACGCCGTGCGCCTCAACGGCCGGATGTGCGTCTCAAGGTGCGGAACTGACGTGCCTACACTCTCTAGAGCGTAGGCACGTCAGTTCCGCACCTTGAGACGCACATCCGGCCGTTGAGGCGCACGGCGTCCGGATATACCGCTATACGAGGGGTTCGCGGTCCCTACTTTCTTACAGACGTTTTATCCGGTTTTTAAATGTGAGTACTTGATTTTATCTGTTTAATAAAAGAATATACATTACGGTACTTCACTATATGAGTGTTTCTTTACCCATATAATCCCGGACATCATCCTTGCTGGAGCGCTGCTCATTACCCTATTTGCACATCGCTCATCCCCATTACCTACCATTTGAGGGAGGAAATACCACTGGTCCCACCAGGAAAGGAGAGGCTCACCGAGGTTCATCGGGGTTTACCCCAATTATCCAACGCTGGTTACCCCTGTAGGGGTGCCGCTCTCTGGTGAGTGCGGGCTTTTTAGGAAGGGGAGCACGGAATTCCCTCACCCAGCACCCACATCCTGATTCACACCAGGAGACACCCCCTCTATCCATGCGATTTTCTTTGGCACGTCCTATCACCTTATTGCACGTTTTTGGACTATTATATTGAGCATATATTTTGCTTTGGACTCTTTTTCATTTTTAACATGGACTAATTTATTATTATTTATATTCATATTTATTCAACCACCATAAATTCACCTATTTAATTGTTTTTTATCATCCACTTGGCACATCATATGCATTTTTATACTACTTGGCTTGTTTCTATATTTATTTGATTTCACTTAGACACCCATTTTTTGGCACTTCACTTAGATTTGTGACTTAATTATAGCACCTGGCACTTTCCAGTCACTCAGACATCTCTACTTAATTTTGATCAACACTGCCACCTAGTGTTCACACCAATTGTTTTAAGAGTCACTACCCTTTGAACTTTGAGATACTTCACTGCTTTTATTGATTGGGTTGCCTTATTAATGTATTGCTACCAAGTATTTATTTGTGATATTTATTGATGAATGGTCAATTTTTATTATTAATTTATTGACATCTTCAAATATTTATTGTGGCTTACCATCAAGACCATTAGTTACATTATAGGGACCACCACCTACAGCAATAACTGTTTCGGAACATTTTAATGTACCTAGATCTATGAGACACACTTTTACATTTTAATTTAGCATTTGGCAGCGCCAATTACCCTAATATCTTCTCCACTTTCAGATATAGTTTTACTATATTTTTGGGGTAGGCTGCAGCCAACCACACAATTAGATCCATTAGCGCGGAATTCTTTCTTCAATGATTTGTGAAGGTGCAGGAATTGGGGTGATCTGAGGTGTGACGGTGCAGGAATTGGGGTGATCTGAGGTGTGACGGTGCAGGAATTGGGGCTGATCTGAGGTGTGACGGTGCAGGAATTAAGGTGATCTGTGGTGTGAAGGTGCAGGAATTGGGGCTGATCTGAGGTGTGACGGTGCAGGAATTGGGGTGATCTGAGGTGTGACGGTGCAGGAATTGGGGTGATCTGAGGTGTGATAATGTAGGAATTGGGGTGATCTGAGGTGTGAAGTTGCAGGAATTGGGTTGATCTGAGGTGTGAAGGTGCAGGAATTGGGGTGATCTGAGGTGTGAAGGTGCAGGAATTGGGGTGATCTGAGGTGTGATAGTGCAGGAATTGGGGTGATCTGAGGTGTGAAGGTGCAGGAATTGGGGCTGATCTGAGGTGTGATAGTGCAGGAATTGGGGTGATCTGAGGTGTGAAGGTGCAGGAATTGGGGTGATCTGAGGTGTGAAGGTGCAGGAATTGGGGTGATCTGAGGTGTGAAGGTGCAGGAATTGGGGTGATCTGAGGTGTGACCGTGCAGGAATTGGGGTGATTTGAGGTGTGACCGTGCAGGAATTGGGGTGATCTGAGGTGTGAAGGTGCAGGAATTGGGGTGATCTGAGGTGTGATAGTGCAGGAATTGGGACTGATCTGAGGTGTGAAGGTGCAGGAATTGGGGTGATCTGAGGTGTGATAGTGCAGAAATTGGGGTGATCTGATTTGTGAAGGTGCAGGAATTGGGGTGATCTGAGGTGTGATAGTGCAGGAATTGGGGTTATCTGAGGTGTGATAGTGCAGGAATTGGTGTGTGAAGGTGCAGGAATTGGGGTGATCTGAGGTGGGATAGTGCAGGAATTGGGGTGATCTGAGGTGTGAAGGTGCAGGAATTGGGGTGGTCTGAGGTGTGAAGGTGCAGGAATTGGGGTGATCTGAGGTGTGATAGTGCTGGAATTAGTGTGTGAAGGTGCAGGAATTGAGGTGATCTGAGGTGTGAAGGTGCAGGAATTGGGGTGATCTGAGGTGTGAAGGTGCAGGAATTGGGGTGATCTGAGGTGTGATAGTGCAGGAATTGGGGTGATCTGAAGTGTGAAGGTGCAGGAATTGGGGTGGTCTGAGTTGTGAAGGTGCAGGAATTGGGGTGGTCTGAGGTGTGAAGGTGCAGGAATTGGGGTGATCTGAGGTGTGATAGTGCAGGAATTGGGGTGATCTGAGGTGTGAAGGTGCAGGAATTGGGGTGATCTGAGGTGTGAAGGTGCAGGAATTGGGGTGATCTGAGGTGTGACGGTGCAGGAATTGGGGTGATCTGAGGAGTGAAGGTGCAGGAATTGGGGTGATCTGAGGTGTGAAGGTGCAGGAGTTGGGGTGATCTGAGGTGTGACCGTGCAGGAATTGGGGTGATCTGAGGTGTGAAGTTGCAGGAATTGGGTTGATCTGAGGTGTGAAGGTGCAGGAATTGGGGTGATCTGAGGTGTGATAGTGCAGGAATTGGGGTGATCTGATTTGTGAAGGTGCAGGAATTGGGGTGATCTGAGGTGTGAAGGTGCAGGAATTGGGGTGATCTGAGGTGTGACCGTGCAGGAATTGGGGTGATTTGAGGTGTGACCGTGCAGGAATTGGGGTGATCTGAGGTGTGAAGGTGCAGGAATTGGGGTGATCTGAGGTGTGATAGTGCAGGAATTGGGGTGATCTGAGGTGTGATAGTGCAGGAATTGGTGTGTGAAGGTGCAGGAATTGGGGTGATCTGAGGTGGGATAGTGCAGGAATTGGGGTGATCTGAGGTGTGATAGTGCAGGAATTGGGGTGATCTGAGGTGTGATAGTGCAGGAATTGGGGTGATCTGAGGTGTGAAGGTGCAGAAATTGGGGTGGTCTGAGGTGTGAAGGTGCAGGAATTGGGGTGATCTGAGGTGTGATAGTGCAGGAATTGGGGTGATCTGAGGTGTGAAGGTGCAGGAATTGGGGTGATCTGAGGTGTGAAGTTGCAGGAATTGGGGGTGATCTGAGGAGTAAAGGTGCAGGAATTGGGGTGATCTGAGGTGTGAAGTTGCAGGAATTGGGGGTGATCTGAGGTGTGAAGGTGCAGGAATTGGGACTGATCTGATTTGTGAAGGTGCAGGAATTGGGGTGATCTGAGGTGTGACGGTGCAGGAATTGGGGTGATCTGAGGTGTGACGGTGCAGGAATTGGGGTGATCTGAGGTGTGAAGTTGCAGGAATTGGGACTGACCTGAGGTGTGAAGGTGCAGGAATTGGGGTGATCTGATTTGTGAAGATGCAGGAATTGGGGTGATCTGAGGTGTGAAGGTGCAGGAATTGGGGTGATCTGATTTGTGAAGATGCAGGAATTGGGGTGATCTGAGGTGTGAAGGTGCAGGAATTGGGGTGATCTGAGATGTGAAGATGCAGGAATTGGGACTGATCTGAGGTGTGACGGTGCAGGAATTGGGGTGATCTGAGGAGTGAAGGTGCAGGAATTGGGGTGATCTGAGGTGTGAAGGTGCAGGAATTGGGGTGATCTGAGGTGTGAAGTTGCAGGAATTGGAGTGATCTGAGGTGTGAAGGTGCAGAAATTGGGGTGATCTGAGGGGTGAAGGTGCAGGAATTGGGGCTGATCTGAGGTGTGATAGTGCAGGAATTGGGGTGATCTGAGGTGTGAAGGTGCAGGAATTGGGGTGATCTGAGGTGTGATAGTGCAAGAATTGGGACTGATCTGAGGTGTGAAGGTGCAGGAATTGGGGTGATCTGAGGTGTGAAAGTGCAGGAATTGGGGTGATCTGAGGTGTGAAGGTGCAGGAATTGGGGTGATCTGAGGTGTGAAGGTGCAGGAATTGGGGTGATCTGATTTGTGAAGGTGCAGGAATTGTGGTGATCTGAGGTGTGAAGGTGCAGGAATTGGTGTGTGAAGGTGCAGGAATTGGGGTGATCTGAGGTGTGATAGTGCAGGAATTGGGGTGATCTGATTTGTGAAGGTGCAGGAATTGGGGTGATCTGAGGTGTGAAGGTGCAGGAATTGGGGTGATCTGAGGTGTGACCGTGCAGGAATTGGGGTGATTTGAGGTGTGACCGTGCAGGAATTGGGGTGATCTGAGGTGTGAAGGTGCAGGAATTGGGGTGATCTGAGGTGTAGGAATTGGGGTGATCTGAGGAGTGAAGGTGCAGGAATTGGGGTGATCTGAGGTGTGACGGTGCAGGAATTGGGGCTGATCTGAGGTGTGAAGGTGCAGGAATTGGGGCTGATCTGAGGTGTGACGGTGCAGGAATTGGGGTGATCTGAGGTGTGACGGTGCAGGAATTGGGACTGACCTGAGGTGTGAAGGTGCAGGAATTGGGGTGATCTGATTTGTGAAGATGCAGGAATTGGGGTGATCTGAGGTGTGAAGGTGCAGGAATTGGGGTGATCTGATTTGTGAAGATGCAGGAATTGGGGTGATCTGAGGTGTGAAGGTGCAGGAATTGGGGTGATCTGAGATGTGAAGATGCAGGAATTGGGACTGATCTGAGGTGTGACGGTGCAGGAATTGGGGTGATCTGAGGTGTGAAGTTGCAGGAATTGGGACTGACCTGAGGTGTGAAGGTGCAGGAATTGGGGTGATCTGATTTGTGAAGATGCAGGAATTGGGGTGATCTGAGGTGTGAAGGTGCAGGAATTGGGGTGATCTGAGATGTGAAGATGCAGGAATTGGGACTGATCTGAGGTGTGACGGTGCAGGAATTGGGGTGATCTGAGGAGTGAAGGTGCAGGAATTGGGGTGATCTGAGGTGTGAAGTTGCAGGAATTGGGTTGATCTGAGGTGTGATAGTGCAAGAATTGGGACTGATCTGAGGTGTGAAGGTGCAGGAATTGGGGTGATCTGAGGTGTGATAGTGCAGGAATTGGGGTGATCTGAGGTGTGAAGGTGCAGGAATTGGGGTGATCTGAGGTGTGAAGGTGCAGGAATTGGGGTGATCTGATTTGTGAAGGTGCAGGAATTGTGGTGATCTGAGTTGTGAAGGTGCAGGAATTGGGGTGATCTGAGGTGTGACCGTGCAGGAATTGGTGTGTGAAGGTGCAGGAATTGGGGCTGATCTGAGGTGTGATAGTGCAGGAATTGGGGTGATCTGATTTGTGAAGGTGCAGGAATTGGGGTGATCTGAGGTGTGAAGGTGCAGGAATTGGGGTGATCTGAGGTGTGACCGTGCAGGAATTGGGGTGATTTGAGGTGTGACCGTGCAGGAATTGGGGTGATCTGAGGTGTGAAGGTGCAGGAATTGGGGTGATCTGATTTGTGAAGGTGCAGGAATTGGGATGATCTGAGGTGTGAAGGTGCAGGAATTGGGGTGATCTGAGGTGGGATAGTGCAGGAATTGGGGTGATCTGAGGTGTGATAGTGCAGGAATTGGGGTGATCTGAGGTGTGATAGTGCAGGAATTGGGGTGATCTGAGGTGTGAAGGTGCAGAAATTGGGGTGGTCTGAGGTGTGAAGGTGCAGGAATTGGGGTGATCTGAGGTGTGATAGTGCAGGAATTGGGGTGATCTGAGGTGTGAAGGTGCAGAAATTGGGGTGGTCTGAGGTGTGAAGGTGCAGAAATTGGGGTGATCTGAGGTGGGATAGTGCAGGAATTGGTGTGTGAAGGTGCAGGAATTGAGGTGATCTGATTTGTGAAGGTGCAGGAATTGGGGTGATCTGAGGTGTGAAGGTGCAGGAATTGGGGTGATCTGAGGTGGGATAGTGCAGGAATTGGGGTGATCTGAGGTGTGATAGTGCAGGAATTGGGGTGATCTGAGGTGTGATAGTGCAGGAATTGGGGTGATCTGAGGTGTGAAGGTGCAGAAATTGGGGTGGTCTGAGGTGTGAAGGTGCAGGAATTGGGGTGATCTGAGGTGTGATAGTGCAGGAATTGGGGTGATCTGAGGTGTGAAGGTGCAGGAGTTGGGGCTGATCTGAGGTGTGACGGTGCAGGAATTGGGGTGATCTGAGGTGTGACGGTGCCGGAATTGGGGTGATCTGAGGTGTGAAGTTGCAGGAATTGGGGCTGATCTGAGGTGTGACGGTGCAGGAATTGGGGTGATCTGAGGAGTGAAGGTGCAGGAATTGGGGCTGATCTGAGGTGTGAAGGTGCAGAAATTGGGGTGATCTGAGGTGTGATAGTGCAGGAATTGGGGTGATCTGAGGTGTGAAGGTGCAGGAATTGGGGTGATCTGAGGTGTGATAGTGCAGGAATTGGGGTGATCTGATTTGTGAAGGTGCAGGAATTGGGGTGATCTGAGGTGTGAAGGTGCAGGAATTGGGGTGATCTGAGGTGTGACCGTGCAGGAATTGGTGTGTGAAGGTGCAGGAATTGGGGCTGATCTGAGGTGTGATAGTGCAGGAATTGGGGTGATCTGATTTGTGAAGGTGCAGGAATTGGGGTGATCTGAGGTGTGAAGGTGCAGGAATTGGGGTGATCTGAGGTGTGACCGTGCAGGAATTGGGGTGATTTGAGGTGTGACCGTGCAGGAATTGGGGTGATCTGAGGTGTGAAGGTGCAGGAATTGGGGTGATCTGAGGTGTGATAGTGCAGGAATTGGGGTGATCTGATTTGTGAAGGTGCAGGAATTGGGGTGATCTGAGGTGTGAAGGTGCAGGAACTGGGGTGATCTGAGGTGGGATGGTGCAGGAATTGGGGTGATCTGAGGTGTGATAGTGCAGGAATTGGGGTGATCTGAGGTGTGATAGTGCAGGAATTGGGGTGATCTGAGGTGTGAAGGTGCAGAAATTGGGGTGGTCTGAGGTGTGAAGGTGCAGGAATTGGGGTGATCTGAGGTGTGATAGTGCAGGAATTGGGGTGATCTGAGGTGTGATAGTGCAGGAATTGGGGTGATCTGAGGTGTGATAGTGCAGGAATTGGGGTGATCTGAGGTGTGAAGGTGCAGAAATTGGGGTGGTCTGAGGTGTGAAGGTGCAGGAATTGGGGTGATCTGAGGTGTGATAGTGCAGGAATTGGGGTGATCTGAGGTGTGATAGTGCAGGAATTGGGGTGATCTGAGGTGTGAAGGTGCAGGAGTTGGGGCTGATCTGAGGTGTGACGGTGCAGGAATTGGGGTGATCTGAGGTGTGACGGTGCAGGAATTGGGGTGATCTGAGGTGTGAAGTTGCAGGAATTGGGGCTGATCTGAGGTGTGACGGTGCAGGAATTGGGGTGATCTGAGGTGTGACGGTGCAGGAATTGGGGTGATCTGAGGTGTGAAGTTGCAGGAATTGGGTTGATCTGAGGTGTGAAGGTGCAGGAATTGGGGTGATCTGAGGTGTGAAGGTGCAGGAATTGGGGCTGATCTGAGGTGTGATAGTGCAGGAATTGGGGTGATCTGAGGTGTGATAGTGCAGGAATTGGGGTGATCTGATTTGTGAAGGTGCAGGAATTGGGGTGATCTGTGGTAGTAAGGTGCAGGAATTGGGACTGATCTGATTTGTGAAGGTGCAGGAATTGGGGTGATCTGAGGTGTGAAGGTGCAGGAATTGGGGTGATCTGAGGTGTGATAGTGCAGGAATTGGGGTGATCTGATTTGTGAAGGTGCAGGAATTGGGGTGATCTGAGGTGTGAAGGTGCAGGAATTGGGGTGATCTGAGGTGTGACCGTGCAGGAATTGGGGTGATTTGAGGTGTGACCGTGCAGGAATTGGGGTGATCTGAGGTGTGAAGGTGCAGGAATTGGGGTGATCTGAGGGGTGAAGGTGCAGGAATTGGGGTGATCTGAGGTGTGAAGGTGCAGGAATTGGGGTGATCTGAGGTGTGATAGTGCAGGAATTGGGGTGATCTGATTTGTGAAGGTGCAGGAATTGGGGTGATCTGAGGTGTGAAGGTGCAGGAATTGGGGTGATCTGAGGTTTGACCGTGCAGGAATTGGGGTGATCTGAGGTGTGAAGGTGCAGGAATTGGGATGATCTGAGGTGTGAAGGTGCAGGAATTGGTGTGTGACGGTGCAGGAATTGGGGTGGTCTGAGGTGTGAAGGTGCAGGAATTGGGGTGGTCTGAGGTGTGAAGGTGCAGGAATTGGGGTGATCTGAGGTGTGATAGTGCAGGAATTGGGGTGATCTGAGGTGTGAAGGTGCAGAAATTTGGGTGATCTGAGGTGTGATAGTGCAGGAATTGGGGTGATCTGATGTGTGAAGGTGCAGGAATTGGGGTGATCTGAGGTGTGAAGGAGCAGGAATTGGGGTGATCTGAGGTGTGAAGGTGCAGGAATTGGAGCTGATCTGAGGTGTGAAGGTGCAGGAATTGGGGTGATCTGAGGTGTGATAGTGCAGAAATTGGGGTGATCTGATTTGTGAAGGTGCAGGAATTGGGGTGATCTGAGGTGTGAAGGTGCAGGAATTGGGGTGATCTGAGGTGTGAAGGTGCAGGAATTGGGGTGATCTGAGGTGTGAAGGTGCAGGAATTGGGGCTGATCTGAGGTGTGACCGTGCAGGAATTGGGGTGATCTGAGGAGTGAAGGTGCAGGAATTGGGGTGATCTGAGGTGTGAAGGTGCAGGAGTTGGGGCTGATCTGAGGTGTGACGGTGCAGGAATTGGGGTGATCTGAGGTGTGAAGGTGCAGGAATTGGAGCTGATCTGAGGTGTGAAGGTGCAGGAATTGGGGTGATCTGAGGTGTGATAGTGCAGGAATTGGGGTGATCTGATTTGTGAAGGTGCAGGAATTGGGGTGATCTGAGGTGTGAAGGTGCAGGAATTGGGGTGATCTGAGGTGTGAAGGTGCAGGAATTGGGGTGATCTGAGGTGTGAAGGTGCAGGAATTGGGGCTGATCTGAGGTGTGACCGTGCAGGAATTGGGGTGATCTGAGGAGTGAAGGTGCAGGAATTGGGGTGATCTGAGGTGTGAAGGTGCAGGAGTTGGGGCTGATCTGAGGTGTGACGGTGCAGGAATTGGGGTGATCTGAGGTGTGACGGTGCAGGAATTGGGGTGATCTGAGGTGTGAAGTTGCAGGAATTGGGGCTGATCTGAGGTGTGAAGGTGCAGGAATTGGGGTGATCTGAGGTGTGAAGGTGCAGGAGTTGGGGCTGATCTGAGGTGTGAAGTTGCAGGAATTGGGGTGATCTGAGGTGTGACGGTGCAGGAATTGGGGTGATCTGAGGTGTGATAGTGCAGGAATTGGGGCTGATCTGAGGTGTGAAGTTGCAGGAATTGGGGTGATCTGAGGTGTGAAGGTGCAGGAGTTGGGGCTGATCTGAGGTGTGACGGTGCAGGAATTGGGGTGATCTGAGGTGTGACGGTGCAGGAATTGGGGTGATCTGAGGTGTGAAGTTGCAGGAATTGGGGTGATCTGATGTGTGAAGGTGCAGGAATTGGGGCTGATCTGAGGTGTGACGGTGCAGGAATTGGGGTGATCTGTGGTGTGAAGGTGCAGGAATTGGGGCTGATCTGAGGTGTGAAGGTGCAGGAATTGGGGTGATCTGAGGTGTGAAGGTGCAGGAATTGAGGTGATCTGATTTGTGAAGATGCAGGAATTGGGGTGATCTGAGGTGTGAAGGTGCAGGAATTGGGGTGATCTGAGGTGTGACGGTGCAGGAATTGGGGTGATCTGAGGTGTGACGGTGCAGGAATTGGGGTGATCTGAGGTGTGAAGGTGCAGGAATTGAGGTGATCTGATTTGTGAAGATGCAGGAATTGGGGTGATCTGAGGTGTGAAGGTGCAGGAATTGGGGTGATCTGAGGTGTGAAGGTGCAGGAATTGGGGTGATCTGAGGTGTGAAGGTGCAGGAATTGGGGTGATCTGAGGTGTGATAGTGCAGGAATTGGGGTGATCTGAGGTGTGATAGTGCAGGAATTGGTGTGTGACGGTGCAGGAATTGGGGTGGTCTGAGGTGTGAAGGTGCAGGAATTGGGGTGATCTGAGGTGTGAAGGTGCAGGAATTGGGGTGATTTGAGGTGTGAAGGTGCAGGAATTGGGGTGATCTGAGGTGTGAAGGTGCAGGAATTGGGGTGATCTGAGGTGTGAAGGTGCAGGAGTTGGGGCTGATCTAAAGTGTGACGGTGCAGGAATTGGGGTGATCTGAGGTGTGACGGTGCAGGAATTGGGGTGATCTGAGGTGTGATAGTGCAGGAATTGGGGTGATCTGAGGTGTGAAGGTGCAGGAATTGGGGTGATCTGAGGTGTGATAGTGCAGGAATTGGGGTGATCTGAGGTGTGAAGTTGCAGGAATTGGGGCTGATCTGAGGTGTGACGGTGCAGGAATTGGGGTGATCTGAGGAGTGAAGGTGCAGGAATTGGGGCTGATCTGAGGTGTGACGGTGGAGGAATTGGGGTGATCTGAGGTGTGACGGTGCAGGAATTGGGGTGATCTGAGGTGTGAAGGTGCAGGAATTGGGGCTGATCTGAGGTGTAATAGTGCAGGAATTGGGGTGATCTGAGGTGTGAAGGTGCAGGAATTGGGGTGATCTGAGGTGTGATAGTGCAGGAATTGGGGTGATCTGAGGTGTGATAGTGCAAGAATTGGGACTGATCTGAGGTGTGAAGGTGCAGGAATTGGGGTGATCTGAGGTGTGATAGTGCAGGAATTGGGGTGATCTGATTTGTGAAGGTGCAGGAATTGGGGTGATCTGAGGTGTGAAGGTGCAGGAATTGGGGTGATCTGAGGTGTGACCGTGCAGGAATTGGGGTGATTTGAGGTGTGACCGTGCAGGAATTGGGGTGATCTGAGGTGTGAAGGAGCAGGAATTGGGGTGATCTGAGGTGTGAAGGTGCAGGAATTGGGGTGATCTGAGGTGTGATAGTGCAGGAATTGGGGTGATCTGATTTGTGAAGGTGCAGGAATTGGGGTGATCTGAGGTGTGAAGGTGCAGGAATTGGGGTGATCTGAGGTGTGACCGTGCAGGAATTGGGGTGATCTGAGGTGTGAAGGTGCAGGAATTGGGGTGATCTGGGTGTGATAGTGCAGGAATTGGTGTGTGAAGGTGCAGGAATTGAGGTGATCTGATTTGTGAAGGTGCAGGAATTGGGGTGATCTGAGGTGTGAAGGTGCAGGAATTGGGGTGATCTGAGGTGTGAAGGTGCAGGAATTGGGGTGATCTGAGGTGTGATAGTGCAGGAATTGGGGTAATCTGAGGTGTGACGGTGCAGGAATTGGGGTGGTCTGAGGTGTGAAGGTGCAGGAATTGGGGTGGTCTGAGGTGTGAAGGTGCAGGAATTGGGGTGATCTGAGGTGTGATAGTGCAGGAATTGGGGTGATCTGAGGTGTGAAGGTGCAGAAATTTGGGTGATCTGAGGTGTGATAGTGCAGGAATTGGGGTGATCTGATGTGTGAAGGTGCAGGAATTGGGGTGATCTGAGGTGTGAAGGAGCAGGAATTGGGGTGATCTGTGGTAGTATGGTGCAGGAATTGGAGCTGATCTGAGGTGTGAAGGTGCAGGAATTGGGGTGATCTGAGGTGTGAAGGTGCAGGAATTGGGGTGATTTGAGGTGTGAAGGTGCAGGAATTGGGGTGATCTGAGGTGTGAAGGTGCAGGAATTGGGGTGATCTGAGGTGTGAAGGTGCAGGAATTGGGGTGATCTGAGGTGTGATAGTGCAGAAATTGGGGTGATCTGAGGTGTGAAGGTGCAGGAATTGGGGTGATCTGAGGTGTAGGAATTGGGGTGATCTGAGGAGTGAAGGTGCAGGAATTGGGGTGATCTGAGGTGTGAAGGTGCAGGAATTGGGGTGATCTGAGGTGTGAAGGTGCAGGAATTGGGGCTGATCTGAGGTGTGACCGTGCAGGAATTGGGGTGATCTGAGGAGTGAAGGTGCAGGAATTGGGGTGATCTGAGGTGTGAAGGTGCAGGAGTTGGGGCTGATCTGAGGTGTGACGGTGCAGGAATTGGGGTGATCTGAGGTGTGACGGTGCAGGAATTGGGGTGATCTGATGTGTGAAGGTGCAGGAATTGGGGCTGATCTGAGGTGTGACGGTGCAGGAATTGGGGTGATCTGAGGTGTGAAGGTGCAGGAATTGGGGTGATCTGAGGTGTGACGGTGCAGGAATTGGGGTGATCTGAGGTGTGAAGTTGCAGGAATTGGGACTGATCTGAGGTGTGAATTTGAAGGAATTGAGGTGATCTGATTTGTGAAGATGCAGGAATTGGGGTGGTCTGAGGTGTGAAGGTGCAGGAATTGGGGTGATCTGAGGTGTGAAGGTGCAGGAATTGGGGTGATCTGAGGTGTGAAGGTGCAGGAATTGGGGTGATCTGAGGAGTGAAGGTGCAGGAATTGGGGTGATCTGAGGTGTGAAGGTGCAGGAGTTGGGGCTGATCTAAAGTGTGACGGTGCAGGAATTGGGGTGATCTGAGGTGTGACGGTGCAGGAATTGGGGTGATCTGAGGTGTGAAGTTGCAGGAATTGGGTTGATCTGAGGTGTGAAGGTGCAGGAATTGGGGTGATCTGAGGTGTGAAGGTGCAGGAATTGGGGCTGATCTGAGGTGTGATAGTGCAGGAATTGGGGTGATCTGAGGTGTGAAGGTGCAGGAATTGGGGTGATCTGAGGTGTGATAGTGCAAGAATTGGGACTGATCTGAGGTGTGAAGGTGCAGGAATTGGGGTGATCTGAGGTGTGATAGTGCAGGAATTGGGGTGATCTGATTTGTGAAGGTGCAGGAATTGGGGTGATCTGAGGTGTAGGAATTGGGGTGATCTGAGGAGTGAAGGTGCAGGAATTGGGGTGATCTGAGGTGTGAAGGTGCAGGAATTGGGGCTGATCTGAGGTGTGACCGTGCAGGAATTGGGGTGATCTGAGGAGTGAAGGTGCAGGAATTGGGCTGATCTGAGGTGTGACGGTGCAGGAATTGGGGTGATCTGAGGTGTGACGGTGCAGGAATTGGGGTGATCTGAGGTGTGAAGTTGCAGGAATTGGGGCTGATCTGAGGTGTGACGGTGCAGGAATTGGGGTGATCTGATTTGTGAAGGTGCAGGAATTGGGGTGATCTGAGGTTTTATAGTGCAGGAATTGGGGTGATCTGAGGTGTGAAGGTGCAGGAATTGGGACTGATCTGATTTGTGAAGGTGCAGGAATTGGGGTGATCTGAGGTTTTATAGTGCAGGAATTGGGGTGATCTGAGGTGTGAAGGTGCAGGAATTGGGGTGATCTGAGGTGTGAAGGTGCAGGAATTGGGGTGATCTGAGGTGTGATAGTGCAGGAATTGGGGTGATCTGAGGTGTGATAGTGCAGGAATTGGGGTGATCTGAGGTGTGAAGGTGCAGGAATTGGGGTGATCTGAGGTGTGAAGGTGCAGGAATTGGGGTGATCTGAGGTGTGAAGGTGCAGGAATTGGGGTGATCTGAGGTGTGAAGGTGCAGGAATTGGGACTGATCTGAGGTGTGAAGGTGCAGGAATTGGGGTGATCTAAGGTGTGATAGTGCAGGAATTGGGGTGATCTGATTTGTGAAGGTGCAGGAATTGGGGTGATCTGAGGTGTGAAGGTGCAGGAATTGGGGTGATCTGAGGTGTGACGGTGCAGGAATTGGGGTGATCTGAGGTGTGACGGTGCAGGAATTGGGGTGATCTGAGGTGTGAAGGTGCAGGAATTGGGGTGATCTGAGGTGTGAAGGTGCAGGAATTGGGGCTGATCTGAGGTGTGAAGGTGCAGGAATTGGGGTGATCTGAGGTGTGATAGTGCAGGAATTGGGGTGATCTGAGGTGTGATAATGCAGGAATTGGGGTGATCTGAGGTGTGAAGGTGCAGGAATTGGGGTGATCTGAGGTGTGATAATGCAGGAATTGAGGTGATCTGAGGTGTGACGGTGCAGGAATTGGGGTGATCTGAGGTGTGATAGTGCAAGAATTGGGACTGATCTGAGGTGTGAAGGTGCAGGAATTGGGGTGATCTGATTATTGAAGGTGCAGGAATTGGGGTGATCTGAGGTGTGAAGGTGCAGGAATTGGGGTGATCTGAGGTGTGACCGTGCAGGAATTGGGGTGATTTGAGGTGTGACCGTGCAGGAATTGGGGTGATCTGAGGTGTGAAGGTGCAGGAATTGGGGTGATCTGAGGTGTGATAGTGCAGGAATTGGGGTGATCTGAGGTGTGAAGGTGCAGGAATTGGGGTGATCTGAGGTGTGATAGTGCAGGAATTGGGGTGATCTGAGGTGTGATAGTGCAGGAATTGGTGTGTGAAGGTGCAGGAATTGAGGTGATCTGATTTGTGAAGGTGCAAGAATTGGGGTGATCTGAGGTGTGAAGGTGCAGGAATTGGGGT
The DNA here is from genome assembly GCF_965119305.1 of Pelophylax lessonae. Taxonomy (NCBI): domain Eukaryota; kingdom Metazoa; phylum Chordata; class Amphibia; order Anura; family Ranidae; genus Pelophylax; species Pelophylax lessonae. The sequence goes on from NC_138769.1 coordinate 17,798,855, forward strand.
GATCTGAGGTGTGATAGTGCAGGAATTGGGGTGATCTGAGGTGGGATATTGCAGGAATTGGGGTGATCTGAGGTGTGATAGTGCAGGAATTGGGGTGATCTGAGGTGTGAAGGTGCAGGAATTGGGGTGATCTGAGGTGGGATAGTGCAGGAATTGGGGTGATCTGAGGTGTGAAGGTGCAGAAATTGGGGTGGTCTGAGGTGTGAAGGTGCAGGAATTGGGGTGATCTGAGGTGTGATAGTGCAGGAATTGGGGTGATCTGAGGTGTGAAGGTGCAGGAATTGGGGTGATCTGAGGTGTGAAGTTGCAGGAATTGGGGCTGATCTGAGGTGTGACGGTGCAGGAATTGGGGTGATCTGAGGAGTGAAGGTGCAGGAATTGGGGTGATCTGAGGTGTGAAGGTGCAGGAATTGGGGCTGATCTGAGGTGTGATAGTGCAGGAATTGGGGTGATCTGAGGTGTGAAGGTGCAGGAATTGGGGTGATCTGAGGTGTGATAGTGCAAGAATTGGGGCTGATCTGAGGTGTGATAGTGCAGGAATTGGGGCTGATCTGAGGTGTGACGGTGCAGGAATTGGGGTGATCTGAGGTGTGAAGGTGCAGGAATTGGGGTGATCTGAGGTGTGAAGGTGCAGGAATTGGGGTGATCTGAGGTGGGAAGGTGCAGGAATTGGGGTGATTTGAGGTGTGACCGTGCAGGAATTGGGGTGATCTGAGGTGTGAAGGTGCAGGAATTGGGGTGATCTGATTTGTGAAGGTGCAGGAATTGGGGTGATCTGAGGTGGGAAGGTGCAGGAATTGGGGTGATTTGAGGTGTGACCGTGCAGGAATTGGGGTGATCTGAGGTGTGAAGGTGCAGGAATTGGGGTGATCTGAGGTGTGAAGGTGCAGGAATTGGGGTGATCTGAGGTGTGATAGTGCAGGAATTGGGGTGATCTGATTTTTGAAGGTGCAGGAATTGGGGTGATCTGAGGTGTGATAGTGCAGGAATTGGGGTGATCTGAGGTGTGATAGTGCAGGAATTGGGGTGATCTGAGGTGTGAAGGTGCAGGAATTGGGGTGATCTGAGGTGGGATAGTGCAGGAATTGGGGTGATCTGATTTGTGAAGGTGCAGGAATTGGGGTGATCTGAGGTGTGAAGGTGCAGGAATTGGGGTGATCTGAGGTGGGATAGTGCAGGAATTGGGGTGATCTGAGGTGTGATAGTGCAGGAATTGGGGTGATCTGAGGTGTGATAGTGCAGGAATTGGGGTGATCTGAGGTGTGAAGGTGCAGAAATTGGGGTGGTCTGAGGTGTGAAGGTGCAGGAATTGGGGTGATCTGAGGTGTGATAGTGCAGGAATTGGGGTGATCTGAGGTGTGATAGTGCAGGAATTGGGGTGATCTGAGGTGTGATAGTGCAGGAATTGGGGTGATCTGAGGTGTGAAGGTGCAGAAATTGGGGTGGTCTGAGGTGTGAAGGTGCAGGAATTGGGGTGATCTGAGGTGTGATAGTGCAGGAATTGGGGTGATCTGAGGTGTGATAGTGCAGGAATTGGGGTGATCTGAGGTGTGATAGTGCAGGAATTGGGGTGATCTGAGGTGTGAAGGTGCAGAAATTGGGGTGGTCTGAGGTGTGAAGGTGCAGGAATTGGGGTGATCTGAGGAGTGAAGGTGCAGGAATTGGGATGATCTGAGGTGTGAAGGTGCAGGAGTTGGGGCTGATCTGAGGTGTGACGGTGCAGGAATTGGGGTGATCTGAGGTGTGACGGTGCAGGAATTGGGGTGATCTGAGGTGTGAAGTTGCAGGAATTGGGGCTGATCTGAGGTGTGACGGTGCAGGAATTGGGGTGATCTGAGGTGTGACGGTGCAGGAATTGGGGTGATCTGAGGTGTGAAGTTGCAGGAATTGGGTTGATCTGAGGTGTGAAGGTGCAGGAATTGGGGCTGATCTGAGGTGTGATAGTGCAGGAATTGGGGTGATCTGAGGTGTGATAGTGCAGGAATTGGGGTGATCTGATTTGTGAAGGTGCAGGAATTGGGGTGATCTGTGGTAGTAAGGTGCAGGAATTGGGACTGATCTGATTTGTGAAGGTGCAGGAATTGGGGTGATCTGAGGTGTGAAGGTGCAGGAATTGGGGTGATCTGAGGTGTGATAGTGCAGGAATTGGGGTGATCTGATTTGTGAAGGTGCAGGAATTGGGGTGATCTGAGGTGTGAAGGTGCAGGAATTGGGGTGATCTGAGGTGTGACCGTGCAGGAATTGGGGTGATTTGAGGTGTGACCGTGCAGGAATTGGGGTGATCTGAGGTGTGAAGGTGCAGGAATTGGGGTGATCTGAGGTGTGAAGGTGCAGGAATTGGGGTGATCTGAGGTGTGATAGTGCAGGAATTGGGGTGATCTGATTTGTGAAGGTGCAGGAATTGGGGTGATCTGAGGTGTGAAGGTGCAGGAATTGGGGTGATCTGAGGTTTGACCGTGCAGGAATTGGGGTGATCTGAGGTGTGAAGGTGCAGGAATTGGGATGATCTGAGGTGTGAAGGTGCAGGAATTGGGGTGATCTGGGTGTGATAGTGCAGGAATTGGTGTGTGAAGGTGCAGGAATTGAGGTGATCTGATTTGTGAAGGTGCAGGAATTGGGGTGATCTGAGGTGTGAAGGTGCAGGAATTGGGGTGATCTGAGGTGTGAAGGTGCAGGAATTGGGGTGATCTGAGGTGTGATAGTGCAGGAATTGGGGTGATCTGAGGTGTGACGGTGCAGGAATTGGGGTGGTCTGAGGTGTGAAGGTGCAGGAATTGGGGTGGTCTGAGGTGTGAAGGTGCAGGAATTGGGGTGATCTGAGGTGTGATAGTGCAGGAATTGGGGTGATCTGAGGTGTGAAGGTGCAGAAATTTGGGTGATCTGAGGTGTGATAGTGCAGGAATTGGGGTGATCTGATGTGTGAAGGTGCAGGAATTGGGGTGATCTGAGGTGTGAAGGAGCAGGAATTGGGGTGATCTGAGGTGTGAAGGTGCAGGAATTGGAGCTGATCTGAGGTGTGAAGGTGCAGGAATTGGGGTGATCTGAGGTGTGATAGTGCAGGAATTGGGGTGATCTGATTTGTGAAGGTGCAGGAATTGGGGTGATCTGAGGTGTGAAGGTGCAGGAATTGGGGTGATCTGAGGTGTGAAGGTGCAGGAATTGGGGTGATCTGAGGTGTGAAGGTGCAGGAATTGGGGCTGATCTGAGGTGTGACCGTGCAGGAATTGGGGTGATCTGAGGAGTGAAGGTGCAGGAATTGGGGTGATCTGAGGTGTGAAGGTGCAGGAGTTGGGGCTGATCTGAGGTGTGACGGTGCAGGAATTGGGGTGATCTGAGGTGTGACGGTGCAGGAATTGGGGTGATCTGAGGTGTGAAGTTGCAGGAATTGGGGCTGATCTGAGGTGTGACAGTGCAGGAATTGGGGTGATCTGATGTGTGAAGGTGCAGGAATTGGGGCTGATCTGAGGTGTGACGGTGCAGGAATTGGGGTGATCTGTGGTGTGAAGGTGCAGGAATTGGGGCTGATCTGAGGTGTGAAGGTGCAGGAATTGGGGTGATCTGAGGTGTGACGGTGCAGGAATTGGGGTGATCTGAGGTGTGACGGTGCAGGAATTGGGGTGATCTGAGGTGTGAAGGTGCAGGAATTGAGGTGATCTGATTTGTGAAGATGCAGGAATTGGGGTGATCTGAGGTGTGAAGGTGCAGGAATTGGGGTGATCTGAGGTGTGAAGGTGCAGGAATTGGGGTGATCTGAGGTGTGAAGGTGCAGGAATTGGGGTGATCTGAGGTGTGATAGTGCAGGAATTGGGGTGATCTGAGGTGTGATAGTGCAGGAATTGGTGTGTGACGGTGCAGGAATTGGGGTGGTCTGAGGTGTGAAGGTGCAGGAATTGGGGTGATCTGAGGTGTGAAGGTGCAGGAATTGGGGTGATCTGAGGTGTGAAGGTGCAGGAATTGGGGTGATCTGAGGTGTGAAGGTGCAGGAATTGGGGTGATCTGAGGTGTGAAGGTGCAGGAGTTGGGGCTGATCTAAAGTGTGACGGTGCAGGAATTGGGGTGATCTGAGGTGTGACGGTGCAGGAATTGGGGTGATCTGAGGTGTGAAGTTGCAGGAATTGGGTTGATCTGAGGTGTGAAGGTGCAGGAATTGGGGTGATCTGAGGTGTGAAGGTGCAGGAATTGGGGCTGATCTGAGGTGTGATAGTGCAGGAATTGGGGTGATCTGAGGTGTGAAGGTGCAGGAATTGGGGTGATCTGAGGTGTGATAGTGCAAGAATTGGGACTGATCTGAGGTGTGAAGGTGCAGGAATTGGGGTGATCTGAGGTGTGATAGTGCAGGAATTGGGGTGATCTGATTTGTGAAGGTGCAGGAATTGGGGTGATCTGAGGTGGGATAGTGCAGGAATTGGGGTGATCTGAGGTGTGATAGTGCAGGAATTGGGGTGATCTGAGGTGTGAAGGTGCAGAAATTGGGGTGGTCTGAGGTGTGAAGGTGCAGGAATTGGGGTGATCTGAGGTGTGATAGTGCAGGAATTGGGGTGATCTGAGGTGTGAAGGTGCAGGAGTTGGGGCTGATCTGAGGTGTGACGGTGCAGGAATTGGGGTGATCTGAGGTGTGACGGTGCAGGAATTGGGGTGATCTGAGGTGTGAAGTTGCAGGAATTGGGGCTGATCTGAGGTGTGACGGTGCAGGAATTGGGGTGATCTGAGGAGTGAAGGTGCAGGAATTGGGGCTGATCTGAGGTGTGACGGTGGAGGAATTGGGGTGATCTGAGGTGTGACGGTGCAGGAATTGGGGTGATCTGAGGTGTGAAGGTGCAGGAATTGGGGCTGATCTGAGGTGTAATAGTGCAGGAATTGGGGTGATCTGAGGTGTGATAGTGCAGGAATTGGGGTGATCTGAGGTGTGATAGTGCAAGAATTGGGACTGATCTGAGGTGTGATAGTGCAGGAATTGAGGTGATCTGATTTGTGAAGGTGCAGGAATTGGGGTGATCTGAGGTGTGAAGGTGCAGGAATTGGGGTGATCTGAGGTGTGACCGTGCAGGAATTGGGGTGATTTGAGGTGTGACCGTGCAGGAATTGGGGTGATCTGAGGTGTGAAGGTGCAGGAATTGGGGTGATCTGAGGTGTGAAGGTGCAGGAATTGGGGTGATCTGAGGTGTGATAGTGCAGGAATTGGGGTGATCTGATTTGTGAAGGTGCAGGAATTGGGGTGATCTGAGGTGTGAAGGTGCAGGAATTGGGGTGATCTGAGGTGTGAAGGTGCAGGAATTGGGGTGATCTGGGTGTGATAGTGCAGGAATTGGTGTGTGAAGGTGCAGGAATTGAGGTGATCTGATTTGTGAAGGTGCAGGAATTGGGGTGATCTGAGGTGTGAAGGTGCAGGAATTGGGGTGATCTGAGGTGTGAAGGTGCAGGAATTGGGGTGATCTGAGGTGTGATAGTGCAGGAATTGGGGTAATCTGAGGTGTGACGGTGCAGGAATTGGGGTGGTCTGAGGTGTGAAGGTGCAGGAATTGGGGTGGTCTGAGGTGTGAAGGTGCAGGAATTGGGGTGATCTGAGGTGTGATAGTGCAGGAATTGGGGTGATCTGAGGTGTGAAGGTGCAGAAATTTGGGTGATCTGAGGTGTGATAGTGCAGGAATTGGGGTGATCTGATGTGTGAAGGTGCAGGAATTGGGGTGATCTGAGGTGTGAAGGTGCAGGAATTGGGGTGATCTGAGGTGTGAAGGTGCAGGAATTGGGGTGATCTGAGGTGTGAAGGTGCAGGAATTGGGGTGATCTGAGGTGTGATAGTGCAGAAATTGGGGTGATCTGAGGTGTGAAGGTGCAGGAATTGGGGTGATCTGAGGTGTAGGAATTGGGGTGATCTGAGGAGTGAAGGTGCAGGAATTGGGGTGATCTGAGGTGTGAAGGTGCAGGAATTGGGGCTGATCTGAGGTGTGACCGTGCAGGAATTGGGGTGATCTGAGGAGTGAAGGTGCAGGAATTGGGGTGATCTGAGGTGTGAAGGTGCAGGAGTTGGGGCTGATCTGAGGTGTGACGGTGCAGGAATTGGGGTGATCTGAGGTGTGATAGTGCAGGAATTGGGGTGATCTGAGGTGTGATAGTGCAAGAATTGGGACTGATCTGAGGTGTGAAGGTGCAGGAATTGGGGTGATCTGAGGTGTGATAGTGCAAGAATTGGGGTGATCTGATTATTGAAGGTGCAGGAATTGGGGTGATCTGAGGTGTGAAGGTGCAGGAATTGGGGTGATCTGAGGTGTGACCGTGCAGGAATTGGGGTGATTTGAGGTGTGACCGTGCAGGAATTGGGGTGATCTGAGGTGTGAAGGTGCAGGAATTGGGGTGATCTGAGGTGTGATAGTGCAGGAATTGGGGTGATCTGAGGTGTGATAGTGCAGGAATTGGTGTGTGAAGGTGCAGGAATTGAGGTGATCTGATTTGTGAAGGTGCAGGAATTGGGGTGATCTGAGGTGTGAAGGTGCAGGAATTGGGGTGATCTGAGGTGTGATAGTGCAGGAATTGGGGTGATCTAAGGTGGGATAGTGCAGGAATTGGGGTGATCTGAGGTGTGAAGGTGCAGGAATTGGGGTGATCTGAGGTGGGATAGTGCAGGAATTGGGGTGATCTGAGGTGTGATAGTGCAGGAATTGGGGTGATCTGAGGTGTGAAGGTGCAGAAATTGGGGTGGTCTGAGGTGTGAAGGTGCAGGAATTGGGGTGATCTGAGGTGTGATAGTGCAGAAATTGGGGTGATCTGAGGTGTGAAGGTGCAGGAATTGGGGTGATCTGAGGTGTGAAGGTGCAGGAATTGGGGTGATCTGAGGTGTGAAGTTGCAGGAATTGGGGCTGATCTGAGGTGTGACGGTGCAGGAATTGGGGTGATCTGAGGAGTGAAGGTGCAGGAATTGGGGTGATCTGAGGTGTGAAGGTGCAGGAATTGGGGCTGATCTGAGGTGTGATAGTGCAGGAATTGGGGTGATCTGAGGTGTGAAGGTGCAGGAATTGGGGTGATCTGAGGTGTGATAGTGCAGGAATTGGGGCTGATCTGAGGTGTGATAGTGCAGGAATTGGGGCTGATCTGAGGTGTGACGGTGCAGGAATTGGGGTGATCTGAGGTGTGAAGGTGCAGGAATTGGGGTGATCTGAGGTGTGAAGGTGCAGGAATTGGGGTGATCTGAGGTGGGAAGGTGCAGGAATTGGGGTGATTTGAGGTGTGACCGTGCAGGAATTGGGGTGATCTGAGGTGTGAAGGTGCAGGAATTGGGGTGATCTGATTTGTGAAGGTGCAGGAATTGGGGTGATCTGAGGTGGGAAGGTGCAGGAATTGGGGTGATTTGAGGTGTGACCGTGCAGGAATTGGGGTGATCTGAGGTGTGAAGGTGCAGGAATTGGGGTGATCTGAGGTGTGAAGGTGCAGGAATTGGGGTGATCTGAGGTGTGATAGTGCAGGAATTGGGACTGATCTGAGGTGTGAAGGTGCAGGAATTGGGGTGATCTGAGGTGTGATAGTGCAGGAATTGGGGTGATCTGATTTTTGAAGGTGCAGGAATTGGGGTGATCTGAGGTGTGATAGTGCAGGAATTGGGGTGATCTGAGGTGTGATAGTGCAGGAATTGGGGTGATCTGAGGTGGGATAGTGCAGGAATTGGTGTGTGAAGGTGCAGGAATTGAGGTGATCTGATTTGTGAAGGTGCAGGAATTGGGGTGATCTGAGGTGTGAAGGTGCAGGAATTGGGGTGATCTGAGGTGTGATAGTGCAGGAATTGGGGTGATCTGAGGTGGGATAGTGCAGGAATTGGGGTGATCTGAGGTGTGATAGTGCAGGAATTGGGGTGATCTGAGGTGTGATAGTGCAGGAATTGGGGTGATCTGAGGTGTGAAGGTGCAGGAGTTGGGGCTGATCTGAGGTGTGACGATGCAGGAATTGGGGTGATCTGAGGTGTGACGGTGCAGGAATTGGGGTGATCTGAGGTGTGAAGTTGCAGGAATTGGGGCTGATCTGAGGTGTGAAGTTGCAGGAATTGGGGTGATCTGAGGAGTGAAGGTGCAGGAATTGGGGTGATCTGAGGTGTGAAGTTGCAGGAATTGGGGTGATCTGAGGTGTGAAGTTGCAGGAATTGGGGTGATCTGAGGAGTGAAGGTGCAGGAATTGGGGTGATCTGAGGTGTGAAGGTGCAGGAATTGGGGTGATCTGAGGTGTGAAGTTGCAGGAATTGGGTTGATCTGAGGTGTGAAGGTGCAGGAATTGGGGTGATCTGAGGTGTGAAGGAGCAGGAATTGGGGTGATCTGAGGTGTGAAGGTGCAGGAATTGGGGTGATCTGAGGTGTGAAGGTGCAGGAATTGGGGTGATCTGAGGTGTGAAGGAGCAGGAATTGGGGTGATCTGAGGAGTGAAGGTGCAGGAATTGGGGTGATCTGAGGTGTGAAGTTGCAGGAATTGGGGTGATCTGAGGTGTGAAGTTGCAGGAATTGGGGTGATCTGAGGAGTGAAGGTGCAGGAATTGGGGTGATCTGAGGTGTGAAGGTGCAGGAATTGGGGTGATCTGAGGTGTGAAGTTGCAGGAATTGGGTTGATCTGAGGTGTGAAGGTGCAGGAATTGGGGTGATCTGAGGTGTGAAGGAGCAGGAATTGGGGTGATCTGAGGTGTGAAGGTGCAGGAATTGGAGCTGATCTGAGGTGTGAAGGTGCAGGAATTGGGGTGATCTGAGGTGTGATAGTGCAGGAATTGGGGTGATCTGATTTGTGAAGGTGCAGGAATTGGGGTGATCTGAGGTGTGAAGGTGCAGGAATTGGGGTGATCTGAGGTGTGAAGGTGCAGGAATTGGGGTGATCTGAGGTGTGAAGGTGCAGGAATTGGGGCTGATCTGAGGTGTGACCGTGCAGGAATTGGGGTGATCTGAGGAGTGAAGGTGCAGGAATTGGGGTGATCTGAGGTGTGAAGGTGCAGGAGTTGGGGCTGATCTGAGGTGTGACGGTGCAGGAATTGGGGTGATCTGAGGTGTGACGGTGCAGGAATTGGGGTGATCTGAGGTGTGAAGTTGCAGGAATTGGGGCTGATCTGAGGTGTGAAGGTGCAGGAATTGGGGCTGATCTGAGGTGTGACGGTGCAGGAATTGGGGTGATCTGTGGTGTGAAGGTGCAGGAATTGGGGCTGATCTGAGGTGTGACGGTGCAGGAATTGGGGTGATCTGAGGTGTGACGGTGCAGGAATTGGGGTGATCTGAGGTGTGACGGTGCAGGAATTGGGGTGATCTGAGGTGTGAAGGTGCAGGAATTGAGGTGATCTGATTTGTGAAGATGCAGGAATTGGGGTGATCTGAGGTGTGAAGGTGCAGGAATTGGGGTGATCTGAGGTGTGAAGGTGCAGGAATTGGGGTGATCTGAGGTGTGATAGTGCAGGAATTGGGGTGATCTGAGGTGTGATAGTGCAGGAATTGGTGTGTGACGGTGCAGGAATTGGGGTGGTCTGAGGTGTGAAGGTGCAGGAATTGGGGTGATCTGAGGTGTGAAGGTGCAGGAATTGGGGTGATCTGAGGTGTGAAGGTGCAGGAATTGGCGTGATCTGAGGAGTGAAGGTGCAGGAATTGGGGTGATCTGAGGTGTGAAGGTGCAGGAGTTGGGGCTGATCTAAAGTGTGACGGTGCAGGAATTGGGGTGATCTGAGGTGTGACGGTGCAGGAATTGGGGTGATCTGAGGTGTGAAGTTGCAGGAATTGGGTTGATCTGAGGTGTGAAGGTGCAGGAATTGGGGTGATCTGAGGTGTGAAGGTGCAGGAATTGGGGCTGATCTGAGGTGTGATAGTGCAGGAATTGGGGTGATCTGAGGTGTGAAGGTGCAGGAATTGGGGTGATCTGAGGTGTGATAGTGCAAGAATTGGGACTGATCTGAGGTGTGAAGGTGCAGGAATTGGGGTGATCTGAGGTGTGATAGTGCAGGAATTGGGGTGATCTGATTTGTGAAGGTGCAGGAATTGGGGTGATCTGAGGTGGGATAGTGCAGGAATTGGGGTGATCTGAGGTGTGATAGTGCAGGAATTGGGGTGATCTGAGGTGTGAAGGTGCAGAAATTGGGGTGGTCTGTGGTGTGAAGGTGCAGGAATTGGGGTGATCTGAGGTGTGATAGTGCAGGAATTGGGGTGATCTGAGGTGTGAAGGTGCAGGAATTGGGGTGATCTGAGGAGTGAAGGTGCAGGAATTGGGGCTGATCTGAGGTGTGACGGTGCAGGAATTGGGGTGATCTGAGGTGTGACGGTGCAGGAATTGGGGTGATCTGAGGTGTGAAGGTGCAGGAATTGGGGCTGATCTGAGGTGTAATAGTGCAGGAATTGGGGTGATCTGAGGTGTGAAGGTGCAGGAATTGGGGTGATCTGAGGTGTGATAGTGCAGGAATTGGGGTGATCTGATTTGTGAAGGTGCAGGAATTGGGGTGATCTGAGGTGTGACCGTGCAGGAATTGGGGTGATTTGAGGTGTGACCGTGCAGGAATTGGGGTGATCTGAGGTGTGAAGGTGCAGGAATTGGGGTGGTCTGAGGTGTGAAGGTGCAGGAATTGGGGTGATCTGAGGTGTGATAGTGCAGGAATTGGGGTGATCTGATTTGTGAAGGTGCAGGAATTGGGGTGATCTGAGGTGTGAAGGTGCAGGAATTGGGGTGATCTGAGGTGTGACCGTGCAGGAATTGGGGTGATCTGAGGTGTGAAGGTGCAGGAATTGGGGTGATCTGGGTGTGATAGTGCAGGAATTGGTGTGTGAAGGTGCAGGAATTGAGGTGATCTGATTTGTGAAGGTGCAGGAATTGGGGTGATCTGAGGTGTGAAGGTGCAGGAATTGGGGTGATCTGAGGTGTGAAGGTGCAGGAATTGGGGTGATCTGAGGTGTGAAGGTGCAGGAATTGGGGTAATCTGAGGTGTGACGGTGCAGGAATTGGGGTGGTCTGAGGTGTGAAGGTGCAGGAATTGGGGTGGTCTGAGGTGTGAAGGTGCAGGAATTGGGGTGATCTGAGGTGTGATAGTGCAGGAATTGGGGTGATCTGAGGTGTGAAGGTGCAGAAATTTGGGTGATCTGAGGTGTGATAGTGCAGGAATTGGGGTGATCTGATGTGTGAAGGTGCAGGAATTGGGGTGATCTGAGGTGTGAAGGAGCAGGAATTGGGGTGATCTGTGGTAGTAAGGTGCAGGAATTGGAGCTGATCTGAGGTGTGAAGGTGCAGGAATTGGGGTGATCTGAGGTGTGAAGGTGCAGGAATTGGGGTGATCTGAGGTGTGAAGGTGCAGGAATTGGGGTGATCTGAGGTGTGAAGGTGCAGGAATTGGGGTGATCTGAGGTGTGATAGTGCAGAAATTGGGGTGATCTGAGGTGTGAAGGTGCAGGAATTGGGGTGATCTGAGGTGTAGGAATTGGGGTGATCTGAGGAGTGAAGGTGCAGGAATTGGGGTGATCTGAGGTGTGAAGGTGCAGGAATTGGGGTGATCTGAGGTGTGAAGGTGCAGGAATTGGGGCTGATCTGAGGTGTGACCGTGCAGGAATTGGGGTGATCTGAGGTGTGATAGTGCAGGAATTGGGGTGATCTGAGGTGTGAAGGTGCAGAAATTTGGGTGATCTGAGGTGTGATAGTGCAGGAATTGGGGTGATCTGATGTGTGAAGGTGCAGGAATTGGGGTGATCTGAGGTGTGAAGGAGCAGGAATTGGGGTGATCTGTGGTAGTAAGGTGCAGGAATTGGAGCTGATCTGAGGTGTGAAGGTGCAGGAATTGGGGTGATCTGAGGTGTGAAGGTGCAGGAATTGGGGTGATCTGAGGTGTGAAGGTGCAGGAATTGGGGTGATCTGAGGTGTGAAGGTGCAGGAATTGGGGTGATCTGAGGTGTGATAGTGCAGAAATTGGGGTGATCTGAGGTGTGAAGGTGCAGGAATTGGGGTGATCTGAGGTGTAGGAATTGGGGTGATCTGAGGAGTGAAGGTGCAGGAATTGGGGTGATCTGAGGTGTGAAGGTGCAGGAATTGGGGTGATCTGAGGTGTGAAGGTGCAGGAATTGGGGCTGATCTGAGGTGTGACCGTGCAGGAATTGGGGTGATCTGAGGAGTGAAGGTGCAGGAATTGGGGTGATCTGAGGTGTGAAGGTGCAGGAGTTGGGGCTGATCTGAGGTGTGACGGTGCAGGAATTGGGGTGATCTGAGGTGTGACGGTGCAGGAATTGGGGTGATCTGATGTGTGAAGGTGCAGGAATTGGGGCTGATCTGAGGTGTGACGGTGCAGGAATTGGGGTGATCTGTGGTGTGAAGGTGCAGGAATTGGGGCTGATCTGAGGTGTGACGGTGCAGGAATTGGGGTGATCTGAGGTGTGACGGTGCAGGAATTGGGGTGATCTGAGGTGTGAAGGTGCAGGAATTGGGGTGATCTGAGGTGTGACGGTGCAGGAATTGGGGTGATCTGAGGTGTGAAGGTGCAGGAATTGGGGTGATCTGAGGTGTGAAGGTGCAGGAATTGGGGTGATCTGAGGTGTGATAGTGCAGGAATTGGGGTGATCTGAGGTGTGAAGGTGCAGGAATTGGGGTGATCTGAGGTGTGAAGGTGCAGGAATTGGAGCTGATCTGAGGTAGTAAGGTGCAGGAATTGGGGTGATCTGAGGTGTGAAGGTGCAGGAATTGGGGTGATCTGAGGTGTGAAGGTGCAGGAATTGGGGTGATCTGAGGTGTGAAGGTGCAGGAATTGGGGTGATCTGAGGTGTGAAGGTGCAGAAATTGGGGTGATCTGAGGTGTGAAGGTGCAGGAATTGGGGTGATCTGAGGTGTAGGAATTGGGGTGATCTGAGGAGTGAAGGTGCAGGAATTGGGGTGATCTGAGGTGTGAAGGTGCAGGAATTGGGGTGATCTGAGGTGTGAAGGTGCAGGAATTGGGGCTGATCTGAGGTGTGACCGTGCAGGAATTGGGGTGATCTGAGGAGTGAAGGTGCAGGAATTGGGGTGATCTGAGGTGTGAAGGTGCAGGAGTTGGGGCTGATCTGAGGTGTGACGGTGCAGGAATTGGGGTGATCTGAGGTGTGACGGTGCAGGAATTGGGGTGATCTGATGTGTGAAGGTGCAGGAATTGGGGCTGATCTGAGGTGTGACGGTGCAGGAATTGGGGTGATCTGTGGTGTGAAGGTGCAGGAATTGGGGCTGATCTGAGGTGTGACGGTGCAGGAATTGGGGTGATCTGAGGTGTGACGGTGCAGGAATTGGGGTGATCTGAGGTGTGAAGGTGCAGGAATTGGGGTGATCTGAGGTGTGACGGTGCAGGAATTGGGGTGATCTGAGGTGTGAAGGTGCAGGAATTGGGGTGATCTGAGGTGTGAAGGTGCAGGAATTGGGGTGATCTGAGGTGTGATAGTGCAGGAATTGGGGTGATCTGAGGTGTGATAGTGCAGGAATTGGGGTGATCTGAGGTGTGAAGGTGCAGGAATTGGGGTGATCTGAGGTGTGAAGGTGCAGGAATTGGGGTGATCTGAGGTGTGACGGTGCAGGAATTGGGGTGGTCTGAGGTGTGAAGGTGCAGGAATTGGGGTGGTCTGAGGTGTGAAGGTGCAGGAATTGGGGTGATCTGAGGTGTGAAGGTGCAGGAATTGGGGTGATCTGAGGTGTGAAGGTGCAGGAATTGGGGTGATCTGAGGTGTGATAGTGCAGGAATTGGGACTGATCTGAGGTGTGATAGTGCAGGAATTGGGACTGATCTGAGGTGTGAAGGTGCAGGAATTGGGGTGATCTGAGGTGTGATAGTGCAGGAATTGGGGTGATCTGATTTTTGAAGGTGCAGGAATTGGGGTGATCTGAGGTGTGATAGTGCAGGAATTGGGGTGATCTGAGGTGTGATAGTGCAGGAATTGGGGTGATCTGAGGTGTGATAGTGCAGGAATTGGGGTGATCTGAGGTGGGATAGTGCAGGAGTTGGTGTGTGAAGGTGCAGGAATTGAGGTGATCTGATTTGTGAAGGTGCAGGAATTGGGGTGATCTGAGGTGTGAAGGTGCAGGAATTGGGGTGATCTGAGGTGTGATAGTGCAGGAATTGGGGTGATCTGAGGTGGGATAGTGCAGGAATTGGGGTGATCTGAGGTGTGATAGTGCAGGAATTGGGGTGATCTGAGGTGTGAAGGTGCAGGAATTGGGGTGCTCTGAGGTGGGATAGTGCAGGAATTGGGGTGATCTGAGGTGTGAAGGTGCAGGAGTTGGGGCTGATCTGAGGTGTGACGATGCAGGAATTGGGGTGATCTGAGGTGTGACGGTGCAGGAATTGGGGTGATCTGAGGTGTGAAGTTGCAGGAATTGGGGCTGATCTGAGGTGTGAAGTTGCAGGAATTGGGGTGATCTGAGGAGTGAAGGTGCAGGAATTGGGGTGATCTGAGGTGTGAAGTTGCAGGAATTGGGGTGATCTGAGGTGTGAAGTTGCAGGAATTGGGGTGATCTGAGGAGTGAAGGTGCAGGAATTGGGGTGATCTGAGGTGTGAAGGTGCAGGAATTGGGGTGATCTGAGATGTGAAGGTGCAGGAATTGGGGCTGATCTGAGGTGTGACGGTGCAGGAATTGGGGTGATCTGAGGTGTGAAGGTGCAGGAATTGGGGTGATCTGAGGTGTGAAGGTGCAGGAATTGGGGTGATCTGAGGTGGGAAGGTGCAGGAATTGGGGTGATTTGAGGTGTGACCGTGCAGGAATTGGGGTGATCTGAGGTGTGAAGGTGCAGGAATTGGGGTGATCTGAGGTGTGAAGGTGCAGGAATTGGGGTGATCTGATTTGTGAAGGTGCAGGAATTGGGGTGATCTGAGGTGGGAAGGTGCAGGAATTGGGGTGATTTGAGGTGTGACCGTGCAGGAATTGGGGTGATCTGAGGTGTGAAGGTGCAGGAATTGGGGTGATCTGAGGTGTGAAGGTGCAGGAATTGGGGTGATCTGAGGTGTGATAATGCAGGAATTGGGGTGATCTGAGGTTTGAAGTTGCAGGAATTGGGGTGATCTGAGGTGTGAAGGTGCAGGAATTGGGGTGATCTGAGGTGTGACGGTGCAGGAATTGGGGCTGATCTGAGGTGTGACGGTGCAGGAATTGGGGTGATCTGTGGTGTGAAGGTGCAGGAATTGGGGATGATCTGAGGTGTGACGGTGCAGGAATTGGGGTGATCTGAGGTGTGATAATGCAGGAATTGGGGTGATCTGAGGTGTGAAGGTGCAGGAATTGGGGTGATCTTAGGTGTGAAGGTGCAGGAATTGGGGTGATCTGAGGTGGGAAGGTGCAGGAATTGGGGTGATTTGAGGTGTGACCGTGCAGGAATTGGGGTGATCTGAGGTGTGAAGGTGCAGGAATTGGGGTGATCTGATTTGTGAAGGTGCAGGAATTGGGGTGATCTGAGGTGGGAAGGTGCAGGAATTGGGGTGATCTGAGGTGTGAAGGTGCAGGAATTGGGGTGATCTGATTTGTGAAGGTGCAGGAATTGGGGTGATCTGAGGTGGGAAGGTGCAGGAATTGGGGTGATTTGAGGTGTGACGGTGCAGGAATTGGGGCTGATCTGAGGTGTGACGGTGCAGGAATTGGGGTGATCTGAGGTGTGACGGTGCAGGAATTGGGGTGATCTGAGGTGTGAAGGTGCAGGAATTGGGGTGATCTGAGGTGGGATAGTGCAGGAATTGGGGTGATCTGAGGTGTGATAGTGCAGGAATTGGGGTGATCTGAGGTGTGAAGGTGCAGAAATTGGGGTAGTCTGAGGTGTGAAGGTGCAGGAATTGGGGTGATCTGAGGTGTGATAGTGCAGGAATTGGGGTGATCTGAGGTGTGAAGGTGCAGGAATTGGGGTGATCTGAGGTGTGAAGGTGCAGGAATTGGGGTGATCTGAGGTGTGACGGTGCAGGAATTGGGGTGATCTGAGGTGTGACGGTGCAGGAATTGGGGTGATCTGAGGTGTGAAGTTGCAGGAATTGGGGCTGATCTGAGGTGTGACGGTGCAGGAATTGGGGTGATCTGAGGAGTGAAGGTGCAGGATTTGGGGTGATCTGAGGTGTGATAGTGCAAGAATTGGGGCTGATCTGAGGTGTGATAGTGCAGGAATTGGGGCTGATCTGAGGTGTGACGGTGCAGGAATTGGGGTGATCTGAGGTGTGAAGGTGCAGGAATTGGGGTGATCTGAGGTGTGAAGGTGCAGGAATTGGGGTGATCTGAGGTGGGAAGGTGCAGGAATTGGGGTGATTTGAGGTGTGACCGTGCAGGAATTGGGGTGATCTGAGGTGTGAAGGTGCAGGAATTGGGGTGATCTGATTTGTGAAGGTGCAGGAATTGGGGTGATCTGAGGTGGGAAGGTGCAGGAATTGGGGTGATTTGAGGTGTGACCGTGCAGGAATTGGGGTGATCTGAGGTGTGAAGGTGCAGGAATTGGGGTGATCTGAGGTGTGAAGGTGCAGGAATTGGGGTGATCTGATTTGTGAAGGTGCAGGAATTGGGGTGATCTGAGGTGGGAAGGTGCAGGAATTGGGGTGATTTGAGGTGTGACGGTGCAGGAATTGGGGCTGATCTGAGGTGTGACGGTGCAGGAATTGGGGTGATCTGAGGTGTGACGGTGCAGGAATTGGGGTGATCTGAGGTGTGATTATGCAGGAATTGGGGTGATCTGAGGTGTGAAGTTGCAGGAATTGGGGTGATCTGAGGTGTGAAGGTGCAGGAATTGGGGTGATCTGAGGTGTGACCGTGCAGGAATTGGGGTGATTTGAGGTGTGACGGTGCAGGAATTGGGGCTGATCTGAGGTGTGACGGTGCAGGAATTGGGGTGATATGTGGTGTGAAGGTGCAGGAATTGGGGCTGATCTGAGGTGTGACGGTGCAGGAATTGGGGTGATCTGAGGTGTGACGGTGCAGGAATTGGGGTGATCTGAGGTGTGATAATGCAGGAATTGGGGTGATCTGAGGTGTGAAGGTGCAGGAATTGGGGTGATCTGAGGTGTGACCGTGCAGGAATTGGGGTGATCTGATTTGTGAAGGTGCAGGAATTGGGGTGATCTGAGGTGTGATAGTGCAGGAATTGGGGTGATCTGAGGTGTGAAGGTGCAGGAATTGGGACTGATCTGAGGTGTGAAGGTGCAGGAATTGGGGTGATCTGAGGTGTGAAGGTGCAGGAATTGGGGTGATCTGATTTGTGAAGGTGCAGGAATTGGGGTGATCTGAGGTGTGAAGGTGCAGGAATTGGGGTGATCTAAGGTGTGAAGGTGCAGGAATTGGGGTGGTCTGAGGTGTGATAGTGCAGGAATTGGGGTGATCTGAGGTGTGAAGGTGCAGGAATTGGGGTGATCTGAGGTGTGAAGGTGCAGGAATTGGGGCTGATCTGAGGTGTGACGGTGCAGGAATTGGGGTGATCTGAGGAGTGAAGGTGCAGGAATTGGGGTGATCTGAGGTGTGAAGGTGCAGGAGTTGGGGCTGATCTGAGGTGTGACGGTGCAGGAATTGGGGTGATCTGAGGTGTGACGGTGCAGGAATTGGGGTGATCTGAGGTGTGAAGTTGCAGGAATTGGGACTGATCTGAGGTGTGAAGGTGCAGGAATTGGGGTGATCTGAGGTGTGAAGGTGCAGGAATTGGGGTGATCTGAGGTGTGAAGGTGCAGGAATTGGGGTGATCTGAGGTGTGACCGTGCAGGAATTGGGGTGATTTGAGGTGTGACCGTGCAGGAATTGGGGTGATCTGAGGTGTGAAGGTGCAGGAATTGGGGTGATCTGAGGTGTGATAGTGCAGGAATTGGGGTGATCTGATTTGTGAAGGTGCAGGAATTGGGGTGATCTGAGGTGTGAGTGCAGGAATTGGGGTGATCTGAGGTGTGAAGGTGCAGGAATTGGGGTGATCTGAGGTGTGAAGGTGCAGGAATTGGGGTGATCTGAGGTGTGAAGGTGCAGGAATTGGGGCTGATCTGAGGTGTGATAGTGCAGGAATTGGGGTGATCTGAGGTGTGAAGGTGCAGGAATTGGGGTGATCTGAGGTGTGAAGGTGCAGGAATTGGGGCTGATCTGAGGTGTGACGGTGCAGGAATTGGGGTGATCTGAGGAGTGAAGGTGCAGGAGTTGGGGCTGATCTGAGGTGTGACGGTGCAGGAGTTGGGGCTGATCTGAGGTGTGAAGGTGCAGGAATTGGGGTGATCTGAGGTGTGACGGTGCAGGAATTGGGGTGATCTGAGGTGTGACGGTGCAGGAATTGGGGTGATCTGAGGTGTGAAGTTGCAGGAATTGGGTTGATCTGAGGTGTGAAGGTGCAGGAATTGGGTTGATCTGAGGTGTGAAGGTGCAGGAATTGGGGTGATCTGAGGTGTGAAGGTGCAGGAATTGGGGTGATCTGAGGTGTGATAGTGCAAGAATTGGGACTGATCTGAGGTGTGAAGGTGCAGGAATTGGGGTGATCTGAGGTGTGATAGTGCAGGAATTGGGGTGATCTGATTTGTGAAGGTGCAGGAATTGGGGTGATCTGAGGTGTGAAGGTGCAGGAATTGGGGTGATCTGAGGTGTGACCGTGCAGGAATTGGGGTGATTTGAGGTGTGACCGTGCAGGAATTGGGGTGATCTGAGGTGTGAAGGTGCAGGAATTGGGGTGATCTGAGGTGTGATAGTGCAGGAATTGGGGTGATCTGATTTGTGAAGGTGCAGGAATTGGGGTGATCTGAGGTGTGATAGTGCAGGAATTGGGGTGATCTGAGGTGTGATAGTGCAGGAATTGGTGTGTGAAGGTGCAGGAATTGGGGTGATCTGAGGTGGGATAGTGCAGGAATTGGGGTGATCTGAGGTGTGAAGGTGCAGGAATTGGGGTGATCTGAGGTGGGATAGTGCAGGAATTGGGGTGATCTGAGGTGTGAAGGTGCAGGAATTGGGGTGATCTGAGGTGTGATAGTGCAGGAATTGGTGTGTGAAGGTGCAGGAATTGGGGTGATCTGAGGTGGGATAGTGCAGGAATTGGGGTGATCTGAGGTGTGATAGTGCAGGAATTGGGGTGATCTGAGGTGTGAAGGTGCAGAAATTGGGGTGGTCTGAGGTGTGAAGGTGCAGGAATTGGGGTGATCTGAGGTGTGATAGTGCAGGAATTGGGGTGATCTGAGGTGTGAAGGTGCAGGAATTGGGGTGATCTGAGGTGTGAAGGTGCAGGAGTTGGGGCTGATCTGAGGTGTGACGGTGCAGGAATTGGGGCTGATCTGAGGTGTGACGGTGCAGGAATTGGGGTGATCTGAGGAGTGAAGGTGCAGGAGTTGGGGCTGATCTGAGGTGTGACGGTGCAGGAATTGGGGTGATCTGAGGTGTGACGGTGCAGGAATTGGGGTGATCTGAGGTGTGAAGTTGCAGGAATTGGGACTGATCTGAGGTGTGAAGGTGCAGGAATTGGGGTGATCTGAGGTGTGAAGGTGCAGGAATTGGGGTGATCTGAGGTGTGAAGGTGCAGGAATTGGGGTGATCTGAGGTGTGACCGTGCAGGAATTGGGGTGATCTGAGGTGTGACCGTGCAGGAATTGGGGTGATTTGAGGTGTGACCGTGCAGGAATTGGGGTGATCTGAGGTGTGATAGTGCAGGAATTGGGGTGATCTGAGGTGTGAAGGTGCAGAAATTGGGGTGGTCTGAGGTGTGAAGGTGCAGGAATTGGGGTGATCTGAGGTGTGATAGTGCAGGAATTGGGGTGATCTGAGGTGTGAAGGTGCAGGAATTGGGGTGATCTGAGGTGTGAAGGTGCAGGAGTTGGGGCTGATCTGAGGTGTGACGGTGCAGGAATTGGGGCTGATCTGAGGTGTGACGGTGCAGGAATTGGGGTGATCTGAGGAGTGAAGGTGCAGGAGTTGGGGCTGATCTGAGGTGTGACGGTGCAGGAATTGGGGTGATCTGAGGTGTGACGGTGCAGGAATTGGGGTGATCTGAGGTGTGAAGTTGCAGGAATTGGGACTGATCTGAGGTGTGAAGGTGCAGGAATTGGGGTGATCTGAGGTGTGAAGGTGCAGGAATTGGGGTGATCTGAGGTGTGAAGGTGCAGGAATTGGGGTGATCTGAGGTGTGACCGTGCAGGAATTGGGGTGATCTGAGGTGTGACCGTGCAGGAATTGGGGTGATTTGAGGTGTGACCGTGCAGGAATTGGGGTGATCTGAGGTGTGAAGGTGCAGGAATTGGGGTGATCTGAGGTGTGATAGTGCAGGAATTGGGGTGATCTGATTTGTGAAGGTGCAGGAATTGGGGTGATCTGAGGTGTGATAGTGCAGGAATTGGGGTGATCTGAGGTGTGATAGTGCAGGAATTGGTGTGTGAAGGTGCAGGAATTGGGGTGATCTGAGGTGGGATAGTGCAGGAATTGGGGTGATCTGAGGTGTGAAGGTGCAGGAATTGGGGTGATCTGAGGTGTGATAGTGCAGGAATTGGGGTGATCTGAGGTGTGAAGGTGCAGGAATTGGGGTGATCTGAGGTGTGATAGTGCAGGAATTGGTGTGTGAAGGTGCAGGAATTGGGGTGATCTGAGGTGGGATAGTGCAGGAATTGGGGTGATCTGAGGTGTGAAGGTGCAGGAATTGGGGTGATCTGAGGTGTGAAGGTGCAGAAATTGGGGTGGTCTGAGGTGTGAAGGTGCAGGAATTGGGGTGATCTGAGGTGTGATAGTGCAGGAATTGGGGTGATCTGAGGTGTGAAGGTGCAGGAATTGGGGTGATCTGAGGTGTGAAGGTGCAGGAATTGGGGCTGATCTGAGGTGTGACGGTGCAGGAATTGGGGCTGATCTGAGGTGTGACGGTGCAGGAATTGGGGTGATCTGAGGAGTGAAGGTGCAGGAGTTGGGGCTGATCTGAGGTGTGACGGTGCAGGAGTTGGGGCTGATCTGAGGTGTGACGGTGCAGGAATTGGGGTGATCTGAGGTGTGACGGTGCAGGAATTGGGGTGATCTGAGGTGTGACCGTGCAGGAATTGGGGTGATTTGAGGTGTGACCGTGCAGGAATTGGGGTGATCTGAGGTGTGAAGGTGCAGGAATTGGGGTGATCTGAGGTGTGACGGTGCAGGAATTGGGGTGATCTGAGGTGTGAAGTTGCAGGAATTGGGTTGATCTGAGGTGTGAAGGTGCAGGAATTGGGTTGATCTGAGGTGTGAAGGTGCAGGAATTGGGGTGATCTGAGGTGTGAAGGTGCAGGAATTGGGGTGATCTGAGGTGTGAAGGTGCAGGAATTGGGGTCATCTGAGGTGTGATAGTGCAAGAATTGGGACTGATCTGAGGTGTGAAGGTGCAGGAATTGGGGTGATCTGAGGTGTGATAGTGCAGGAATTGGGGTGATCTGAGGTGTGACCGTGCAGGAATTGGGGTGATTTGAGGTGTGACCGTGCAGGAATTGGGGTGATCTGAGGTGTGAAGGTGCAGGAATTGGGGTGATCTGAGGTGTGATAGTGCAGGAATTGGGGTGATCTGATTTGTGAAGGTGCAGGAATTGGGGTGATCTGAGGTGTGAAGGTGCAGGAATTGGGGTGATCTGAGGTGTGACCGTGCAGGAATTGGGGTGATTTGAGGTGTGACCGTGCAGGAATTGGGGTGATCTGAGGTGTGAAGGTGCAGGAATTGGGGTGATCTGAGGTGTGATAGTGCAGGAATTGGGGTGATCTGATTTGTGAAGGTGCAGGAATTGGGGTGATCTGAGGTGTGATAGTGCAGGAATTGGGGTGATCTGAGGTGTGATAGTGCAGGAATTGGTGTGTGAAGGTGCAGGAATTGGGGTGATCTGAGGTGGGATAGTGCAGGAATTGGGGTGATCTGAGGTGTGAAGGTGCAGGAATTGGGGTGATCTGAGGTGGGATAGTGCAGGAATTGGGGTGATCTGAGGTGTGAAGGTGCAGGAATTGGGGTGATCTGAGGTGTGATAGTGCAGGAATTGGTGTGTGAAGGTGCAGGAATTGGGGTGATCTGAGGTGGGATAGTGCAGGAATTGGGGTGATCTGAGGTGTGATAGTGCAGGAATTGGGGTGATCTGAGGTGTGAAGGTGCAGAAATTGGGGTGGTCTGAGGTGTGAAGGTGCAGGAATTGGGGTGATCTGAGGTGTGATAGTGCAGGAATTGGGGTGATCTGAGGTGTGAAGGTGCAGGAATTGGGGTGATCTGAGGTGTGAAGGTGCAGGAGTTGGGGCTGATCTGAGGTGTGACGGTGCAGGAATTGGGGTGATCTGAGGTGTGACGGTGCAGGAATTGGGGTGATCTGAGGTGTGAAGGTGCAGGAATTGGGGTGATCTGAGGTGTGACGGTGCAGGAATTGGGGTGATCTGAGGTGTGACGGTGCAGGAATTGGGGTGATCTGAGGTGTGAAGTTGCAGGAATTGGGTTGATCTGAGGTGTGAAGGTGCAGGAATTGGGGTGATCTGAGGTGTGAAGGTGCAGGAATTGGGGTGATCTGAGGTGTGATAGTGCAGGAATTGGGACTGATCTGAGGTGTGAAGGTGCAGGAATTGGGGTGATCTGAGGTGTGATAGTGCAGGAATTGGGGTGATCTGAGGTGTGAAGGTGCAGGAATTGGGGTGATCTGAGGTGTGACCGTGCAGGAATTGGGGTGATCTGAGGTGTGAAGGTGCAGGAATTGGGGTGATCTGAGGTGTGAAGGTGCAGGAATTGGGGTGATCTGAGGTGTGATAGTGCAGGAATTGGGACTGATCTGAGGTGTGAAGGTGCAGGAATTGGGGTGATCTGAGGTGTGATAGTGCAGGAATTGGGGTGATCTGATTTGTGAAGGTGCAGGAATTGGGGTGATCTGAGGTGTGAAGGTGCAGGAATTGGGGTGATCTGAGGTGTGAAGGTGCAGGAATTGGGGTGATCTGAGGTGTGAAGGTGCAGGAATTGGGGTGATCTGAGGTGTGAAGGTGCAGGAATTGGTGTGTGAAGGTGCAGGAATTGAGGTGATCTGAGGTGTGAAGGTGCAGGAATTGGGGTGATCTGAGGTGTGAAGGTGCAGGAATTGGGGTGATCTGAGGTGTGATAGTGCAGGAATTGGGGTGATCTGAGGTGTGACGGTGCAGGAATTGGGGTGGTCTGAGGTGTGAAGGTGCAGGAATTGGGGTGGTCTGAGGTGTGAAGGTGCAGGAATTGGGGTGATCTGAGGTGTGATAGTGCAGGAATTGGGGTGATCTGAGGTGTGATAGTGCAGGAATTGGGGTGATCTGAGGTGTGAAGGAGCAGGAATTGGGGTGATCTGAGGTGTGAAGGTGCAGGAATTGGGGTGATCTGAGGTGTGAAGGTGCAGGAATTGGGGTGATCTGAGGTGTGATAGTGCAGGAATTGGGGTGATCTGATTTGTGAAGGTGCAGGAATTGGGGTGATCTGAGGTGTGAAGGAGCAGGAATCGGGGTGATCTGAGGTGTGAAGGTGCAGGAATTGGGGTGATCTGAGGTGTGAAGGTGCAGGAATTGGGGTGATCTGAGGTGTGAAGGTGCAGGAATTGGGGTGATCTGAGGTGTGATAGTGCAGGAATTGGGGTGATCTGATTTGTGAAGGTGCAGGAATTGGGGTGATCTGAGGTGTGAAGGTGCAGGAATTGGGGTGATCTGATGTGTGAAGGTGCAGGAATTGGGGTGATCTGAGGTGTGAAGGTGCAGGAATTGGGGTGATCTGAGGTGTGATAGTGCAGGAATTGGGGCTGATCTGAGGTGAGAAAGTGCAGGAATTGGGGTGATCTGAGGTGTGAAGGTGCAGGAATTGGGGTGATCTGAGGTGTGAAGGTGCAGGAATTGGGGTGATCTGAGGTGTGAAGGTGCAGGAGTTGGGGCTGATCTGAGGTGTGACGGTGCAGGAATTGGGGTGATCTGATTTGTGAAGGTGCAGGAATTGGGGTGATCTGAGGTGTGAAGGTGCAGGAATTGGGGTGATCTGAGGTGTGACGGTGCAGGAATTGGGTTGATCTGAGGTGTGAAGGTGCAGGAATTGGGGTGATCTGAGGTGTGAAGGTGCAGGAGTTGGGGCTGATCTGAGGTGTGACGGTGCAGGAATTGGGGTGATCTGAGGTGTGACGGTGCAGGAATTGGGGTGATCTGATTAGTGAAGGTGCAGGAATTGGGGTGATCTGAGGTGTGAAGGTGCAGGAATTGGGGCTGATCTGAGGTGTGACGGTGCAGGAATTGGGGTGATCTGTGGTGTGAAGGTGCAGGAATTGGGGCTGATCTGAGGTGTGACGGTGCAGGAATTGGGGTGATCTGAGGTGTGACGGTGCAGGAATTGGGGTGATCTGAGGTGTGATAATGCAGGAATTGGGGTGATCTGAGGTGTGAAGTTGCAGGAATTGGGGCTGATCTGAGGTGTTAAGGTGCAGGAATTGGGGTGATCTGAGGTGTGATAGTGCAGGAATTGGGGTGATCTGAGGTGTGAAGTTGCAGGAATTGGGGCTGATCTGAGGTGTGAAGGTGCAGGAATTGGGGTGATCTGAGGTGTGATAGTGCAGGAATTGGGGTGATCTGAGGTGTGAAGGTGCAGGAATTGGGGTGATCTGAGGTGTGAAGGTGCAGGAATTGGGGTGATCTGAGGTGTGACCGTGCAGGAATTGGGGTGATCTGAGGAGTGAAGGTGCAGGAATTGGGGTGATCTGAGGTGTGAAGGTGCAGAAGTTGGGGCTGATCTGAGGTGTGACGGTGCAGGAATTGGGGTGATCTGAGGTGTGACGGTGCAGGAATTGGGGCTGATCTGAGGTGTGACCGTGCAGGAATTGGGGTGATCTGAGGAGTGAAGGTGCAGGAATTGGGGTGATCTGAGGTGTGAAGGTGCAGAAGTTGGGGCTGATCTGAGGTGTGACGGTGCAGGAATTGGGGTGATCTGAGGTGTGACGGTGCAGGAATTGGGGTGATCTGAGGTGTGAAGTTGCAGGAATTGGGGATGATCTGAGGTGTGACGGTGCAGGAATTGGGGTGATCTGATTTGTGAAGGTGCAGGAATTGGGGTGATCTGATTTGTGAAGGTGCAGGAATTGGGGTGATCTGAGGTGTGAAGGTGCAGGAATTGGGGGTGATCTGAAGTGTGAAGTTGCAGGAATTGGGGTGATCTGAGGTGTGAAGTTGCAGGAATTGGGGTGATCTGAGGTGTGAAGTTGCAGGAATTGGGGTGATCTGAGGTGTGAAGGTGCAGGAATTGGGGTGATCTGAGGTGTGAAGGTGCAGGAATTGGGGGTGATCTGAAGTGTGAAGTTGCAGGAATTGGGGTGATCTGAGGTGTGAAGTTGCAGGAATTGGGGTGATCTGAGGTGTGAAGTTGCAGGAATTGGGGTGATCTGAGGTGTGAAGGTGCAGGAATTGGGTTGATCTGAGGTGTGAAGGTGCAGGAATTGGGGTGATCTGAGGTGTGAAGGTGCAGGAATTGGGGTGATCTGAGGTGTGAAGGTGCAGGAATTGGGGTGATCTGAGGTGTGAAGGTGCAGGAGTTGGGGCTGATCTGAGGTGTGACGGTGCAGGAATTGGGGTGATCTGAGGTGTGACGGTGCAGGAATTGGGGTGATCTGATTAGTGAAGGTGCAGGAATTGGGGTGATCTGAGGTGTGAAGGTGCAGGAATTGGGGCTGATCTGAGGTGTGACGGTGCAGGAATTGGGGTGATCTGTGGTGTGAAGGTGCAGGAATTGGGGCTGATCTGAGGTGTGACGGTGCAGGAATTGGGGTGATCTGAGGTGTGACGGTGCAGGAATTGGGGTGATCTGAGGTGTGATAATGCAGGAATTGGGGTGATCTGAGGTGTGAAGTTGCAGGAATTGGGGCTGATCTGAGGTGTTAAGGTGCAGGAATTGGGGTGATCTGAGGTGTGATAGTGCAGGAATTGGGGTGATCTGAGGTGTGAAGTTGCAGGAATTGGGGCTGATCTGAGGTGTGAAGGTGCAGGAATTGGGGTGATCTGAGGTGTGATAGTGCAGGAATTGGGGTGATCTGAGGTGTGAAGGTGCAGGAATTGGGGTGATCTGAGGTGTGAAGGTGCAGGAATTGGGGTGATCTGAGGTGTGACCGTGCAGGAATTGGGGTGATCTGAGGAGTGAAGGTGCAGGAATTGGGGTGATCTGAGGTGTGAAGGTGCAGAAGTTGGGGCTGATCTGAGGTGTGACGGTGCAGGAATTGGGGTGATCTGAGGTGTGACGGTGCAGGAATTGGGGCTGATCTGAGGTGTGACCGTGCAGGAATTGGGGTGATCTGAGGAGTGAAGGTGCAGGAATTGGGGTGATCTGAGGTGTGAAGGTGCAGAAGTTGGGGCTGATCTGAGGTGTGACGGTGCAGGAATTGGGGTGATCTGAGGTGTGACGGTGCAGGAATTGGGGTGATCTGAGGTGTGAAGTTGCAGGAATTGGGGATGATCTGAGGTGTGACGGTGCAGGAATTGGGGTGATCTGATTTGTGAAGGTGCAGGAATTGGGGTGATCTGATTTGTGAAGGTGCAGGAATTGGGGTGATCTGAGGTGTGAAGGTGCAGGAATTGGGGGTGATCTGAAGTGTGAAGTTGCAGGAATTGGGGTGATCTGAGGTGTGAAGTTGCAGGAATTGGGGTGATCTGAGGTGTGAAGTTGCAGGAATTGGGGTGATCTGAGGTGTGAAGGTGCAGGAATTGGGGTGATCTGAGGTGTGAAGGTGCAGGAATTGGGGGTGATCTGAAGTGTGAAGTTGCAGGAATTGGGGTGATCTGAGGTGTGAAGTTGCAGGAATTGGGGTGATCTGAGGTGTGAAGTTGCAGGAATTGGGGTGATCTGAGGTGTGAAGGTGCAGGAATTGGGGTGATCTGAGGTGTGAAGGTGCAGGAATTGGGGTGATCTGAGGTGTGAAGGTGCAGGAATTGGGGTGATCTGAGGTGTGAAGGTGCAGGAATTGGGGTGATCTGAGGTGTGAAGGTGCAGGAATTGGGGTGATCTGAGGTGTGAAGGTGCAGGAATTGGGGTGATCTGAGGTGTGAAGGTGCAGGAATTGGGGGTGATCTGAAGTGTGAAGTTGCAGGAATTGGGGTGATCTGAGGTGTGAAGGTGCAGGAATTGGGGTGATCTGAGGTGTGAAGGTGCAGGAATTGGGTTGATCTGAGGTGTGAAGTTGCAGGAATTGGGGTGATCTGAGGTGTGAAGGTGCAGAAATTGGGGTGATCTGAGGTGTGAAGGTGCAGGAATTGGGGTGATCTGAGGTGTGAAGGTGCAGGAATTGGGGTGATCTGAGGTGTGAAGGTGCAGGAATTGGGGGTGATCTGAAGTGTGAAGTTGCAGGAATTGGGGTGATCTGAGGTGTGAAGGTGCAGGAATTGGGGTGATCTGAGGTGTGAAGGTGCAGGAATTGGGTTGATCTGAGGTGTGAAGGTGCAGGAATTGGGGTGATCTGAGGTGTGAAGGTGCAGGAATTGGGGTGATCTGAGGTGTGAAGGTGCAGGAATTGGGGTGATCTGAGGTGTGAAGGTGCAGGAATTGGGTTGATCTGAGGTGTGAAGGTGCAGGAATTGGGGTGATCTGAGGTGTGATAGTGCAGGAATTGGGGCTAATCTGAGGTGTGATAGTGCAGGAATTGGGGTGATCTGAGGTGTGAAGGTGCAGGAATTGGGGTGATCTGAGGTGTGAAGGTGCAAGAATTGGGGCTGATCTGATTTGTGAAGGTGCAGGAATTGGGGTGATCTGAGGTGTGAAGGTGCAGGAATTGGGGTGGTCTGATTTGTGAAGGTGCAGGAATTGGGGTGATCTGAGGTGTGAAGGTGCAGGAATTGGGGTGATCTGAGGTGTGAAGGTGCAGGAATTGGGGTGATCTGAGGTGTGAAGGTGCAGGAATTGGGTTGATCTGAGGTGTGAAGGTGCAGGAATTGGGGTGATCTGAGGTGTGAAGGTGCAGGAATTGGGGTGATCTGAGGTGTGAAGGTGCAGGAATTGGGGTGATCTGAGGTGTGAAGGTGCAGGAATTGGGTTGATCTGAGGTGTGAAGGTGCAGGAATTGGGGTGATCTGAGGTGTGATAGTGCAGGAATTGGGGCTAATCTGAGGTGTGATAGTGCAGGAATTGGGGTGATCTGAGGTGTGAAGGTGCAGGAATTGGGGTGATCTGAGGTGTGAAGGTGCAGGAATTGGGGTGATCTGAGGTGTGAAGGTGCAAGAATTGGGGCTGATCTGATTTGTGAAGGTGCAGGAATTGGGGTGATCTGAGGTGTGAAGGTGCAGGAATTGGGGTGATCTGATTTGTGAAGGTGCAGGAATTGGGGTGATCTGAGGTGTGAAGGTGCAGGAATTGGGGTGATCTGAGGTGTGAAGGTGCAGGAATTGGGGTGATCTGAGGTGTGAAGGTGCAGGAATTGGGGTGATCTGAGGTGTGAAGGTGCAGGAATTGGGTTGATCTGAGGTGTGAAGGTGCAGGAATTGGGGTGATCTGAGGTGTGAAGTTGCAGGAATTGGGGATGATCTGAGGTGTGACGGTGCAGGAATTGGGGTGATCTGATTTGTGAAGGTGCAGGAATTGGGGTGATCTGATTTGTGAAGGTGCAGGAATTGGGGTGATCTGAGGTGTGAAGGTGCAGGAATTGGGGGTGATCTGAAGTGTGAAGTTGCAGGAATTGGGGTGATCTGAGGTGTGAAGTTGCAGGAATTGGGGTGATCTGAGGTGTGAAGTTGCAGGAATTGGGGTGATCTGAGGTGTGAAGGTGCAGGAATTGGGGTGATCTGAGGTGTGAAGGTGCAGGAATTGGGGGTGATCTGAAGTGTGAAGTTGCAGGAATTGGGGTGATCTGAGGTGTGAAGTTGCAGGAATTGGGGTGATCTGAGGTGTGAAGTTGCAGGAATTGGGGTGATCTGAGGTGTGAAGGTGCAGGAATTGGGTTGATCTGAGGTGTGAAGGTGCAGGAATTGGGGTGATCTGAGGTGTGAAGGTGCAGGAATTGGGGTGATCTGAGGTGTGAAGGTGCAGGAATTGGGGTGATCTGAGGTGTGAAGGTGCAGGAGTTGGGGCTGATCTGAGGTGTGACGGTGCAGGAATTGGGGTGATCTGAGGTGTGACGGTGCAGGAATTGGGGTGATCTGATTAGTGAAGGTGCAGGAATTGGGGTGATCTGAGGTGTGAAGGTGCAGGAATTGGGGCTGATCTGAGGTGTGACGGTGCAGGAATTGGGGTGATCTGTGGTGTGAAGGTGCAGGAATTGGGGCTGATCTGAGGTGTGACGGTGCAGGAATTGGGGTGATCTGAGGTGTGACGGTGCAGGAATTGGGGTGATCTGAGGTGTGATAATGCAGGAATTGGGGTGATCTGAGGTGTGAAGTTGCAGGAATTGGGGCTGATCTGAGGTGTTAAGGTGCAGGAATTGGGGTGATCTGAGGTGTGATAGTGCAGGAATTGGGGTGATCTGAGGTGTGAAGTTGCAGGAATTGGGGCTGATCTGAGGTGTGAAGGTGCAGGAATTGGGGTGATCTGAGGTGTGATAGTGCAGGAATTGGGGTGATCTGAGGTGTGAAGGTGCAGGAATTGGGGTGATCTGAGGTGTGAAGGTGCAGGAATTGGGGTGATCTGAGGTGTGACCGTGCAGGAATTGGGGTGATCTGAGGAGTGAAGGTGCAGGAATTGGGGTGATCTGAGGTGTGAAGGTGCAGAAGTTGGGGCTGATCTGAGGTGTGACGGTGCAGGAATTGGGGTGATCTGAGGTGTGACGGTGCAGGAATTGGGGCTGATCTGAGGTGTGACCGTGCAGGAATTGGGGTGATCTGAGGAGTGAAGGTGCAGGAATTGGGGTGATCTGAGGTGTGAAGGTGCAGAAGTTGGGGCTGATCTGAGGTGTGACGGTGCAGGAATTGGGGTGATCTGAGGTGTGACGGTGCAGGAATTGGGGTGATCTGAGGTGTGAAGTTGCAGGAATTGGGGATGATCTGAGGTGTGACGGTGCAGGAATTGGGGTGATCTGATTTGTGAAGGTGCAGGAATTGGGGTGATCTGATTTGTGAAGGTGCAGGAATTGGGGTGATCTGAGGTGTGAAGGTGCAGGAATTGGGGGTGATCTGAAGTGTGAAGTTGCAGGAATTGGGGTGATCTGAGGTGTGAAGTTGCAGGAATTGGGGTGATCTGAGGTGTGAAGTTGCAGGAATTGGGGTGATCTGAGGTGTGAAGGTGCAGGAATTGGGGTGATCTGAGGTGTGAAGGTGCAGGAATTGGGGGTGATCTGAAGTGTGAAGTTGCAGGAATTGGGGTGATCTGAGGTGTGAAGTTGCAGGAATTGGGGTGATCTGAGGTGTGAAGTTGCAGGAATTGGGGTGATCTGAGGTGTGAAGGTGCAGGAATTGGGGTGATCTGAGGTGTGAAGGTGCAGGAATTGGGGTGATCTGAGGTGTGAAGGTGCAGGAATTGGGGTGATCTGAGGTGTGAAGGTGCAGGAATTGGGGTGATCTGATTTGTGAAGGTGCAGGAATTGGGGTGATCTGAGGTGTGAAGGTGCAGGAATTGGGGTGATCTGAGGTGTGAAGGTGCAGGAATTGGGGGTGATCTGAAGTGTGAAGTTGCAGGAATTGGGGTGATCTGAGGTGTGAAGGTGCAGGAATTGGGGTGATCTGATTTGTGAAGGTGCAGGAATTGGGGTGATCTGAGGTGTGAAGGTGCAGGAATTGGGGTGATCTGAGGTGTGAAGGTGCAGGAATTGGGTTGATCTGAGGTGTGAAGGTGCAGGAATTGGGGTGATCTGAGGTGTGAAGGTGCAGGAATTGGGGTGATCTGAGGTGTGAAGGTGCAGGAATTGGGTTGATCTGAGGTGTGAAGGTGCAGGAATTGGGGTGATCTGAGGTGTGATAGTGCAGGAATTGGGGCTAATCTGAGGTGTGATAGTGCAGGAATTGGGGTGATCTGAGGTGTGAAGGTGCAGGAATTGGGGTGATCTGAGGTGTGAAGGTGCAGGAATTGGGGTGATCTGAGGTGTGAAGGTGCAGGAATTGGGGTGATCTGAGGTGTGAAGGTGCAAGAATTGGGGCTGATCTGATTTGTGAAGGTGCAGGAATTGGGGTGATCTTAGGTGTGAAGGTGCAGGAATTGGGGTGATCTGAGGTGTGAAGTTGCAGGAATTGGGGTGATCTGAGGTGTGAAGGTGCAGGAATTGGGGTGATCTGAGGTGTGAAGGTGCAAGAATTGGGGTGATCTGAGGTGTGAAGTTGCAGGAATTGGGGTGATCTGAGGTGTGAAGGTGCAGGAATTGGGTTGATCTGAGGTGTGAAGTTGCAGGAATTGGGGTGATCTGAGGTGTGAAGGTGCAGAAATTGGGGTGATCTGAGGTGTGAAGGTGCAGGAATTGGGGTGATCTGAGGTGTGAAGGTGCAGGAATTGGGGTGATCTGAGGTGTGAAGGTGCAGGAATTGGGGGTGATCTGAAGTGTGAAGTTGCAGGAATTGGGGTGATCTGAGGTGTGAAGGTGCAGGAATTGGGGTGATCTGAGGTGTGAAGGTGCAGGAATTGGGTTGATCTGAGGTGTGAAGGTGCAGGAATTGGGGTGATCTGAGGTGTGAAGGTGCAGGAATTGGGGTGATCTGAGGTGTGAAGGTGCAGGAATTGGGGTGATCTGAGGTGTGAAGGTGCAGGAATTGGGTTGATCTGAGGTGTGAAGGTGCAGGAATTGGGGTGATCTGAGGTGTGATAGTGCAGGAATTGGGGCTAATCTGAGGTGTGATAGTGCAGGAATTGGGGTGATCTGAGGTGTGAAGGTGCAGGAATTGGGGTGATCTGAGGTGTGAAGGTGCAAGAATTGGGGCTGATCTGATTTGTGAAGGTGCAGGAATTGGGGTGATCTGAGGTGTGAAGGTGCAGGAATTGGGGTGATCTGATTTGTGAAGGTGCAGGAATTGGGGTGATCTGAGGTGTGAAGGTGCAGGAATTGGGGTGATCTGAGGTGTGAAGGTGCAGGAATTGGGGTGATCTGAGGTGTGAAGGTGCAGGAATTGGGTTGATCTGAGGTGTGAAGGTGCAGGAATTGGGGTGATCTGAGGTGTGAAGGTGCAGGAATTGGGGTGATCTGAGGTGTGAAGGTGCAGGAATTGGGGTGATCTGAGGTGTGAAGGTGCAGGAATTGGGTTGATCTGAGGTGTGAAGGTGCAGGAATTGGGGTGATCTGAGGTGTGATAGTGCAGGAATTGGGGCTAATCTGAGGTGTGATAGTGCAGGAATTGGGGTGATCTGAGGTGTGAAGGTGCAGGAATTGGGGTGATCTGAGGTGTGAAGGTGCAGGAATTGGGGTGATCTGAGGTGTGAAGGTGCAAGAATTGGGGCTGATCTGATTTGTGAAGGTGCAGGAATTGGGGTGATCTGAGGTGTGAAGGTGCAGGAATTGGGGTGATCTGATTTGTGAAGGTGCAGGAATTGGGGTGATCTGAGGTGTGAAGGTGCAGGAATTGGGGTGATCTGAGGTGTGAAGGTGCAGGAATTGGGGTGATCTGAGGTGTGAAGGTGCAGGAATTGGGGTGATCTGAGGTGTGAAGGTGCAGGAATTGGGTTGATCTGAGGTGTGAAGGTGCAGGAATTGGGGTGATCTGAGGTGTGGAGGTGCAGGAATTGGGGCTAATCTGAGGTGTGATAGTGCAGGAATTGGGGTGATCTGAGGTGTGAAGGTGCAGGAATTGGGGTGATCTGAGGTGTGAAGGTGCAGGAATTGGGGTGATCTGAGGTGTGAAGGTGCAAGAATTGGGGCTGATCTGATTTGTGAAGGTGCAGGAATTGGGGTGATCTGAGGTGTGAAGGTGCAGGAATTGGGGTGATCTGATTTGTGAAGGTGCAGGAATTGGGGTGATCTGAGGTGTGAAGGTGCAGGAATTGGGGTGATCTGAGGTGTGAAGGTGCAGGAATTGGGGTGATCTGAGGTGTGAAGGTGCAGGAATTGGGTTGATCTGAGGTGTGAAGGTGCAGGAATTGGGGTGATCTGAGGTGTGATAGTGCAGGAATTGGGGCTAATCTGAGGTGTGATAGTGCAGGAATTGGGGTGATCTGAGGTGTGAAGGTGCAGGAATTGGGGTGATCTGAGGTGTGAAGGTGCAGGAATTGGGGTGATCTGAGGTGTGAAGGTGCAAGAATTGGGGCTGATCTGATTTGTGAAGGTGCAGGAATTGGGGTGATCTGAGGTGTGAAGGTGCAGGAATTGGGGTGATCTGATTTGTGAAGGTGCAGGAATTGGGGTGATCTGAGGTGTGAAGGTGCAGGAATTGGGGTGATCTGAGGTGTGAAGGTGCAGGAATTGGGGTGATCTGAGGTGTGAAGGTGCAGGAATTGGGTTGATCTGAGGTGTGAAGGTGCAGGAATTGGGGTGATCTGATTTGTGAAGGTGCAAAGCTCAGTTGATTTCTTACTATTATTCAAGCGGTTTACAGCAGTTACTTTATATGAAGTTGACAGTTGTTTTTTATGTATCTCCCAATTTCTCTGAAAACATTTTTCGGCACATTGTGCCCAAAAAGTTTGTCTACCCCTTGATTAGAGTAACCCTCATCTTGTGCTGCTTCATACCATTTTTAGGACTCAACCATCAAAACAGGATTTAAAGTAAGACAATAAAAACCACATCATATGGCAGCTCTGATCTAAATTGGACCCAGTCTGTCAGATTAAACTAAAAAAGGTACAGTAATCGAATCCAAACATCCTGGAACATTAAATCCTGTCATCAACCATCCCAACGAACGCCACGCCCCAGCCACACCCCCATCACGCCCCCCTCCTAGGCTGCTCAGTCCAAAATGCCCGGGCCTATTTTTTGTCCCAGTCCGGGCCTGTATACTGGTATGGAATGGATAATGTGTTAGGAAGGAAAGGATGCCACATCATTTGATGGAAGTTCAAAGACACCCCAAAAATAAAAGTGAAAAAAAAAATGATGCAGCAGGCGAGTCCATTTTACTGAAATTTCATTGCAGCAACTCAGAATGGTCCTCGGTAGTTTGTATGACCCCCACGTGCTTGTATGCATGAATGACAACATCGGGGCATGCTCCTAATGAGATGATGGATGGTGTCCTGGGGTATTTCTTCCCAGATCTGGACCAGGGCATCACTGAGCTCCTGAACAGACTGAGGTGCAACCTGTTGGCGTCAGATGGACCAAAACATAATGTCCCAGAGGTGTTCTATTGGATTTAGGTCAGGCAAGCGTGGGGGTCATTCAAAGGTATCAGTTCTTTCATCCTCCAGGAACTGGCAGCTTAGTCTCATCACAAAAGGCCGGACACCAGGAGGAACTCAGGACCCACTGCATCAGCGTAGGGTTTGACAATGGGTCCAAGGGTTTCATGGCAGTCAGGGTGCCATTGTCTGGCCTGTAGAGGTCTGTGCGTCCCTCCATGGATATTCCTCCCCAGACCATCACTGACCCACCACCAATGAGTTGTGTTAAAAGACATTACAGGCACCATAACGTTCTCTCCAGACCCTTTCATGTCTGTCACATGTGCTCAGGGTAAACCTGCTCTCATCTGTGAAAAGCACAGGGTGCCAGTGGCGCACCTGCCAATTCTGGTGTTCAATGGCAAATGCCAATTGAGCTCCACTGTGTCGGGCAGTGAGCACAGGGCCCACTAGAGGACATCGGGTCCTCAGGGCACCCTCATGAAGTCTGTTTCTGATTGTTAGGTCAGAGACATTCACACCAGAGGCCTGCTGGGGGTCATTTTGTAGGGCTCTGGCAGTGCTCATCCTGTTCATCCTTGCACAAAGGAGCAGATACCGGTCCTGCTGATGGGTTAAGGATCTTCTACAGCCCTGTCCAGCTCTCCTAGAGTAACTGCCTGTCTCCTGGAATCTCCTCCATGCTCCTGAGACTGTGCTGGGAGACACAGCAAACCTTCTGGCAATGGCACGTATTGATGTGATATCCTGGAGGAGTTGGACTGCCTGTGCAACCTCTATAGGGTCCAATTATTGCCTCATGCCACCAGTAGTGACACTGACCTTAGCCAAATGCAAAACTAGTGAAAAAAACTGTCAGAAAAGATGAGTGGGGGGGGAATAAAATGTCAGTGGTCTCCACCTGTAAAATCATTCCGTTTTTTTTTTTTTGGGGGGGGGGGGGGGGGGGTTGTCTCATTGTTGCCCATCTAGTGTACCTGTTAATTTCATTAACACCAAAGCAGCTGAAATTGATTAAACAACCCCCTCTGTTACTTAACAGACCAGCTCAATATCCCAGGAGTTTCATTGACTTGATGCTATACTCTGATTAAAAAGTATTCCTTCAATCTTTTTAACCACTTCCCGACCACCGCAAGTACATATACTGCGGCGGTCAGCCCCTCACAGGCTAAGTGATGTACCGGTATGTCACTAGCCTGTGAGGCTCTGGGGAGCGAGCGCGGTCACGGACCCCCCCCCGCGCGTGTGAGAAAGGCAGGCGGCTAGTGTAAACAAGCCGCCTGTCATTCTCCCCTGTGTAGGAATGGTGATCATACGGTTCTACTATGTAGGACCGTCGATCACTGTTCCTACACCTCAAGCCACAGCCAATCACAGTTAGAATCACACCCCTAGGGACACACACAGCCCCTCCCTCTCAAAAAAAGTTAACCCCTTCACTACCAGTGTCATTTTACAGTAACAGTGCACATTTATAGCACTGATTACTGTAGTAATGTCACTGGTAACCCCAAAAGTGTCAAAAATGTCAGTCAAGGGTCCGATCTGTCTGCCACAATGTCGCAGTACCGCAAAAAAAAAGAAAAAAACGCAGATCGCCGCCATAACGCGTTAAAAAAAAACAACAAAAATGACAAAAATCTTTCCCTTTGTTAGTAAACCTGATAACTTTTGCGCAAACCAATCAAAATACGCTTTTTGCGATTTTTTTACCAAACATAGGTAGCATAAAACAAATTGGCCGAAAATGTTAAAAAATTTTGATTTTTACATTTTTTTTGGGGAATTTCATATAAAAAAAATTTGAAAAATATTGTTATTTTTGCAAAATTGACACTCTTTTTTTTGTTTATAGCGCATGATCAAAAAAATAAATAAATAAAAGCGCACAGGTGATCAAATACCACCCAAAGAAAGCTCTGTTTGTGGGAAAAAAAGGACGTCAATTTTGTTTAGGTACAGCGTCGCACGACCGCGCAATTGTACGTTAAAGTCACGCAGTGCCGAATCGCAAAATACCCCCTGGTCAGGAAGGGGGTAAAATCTTCCGGGGCTTAAGTGGTTAAGCAGTGTATTCATGATCTGTGATCACTGATCAGTATGTCTGGTAACACAATAAGGACACGGACCAAGATTACTTTATTCTTAAAACTTTATTAAAATTTAACATTGCATAGAAACTTTTTAAAGGATTTTATTGCTCTTTTTTTTTTAAAATAATAATCCGCCAAACACACCAGGGTCACTCTCGCAGGTTTTTTTTTTTTTTTTAGTTTTGGACAGAGTGGAGAGGGATTAGAACAGTCAGTTTTATTGCTGTCTGTGTCCCCGTTGGGGGAGATTCACCCTCTCTATTTGTCCTGTTTACGGTTATCATTAAAGTGCAAGTAAAAAGAAAAATCAAAAGATTTTGTGCTGACACCAGAACAGGAATAGAGGGTTAAATCTTTTAGTGGGGACACCATTTCTGGTGACACCCCGGGATCCCCTCACTTCTTGTTTTGTCTATGGGACAGGAAGAGAAGGGAAATATCCCCAACGGGACACAACCCTTACTCGATCCAAAAAAAAAAAAAAAAAGTTTTTCCTTAAAACTTCAAGCCCCTTGTCTGTCCTGCAGACAGTTCCCGCACACAGGGGGGATTTACTTAAGACAAATGGACTTTGCAAGTATAGTTGCTCCAGAGCTTAGTAAATGAGGTAAAGCTTCACTTTACAAAAAGAGTACCGTATTTTTTGGACTATAAGGCGCACTGAAAATCCTAAAATTTTATCAAAAACCAGCAGTGCGCCTAATATTCCGGTGCGCCTTATATATGAAAATAGTTTGGAAATTTACTGTTAACTGATACTGTGCCTTATAATCCGGTGCGCCTTATGGTCCGAAAAATACAGTACCCAATCACATGCAAATATTAGATTATATATATATAAAAAACTGAATTTTTGTAAAATCTTACCTGTAAAATTCCTTCCTCTGAGTCCTCCGACAGTCGCCGCCTCTTCATATTCGTCACAATGGGGTATTAGACTTTGCTCCGAAGGAGTAGCTAGGCAACAGAATATGTTAACATCAAAGCTTTTAACATATCCCACCCTCAAGGGGTGGTCCCCTCAGTCAATACCCTCCTACTTCCTGCAACCATATCTCAGTTTCAGTGGAATAGCAGTAGAGTATATAACCAATACCCCAAAAGAGGGGCGGGGGCGGCGACTGTCGGAGGACTCAGAGAAAGGAATTTTACAGGTAAGATTTTACAAAAATTCAGTTTTCTCTTACGTCCTCCGACAGTCGCCGCCTCTTCATATTCGTCACAATGGGGACGTCCCAAAGCAGTGCAAGCATGAGGGGTGGGAAACGCATTCACGCCGTAAGGCAACGCAGTCTCCGCATCAAAGAAAGGAACCTTACCAAAGGAAGGAAACCAGCTGGGCAACAGGAAAAAAACGTGCTCAACAGGAGCAACAACCCAGGAAAACCAAATAACCAGGGGATAAAAAGAAAAAAACTTATCCCAACAGCCAGGGATCCCAACAGGGGACCCTAGGGAACAGCCGCACTGAGAACCTTGCGGCCAAAGGAAGCATCTGCCGATGCCTGAACATCTACCTTGTAGAATTTTTTGAAAGTGTGTACGGTCGATCAGGTCGCCGCCTTACACACCTGGGCCACAGAAGCCCCATGACGACAGGCCCAAGACGTACTCAGAGATCTAGTAGAGTGCGCCTTCACAGGCATAGGGGGAACTTTCCCCTGCAAGACATATGCCTGTTCAACGGTCTGTCCGATCCATTTGGCGATGGTAGAGGCCGACGCCGCCATGCCCTTCCGAGGACCCTCTGGAAGAACAAACAAGGAATCCGTCTTTCGAAAAGACTCAGTCGATTTAAGGTAAACCTTAATCGCCCGAACAACATCCAAAGAATGTAGTCTCACCTCTTTTGTATGTTTAAGCTTCGCGCACAGCAAAGGCAAGACAATATCCTCATTGAGATTGAATTCCGACACTCGCTTCGGAAGAAAGGAAGGATTAGGTCGCAAGACCACCTTATCCAAATGAATAACCAGATACGGAGACTTGCAGGACAAAGCCGCCAGCTCCGACACTCTGCGAGCCGAAGTGATCGCAACCAAACAGGGGACCTTCTTGGACAACATAGACAACGGGATCTCCCTGATCTGTTCAAAAGGAGCACGTTGCAATACAGATAGAACGAGATTCAAGTCCCAAGGAGGCAGAGGTTCCCTCCTAGGAGGAACCAGATGCCGCACGCCCTGAACAAAAGTGCCAACCAAGGAGTTGGAAGCCACGGGACGTTGAAATAGAACGGCCAGCGCAGACACCTGACCCTTTATCGTAGCCAGTGCCAAACGCTGATCGACACCCGTCTGAAGGAAGGACAATACTCGAGTAACCGAGTACGTGCGGGGCGAAAACCCCCTTGACTCACACCAGGCAAAATAGGCCTTCCAAGTACGGTAGTAAACCTTCCCCGAGGAAGACTTCCTCGCGTTGACCAAGGTATGAACGACCTCAGGGGAGAGACCCCTCTCCTTCAGAACCTCGATCTCAACAGCCAGGCCGTCAAAGCCAGCGACTGTAAAGCAGGATGGCATATCGGCCCTTGAGACAGGAGATCGTCTCGAAGAGGTAGACGCCACGGGGCGTCGACCGCCAGATTTACGAGGTCTGCGTACCAGGACCGGC
Source organism: Pelophylax lessonae (assembly GCF_965119305.1). Taxonomy (NCBI): domain Eukaryota; kingdom Metazoa; phylum Chordata; class Amphibia; order Anura; family Ranidae; genus Pelophylax; species Pelophylax lessonae. The sequence goes on from NC_138769.1 coordinate 17,837,591, forward strand.
GAGACCAATCCGGCGCCACAAGAATCACCGTGCTGCGTTCCGAGTGTAACCTGCGAAGGAACCTGGACAGCAACTGAATCGGTGGAAACGCATACATCAGCTTGTACTGATGCCACGGGGCCACCAACGCGTCTGCCCGAAGGTCGCGCGTCCTTGCCACGAACCTTCTCACCTTGTTGTTGAGACGAGACGCGAACAGGTCCACATCCGGAAGACCCCACTTCGCGCACAACATCTGGAAGACATCCGGGTGTAGAGACCATTCCCCCTGATCCAGGGTCTGGCGACTCAGATAGTCCGCCTGCCAGTTCTCCACCCCTGAAATGTGAACCGCCGTTATTGCCGGGACATGAGTCTCGGCCCAAGACAGAATGTCGGCCACCTCTCGGGCCGCTTGGGCACTCCTGGTGCCCCCCTGGTGGTTGATGTAGGCCACCGCCGTGGCATTGTCCGTCTGCACCCAAACCGGACAGCCCTGCAGCTGGTCCGTCCAATGATGAAGGCAGAGTTTTATCGCACGCAACTCCAGAATGTTGATCGGAAGGGAGGACTCCCCCTCCGACCAGGTTCCCTGGGCGGACAGAACGCCCAGAACACCACCCCAGCCCAACAAGCTGGCATCCGTGGTGATCACCGTCCATGAGACAGGACGAAAAGACTTCCCCCCCGACACCATCGGGGACTGGAGCCACCACAGAAGGTCCCTTCTGGTACGATGGCCCAACGAGATTTGAAGATCCAGAGATTGCGGTCGCCCCTTCCCACCTGGACAGGATCTCCGATTGGAGACCCCGCGTGTGAAACTGGGCGAAGGGAATCGCCTCGAAAGCCGAGACCATCAAACCCAGACATCGCATGCACGTCCGTAGCGACGAGTGCGGAACGTCCCTGAGGGACCTGACTTCCTCCTGAAGAGTCCTGAGCTTGTCTTCCGGCAGGAAGACCTTCGCCTGGACCGAGTCCAGGATCATCCCCAGGTAGGGAAGACGGACCGACGGACTCAGCGTTGACTTTGGAAAATTGATCGTCCAACCAAACTCCTGCAGAGTTTGCATCGTGACAGACAGGTCCCTTTCCAGACCCTGGCAGGTCGCAGACTGAACCAGGATGTCGTCCAGATACCCCAGGACAGAGATGCCCTGGGCCCTCAGCAATGCCAGAACCGGTGCAAGCACCTTGGTGAAAACCCGTGGAGCCGAGGCGAGACCAAAAGGTAACGCCACGAACTGGTAATGATCCTCCGCAATGGCGAACCGAAGGTACCTCTGGTGACCCTCGAAAATCGGGATGTGAAGATACGCATCCTTCAAATCGATGGAGGCCATGAATTCCCCCGGAACCAGGGCAGCCACCACCGACCGCAGGGATTCCATGCGGAACTTGCGAACCCGCACAGAGCGGTTTAGAGCCTTCAAGTCCAGAATTGGACGAACCTTGCCCTCCTTCCTGGGCACGGTGAACAGATTGGAATAAAACCCCCGAAATCTGTCCCGATGAGGCACCGGAACCACCACTCCTTGAGCCTTCAGGTCTCGCACCGCTAGGTGCAGGTCCCGTAAACGCTCTGGAGACAGTTGAAGATTTGAGGGAAAAAATCTGCTCTCCGGCCGAGAGAGAAACTCGATCTTGTAACCAGATCAAACGATCTCCTGAACCCACCGGTCCCGCACGCGGGCCAACCAGGGTTGAAGAAAACCAAGCAAGCGTCCCCCCACCCCAAAACTGGGTGAGGGCGCCCCTTCAGGCCGCACTGTTATGGGCAGCGGATCCGGACTGGCCGGACTTCTGTTTGCCAGACCAGGGCTTCTTTTGAGAGCCCTGTCCCTTGAACGGTTTGCCCTTGTAGTGCGACCGAAAGGCACGAAAGGACCCCTGAGGAGGCCGAAAATTGGCATGTTTCTTCCCAGAAGCCCCCTTAGCCTTGGGGAAATGGGGCAAGAGAGTGCTCTTACCTCCGGTGATCCCCTTAATCAACGCATCCAAGGACTCCCCAAAAAGGCGAGACCCATCATAAGGCAGATTGGCCAAGGTCTTTCGCGAAGATTGGTCCACCGACCAACACTTCAACCAAACCAGGCGGCGAGACAACACCGCCACGCTGTGTACACGGGCAGCCAACGGGACTAAGTCCAAGTCCGCATCACACAGATACATGACACCCTGGTGGATTTGATCCACCATATCCAGAGTCGCCGGCGATGCCGAATCGGCCACTAGGACGCGCCTAAGCATCTGCGTCCAACTTGCGACAGCCTGGGCCGCCATAAGAGAGGCAAACAGAGCCTTAAGCATCGAACCCGTAACAGAATAAGTATGACGGGCAAGAGACTCCAGTCTTCTATCCGTGGCATCACGGAACACCGGGGAATCCTCTGCAGTAATCGCAGTGGATTTGTTCAAAACCGCAATTGCGTGGTCCACCGGGGGTGGCACACACCACCGTTCATCAGTGGAAGGCGAAAAAGGATAACGCAGCTTGAACCTACTTGGTACAGCAAAAGGTTTGCGTAAATTGCGCCATTGTTCCTTAACAGCGCGCTGAAAATCATCATTGCAGGGAAAAACCTGCGGCGTCCTGCGTTTTCTCTGCGTCCCATAAGCCGCCAGGGCAGCGGGGGGACACACTTCATCCTGCAAACGCAGCGTTTGTTTTATGGAAGCAATCAATTCATCCATGATTGCAAGCTCTTCAGGCGAGCCAGGGGGAGAATTATCAACCCCCTCAACCTCAGCCTCCACCTCGGACCCCACGAGATCCAGGGAGGAGCGGGACCCTGATAAGGAGACCCCCGCCCTAACAGCCCCATCACCTTCACCCTCAGAATCAGAGGAAATAGACACTCTGGGTCTTTTGTTAGAATGAGCAGCCACCAGCATCTGCACCTGAGCAGCAAGGCCAGCCACAATAGTGGCCAGATCCCCCCCTGGGGGAGAAACAGCGGTCCCCTGGCTTTCCACCAAAGTGGCAGGAAATTTGCCCTCCTGAGAATCCATTGCCCCAATAGACTATGCCGGAAAATAAAGGGTTAACTGCCCCTTTAACAAGCGCGGCGAGCGCAGCCCACCGCACCACACACAAGCACAATGAGACCCCCACAGGGAACAATAAACTGAACACAGGCAATGGATATAGCAAGAACAGAAGGATAAAACCGGAGGAGACCCCTGCCGCTGCTGCTGCCTCGATCGGTGTACCAAGGAGAAGAGGAAGTGATGAAACCAGGGCGCTCTATTAAAGCCTATGGGAGGCTACAAGAAAATGGCCGCCAGCATGGAGAACATGCGGCCGGAGCGAGTGCAGGCAAAATGGCGCCGTTTGGCGCCGAAACCGCCGCTCCTACAGTACAGTAGTGCACAAAAACACCATCCACATAAAAAAATATGGCAGATCGCCGCAGCGATCGCTGTATAGTGCCCCAACATGCCACAAAACATGCCCCACAGCACACAGCTTCTCACACTGACCAGACTGACACAGACAGTGTCACACAGCTCCCCCCCCCCCCCCTTGCAGCCCGCAGCATGCAGCAGAGTGAGAGGGAGACAGACAGTGAGAACAGAGGCAGGTTACACAGTCCCAGACTGACACCCCTCCCGACAGACAGGTCCCCACATAGATACACTTACCTCTTAATGGTGTGGGGGACCCGCACAGGCGAACAAGCCGCTGCACATGAGGCAGGGAGAGTCGCATACAAGACGCACAACATTGGGGTTAAGAAACCGCACAGCGTCCAGTGAGGTAGCCACCTCACCAATCATCCCTGCACCGAACAGGGATGGGTCGTTCACTGTACCAGGAGCGTTACCTGGCTGAACGCTCGATGGCAGGCTGGGAAGCCACTGACCCACGACCCGAGACCCAGCCCGCATGATCCTCTTCATCCGAAGAACTAACTAATGCTGACAAAAAGAACAGCTAAGTAAAGAGAGAGAAAAAACTCAAACAAAAAATCAAAAAAGAAGAAAGAGGCTGGGGCACAAAGCCCCAGCACAGAGAGAACCAGCTACTCCTGACAAGCTAGACATTGAAACTGAGATATGGTTGCAGGAAGTAGGAGGGTATTGACTGAGGGGACCACCCCTTGAGGGTGGGATATGTTAAAAGCTTTGATGTTAACATATTCTGTTGCCTAGCTACTCCTTCGGAGCAAAGTCTAATACCCCATTGTGACGAATATGAAGAGGCGGCGACTGTCGGAGGACGTAAGAGAAATATAAATTAAAAAAAAAAAAAAAAAAAAAAAACACAGCATTTTTGCTTGCACATGATTGGATAATACAAGTCAACAGAGCTTCCCCTCATTTACTAAGCCCTGGAGTAATGGCACTTTCAGAGTGCACATGCTTTTAGTAAATCCACCCCACACTGTTCTGCACACATGCAGGTCTGGCTGCCCACTTGCAGCCACAAAGACTCCATGGGAGGGGTGGAGCCCGGAACATTTGGATGGCTATCCACAAAACCTGGACCCAGGATTGGAGGCTTAATTTCTCCCAAATCTCTATGAAGTCTCTGCACTCCAGGACCCAAACTGGGTTTTTCCAAGCTTTGGGAAAATGAAAAAAATTGATTTTTGTAAAATCTTACCGTAAAATCCTTTTCTCTTAAGCTCATTGACAGACGTAGTCCTCCTTGATTAATATCAACTCGGGTTATACTGCCCTCTACAGGAGTAGGACTAGACAGGAAAGAAAATGTTCTGGCCACACCCTAGGGGCAGTCCCAGTTATGTCACAAAGCAGTGTTTAGAGAATTTAACCCAACCCAACTCAAAAACAGAGGGGCGGGTACTACGTCTGTCAATGAGCTTAAGAGAAAAGGATTTTACGGTAAGAGTTTACAAAAATCCATTTTTCTCTGTCGCTCATTGACAGACGTAGTCCGCCTTGATTAATATCAACTCGGGACGTCCCAAAGCAGTGCCACAAATGAGGGGTGGGAAAATGGAAATCAAAATCCAATCTAGAAGGCCCAACCGGTGCCAACTAGAAGTTTTAAAGGCTCATCAATCACACGATGAGACTCAACTGAAATTCCAACGGAAAAAAACCCTCGAGGTAGACCACCGGTCTCCTCAAATTGCGGCCTGCAAATCCTTGCGGCCAAATGAGGCATCCGCCGATGCCATCACATCAACTTTATAAAATTTTGTAAAGGTATGAACCGACGACCAGGTAGCCGCCTTGCACACCTGGACCACTGACGCCTGATGGCGGTAGGCCCAGGAAGTACTGAGCGCTCGAGTGGAGTGCGCCTTAACAGGGAACGGAGGATTCCGACCCTTAATAGAATAAGCCTGTACCACCGTCTGTCTAATCCATTTGGAGATAGTCACGGCAGATGCAGGCAACCCCTTTCTGGGGCCATCCGTGATCACAAAAAGTGAATCCGTCTCACGGAAAGATTCCGTAGTCTTCAGGTATGCCCTGATTGCCGAACCACATCCAAGGAATGCAACGCATATTCCTGAGGATGATTGGACTTAGGACACAAGGAAGGTAGCACAATATCTTCATTCAGATGAAAATCTGAAACCACCTTAGGAAGAAAGGATGGCTTTGGATGAAGAACTACCTTATCCCTATGAACCACTAGATATGGGGAATGGCCTGATAATGCAGCCAGTTCTGACACCCTGCGTGCAGAAGTGATAGCCACCAAGAAGGCCACCTTCTGGGATAATGTAAGCAAGGGAATCTCCCTGATATTTTCAAAGGGAGGTTTCTGAAGAACCGACAAACACCAAATTAAGATGCCAGGGCGGTAAGGGCGCGCGCACTGGCGGAGCCAAGTCCCGCACCCCCTGGACACCAAGGAATGAGTAGCCCAAGGCTTCTGAAAGAAGATTGCTAATGCTGAAACCTGACCCTTGATAGTGCTCAAGGATAGTTTCTGCTCAACCCCCTTTTGCAGAAAAGCCAAGATTCGGGTCACCGAATAGGTACGTGAGGGAAATTCCAAAGATTCACACCACGCGATATAAGTCTTCCATGTGCGATAATAGACTTTGCTGGAAGTCGCTTTCCTTGCTTTAATTAGAGTAGGAATAACTGAAGCTGACAACCCTCTGTCCTTCAGTACCTGGGTCTCAATAGCCAGGCCATTAAAACCAGCGACTGTAAAGCACGATGGAAGATCGGTCCTTGAGACCGCAGATCCTCCCTGAGAGGAAGTCTCCAAGGAGCGTCTGCGACTAGCCTGCCCAAGTCGGCGTACCCGGCTTGACGAGGCCAGCTCGGAATTTCCAGGATAACTGGAGTTCCCTCCACCTCTATCCTGTGGAGAAATCTCAGCAGCAATTTGAGAGGGGGGAAGACATATAGTAGCCGATACTGCCTTTACAGGCCGTTCAGCGCGTCTGCTGCGTCCGCTAGAGGATCGCGGGTGCGAGCCCTGTTGAGCCAACCTACCAACAGATCCATATCCGGGGTGCCCCAATGAAGGGACAGCTGGTGAAATACCTCTGGATGAAGAGACTATTCCTCTTGATCCAGAATCTGACGGCTGAAATAATCTGCCTGTCCACCCCCGTGATAAATATTGCGGAGAGAACTGGAACAACTGTTCCCCCAATAAGAATGTTGGCCACTTCTATGGCCGCCAGGGCACTCTTGGTGCCCCTTGGTGATCGACCTAAGTCATGACCGTGGCATAGTCCGATTGGATCCGAATCTGGCTGCCCTGGAGCTGCTCGGTCCAGTAAATCAGACAAAGTCTGATCGCTCTCAGTACCAACACATTTATCGGTAACCTGGAATTTATCAGAAGAATTGACTTCCCCTGGCTGAGCATCGGAGACCGAAGCCACCAGACCAGAGCCTCCCTGGTCCGCTCACTCAATCAGATCCGATTGTCCAGGGAATCGGAATTCCGATTCCATATGAGAAGAATCTCCTCTTTGGAGAATTCGGGTATGAGACTGGGCAAACGGTACTGCCTCTAAGGAGGCGACATCAATCCCAGCCAGTTGACAGACAGCAACATCCGAATCATTGACTGAATCTTCTGGAGTTTCTCCGCATGGAGAAACACTCTTGCCAAGGATGTATCCAAAATTAGGCCCAGATAGTTCAGTCTCCTGGTGGGAACCAGGGATGATCTTTGGGAAAAGCAACGAAAACGCTGATGTCCTGCAAAGATGGGGATATAAGGATAGGCATCCTAAATGTCTATGGACGCCAGGAAATCCCCCTGATGCAGGGAGGCCACCACTGTATGGATGGACTCCATCTCTTCCAAGACCAGAATTGGACGCACCTAGCCCTTTTTCCTGGGCATTGTGAACAAGTTCGACTAGAACTCCTCCAAGGAATGGGAACTACCACTGCTTGTTGTATCAAGCTGTCCCCCGCAAAGCTTTTAAGCGACCCGGGGATGTCGACTATTGGAAGGGAAGAATCGCACCGGTGGAAGTGATTGAAACTCGATCTTGTATCCCGACCATATGACCTTGTGAACCCCTTTATCCGGGATTCTGGAAAGCCCCCCACCCTAGAGATGGGTGGGGCCCATTCTGTCAATCCAACGGGATAACAGTGGCTTTATTTTGTCTGGAAATCGGTGAGTCCACTATTGGTGGTACCGTCCATCTTTGTAATGAGGGATTCCTCAAAATGATAGCGCCTAGCCATGCGTTTGGAAATAGCAGAGCTCATTTACGGATGACCCTATTTGGGCAAGGGAAATCCTTCACCATTTTTGGTAGGCTTGCTAGTACCAAAAAAGGAATATGAGTCTCAGCTACCTCTGCCGGTGTAACCTCAAGATTTAAGGTTTCCCGGATAGACACAACTAGTGCTTCCACCAACGCTTCTTGTGCTATGGCGGAGGCAGAAGCGTCCTCCTTACTGTCTGAGGAGACCGTACCTGAGACAACAACCCCAGAAAAGGGACTGCAATGACCAGCTCAGAATCTGTACCTGAGGTATCAGATGACATAGGGGTAGGCGGGGGTCGCTCTTCTTGACCCCCGTCCCTGACAGGCTTCCTCCACCCGGGATACCAAAGACTCCAAAACTGCTGATAATGCATCATCACAAGTGGGGTACTGGAGGGTCCTGCGGCCACCCTGAGGGGATCAGGTGGGGATACATGTGTGGCAGGGTTCATGTAACAAGACACTTGCCAGCAAACAGAAAAAAATGAATTGCAAGAAAAAAATCTTTTTTTTTTTTTTTTTTAACTTAGTCCCCCAGCGCAGTAGCGCCCCTCAGTCTACCTGCTTGGACCCCACAGAAAGAGAGAGAGAGAGAGAGAGAGAGAGAGAGAGACCCCAAGGCTCACCTGATGCACAGAAGTTTCTTATCAACCTGCTTCCAGCACTGTCTGTTACAGACAGGAAGTCTTTGGCTTGCTTTCCCTGGGCCAAGGAGGCGGCTCCGCCCCTTTACACGCCTTCCGGCGCCTCCCAATTACTCCACGAGGTGTTTGGTCACCTCAAACATGGCCGCCCCCATGCTGGAGACACGGGCTACGCCAATATGGCGGCCTTGTGCGATCTGCAGGAAAATGGCGGCGGCCTGTGTAGGATAGCGGCGGCTTGCAAGTTAGCAGCAGCCTGCGGGATGTGTGCATTCGGCCTGTGCGGCCTGCGGAAGTGCCTCGGCCTGCGGGAGGTGTCCTCGGCCTGCGGGAGGCTGTGCGGCCTGTGGAAGTGACCGGCTTTCTGGAGGGATGGCGATCTGTGGCTGCAGTAACTCAGGCATAGGCATCGGCCTGTGTACACACTAGACAGGTGGGATACCTCTATACCTCAATAGTAATGCCTTTTAGTAGTCTGCCACTGACTTCAGTCACCCTTACAGTCATATAGTGACTTTAGATAGTCAGCTCCCAAACCAAGCCTCCTGGTTTCTATTCACAAAAATCACACTCAAATTGGGGGATCTGTGACCTGTTATAGGATAGAGGGGGGACCCAGAAACTGAGTGTCCGACCATCCCAGAGAGGGGCCCGCGTCCACCAACAAACCCGACAGGGGGAGAGGGGGAACATTCTACTCACCATACCGGAACCAGGCGGGCGCCAACTCCTGACAGAACCCCTCTCCACCGGGGTGGGGGGCTGTCAACCAATACGGACGCCGTGACTCTGTTGGTCATTGGCGTCCAGGCGAGACGTTTAACTCGCAGGGTCAGTCCCCGTCCAGTGGGACTATGTCGCGGCCGACCCAGCGCGGAGCTATGGCCTGCACGCGCTCGTAGGCTGAACTGGGGTGACCACTGGATCTCAACATCCAGCCCGTCGCCCAGTTTCAGCGTACTTACTTGAAGATCTCACAGGAACACTGGAGAAAAAAAGCTGTCTAAAAAAAGTATTTCTAAAAAAATCCTGCCAGGACCGAAGATCCTAGCAAGGAATCTAGGTCCTTACTCCTAACTAGACAGAAAAAAACTGATTTGCTGTAGCAGGAAGTGAGAGGATATACCCTCTGGGACTGCCCCTAGGGTGTGGCCAGAACGTTTTCTTTCCTGTCTAGTCCTACTCCTGTAGAGGGCAGTATAACCCGAGTTGATATTAATCAAGGAGGACTACGTCTGTCAATGAGCGACAGAGAAATCCAGTTTCCTTTGTATGACACAAGCAACCTGGAGTCCCTCAACCTGCCTACATGAGAACCCTCTGTGACACTTAACCATTTTCTCACATTGTAACAGGGTACAAAACTATAACATACACACACATAAATACACACACATACATACATACATACATACATACACAATCTCTCTGATCATTTGACATATTTACATTGCTGCACTCTGAAATTTGGTTGGCAATTTTCATTCCATGTGCCGGTAACAAATTGATTGCACTTTTCTGAGTACTGTAGGTCCCTTTTGTTCAATTTCATATCTGTTCTCCATTTTTTTGTAACATAAAATATGGAAAATTGAAGGACTTCGTTATTCTCCATAAAATTTTCCTTCATAAAACCAGAATAGTTCTATGTACAGAAGGTTTGAGCATCAATAGGAACCAATCAGGTATTTATCACATTGCTGTCAATGTAAGACTGGGAGCATGGGAGTGTAGAGGTGACCTCACCGGTAGAAATTCTCCTTCATTGTCCAATCTGCAGGCTGAGGTTGGGTCAGTTGAATAAAAAAAGTGAGGTCACCAGCTTGACTATGCTGTCCTGCAACAAAGTCTCTCAAGGCCGGCCTGAGTAGTATTATACATGTTTTGGCAGATAAGACATTTCACCTATTTTATTTCAACTGTATGTTCAAGTGTTTGCCTGGAGATCAGCCTTAAAACTACTTCAAAGTATCTCCCATTTTCACTCTGTACACTCTACATGATCTCATTTCTTTCAGTACTGGCTTGGCTACAGGTTATATTCTAAATGGGCACAGGCCCATTCTTCATAGTAGGCACAGCTCCATTCTCCAGAACTCCATTCCCCATAGTAGGCACAGGCCCATTCTCCACAGCCCCATTCTCCATAGTGGGCACAGCTCCATTCTCCATAGTGGGCACAGCCTCATTCTCCAGAGTGAGCTTGGCTTTATCCCTCATAGTAGGTACAGCCCCATTCTCCATAGTGGGCATAGACCCATTCTCCATAGTAGGCACAGGCCCATTCTCCATAGTGTGCACAGCCAAATTCTCCAGAGTGAGCTTGGCTTTATCCCTCATAGTAGGCACAGCCCCATTCTCCATAGTAGGCACAGACCCATTCTCCATAGTGGGCACAGACCCATTCTCCATAGTGGGCACAGACCCATTCTCAAGCGTGGGCTTGGTTTTATCCCTCGTAGTGGGCACGGCTCCATGCTCTATGCCATTTAGAGGAATTGTTTCTGGGATCACTTTCCCCTTCTTTCTCTTCTTGAAATATCTCTAAGAATATAAAACCCAAGATAACAGGTCAGATGACAGCACAGAATATCCACAAAGAGCAAACCAGTTTATAACAGTGACACCTCATCCATTCACGGACTGTCTCTTGGCATGTGACTCTGTTTTCAGCCAAGTTGGTGGCTCTCCAAGACATCTTGGAGGTCCTCATCATCCCTGATCACCTCCATATAATTGTTTTACTTGACTTTCTACACAAATATTACTCCTCTGAAAGGGGTTTGTGTATAAGTAGGGATGTTGTCCTCCCCCCACACACAGCAGATGACCCCCAGATGGGGGGCGTAAATGGTTTAAGAGCTTGCAGTAAATAGCCATGGGGCACCAATACGGGAAGATATAATGGGCAGGACATTTTCTGTATTATTGGCTCTAAATGGGATCCTCATCATAAAATCACTAATTCAGAATGGTGTATTTTATTAAGGAGTCTGTCATTAGCATCATGGGGGTCCAAGCAAATTTTTGAGGAGGGTCCCCCTCCAAACTCGCTGTGTAAACAATGTGTTTATAGAGTTTTAGAAACACATGGGTTTGGCAGTATAATATTACAGCTGCACCAAAGTCACACAGCTGTCGACCATGGTGCCAAATGGATGCCACACGTGGCTATAGTAGCACCAGTCAGACATTGTTATACTGTCACCCTCCATATATTTTATAGGTGTACGACATGACACCTTCTCCTTGTAGCCCTTTTGCATGTTGTAAGCACTTTAGACAAAGTAATATTCAACACTGTAGGCCATTTATAAATTGCAGGCTGTGCTTTTCCACTCTGCAATACTTCAGAGTCCTCAGAGAGAGAGAGCTCTGGTTGAAGTAGAGTGGTCATGCGACTTTACAACCTCATTTATTTATATAATAAAATGGCCACATAACTGCTTTTTAAATGTACCTCAAAAAACAGGCATCGCTAAATGGCAGACCGCGGTCCAAATGCGGACTGCGTCACTGGCCCATTTGGACCGCCGCGGTACCACCATTTAGAAACCTCTGTTATCCTTACAGAGCCAACAGCGGGAGGCTAGACAGTTCTGGATGGAGTGCAGGAACTGCCCGAGGTTAACAAGCAGGTGATTGACTGATTGGTTGCTAGGAGTTCATAGGAAAGGAGTGGGTTATGTACAGGGTACATGGATCATGAGTATGTACTGCACAGTTTGGAGGGTTCAGAAGTGGGTAATGTACATAGTTTCAGGGTAATGTATAAAGTTCAGGGTTCAGGAGAGGGTAATGCATAGAGTGCAGGGATCAGGAGTGTGTAATGTACATAGTTTACGAGTGGGTAATGCATAGAATACAGGGGTTAGGAGTGTTACATAGTTACATAGTAGGTGAGGTTGAATAAAGACAATAGTCCATCCAGTTCAACCTTTGTAGGTGTGTGTGGCCGTAATCATCTCACATAGCCCTGAATGTTCTTATCCTTGAGATGTAAGTCTAAGAGTCTTTTGAAAGCCACCATACTTCCCGCAGAAACCACCTCTTGTGGTAGAGAATTCCACAATCCTGTAGCCCTAACAGTAAAGAACCCCCTGCGTTGCCTGAGGTTAAAACGCTTCTTCTCTAATCGCAATGTATGCCCTCGAGTCCTCATGCACTCTCTACGACTGAATAGCTTTTTTTCTAAAATGTGTAATGTACATAGTTCACGAGTGGGTAACGCATGGAGTGCAGGGGTCAGGAGTGTGTAATGTTCATAGTTCATAAATTAGGAGAGGGTAGCGCATTGTGTGCAGGGGTCAGAGGTGTGTAATGTACATAGTTCACAAGTGGGTAATGCATAGAGTGCAGGGGTCAGGAGTGTGTAATGTACATAGTTCATGAGTCAGGAGAGGGTAACGCATAGTGTGCAGGGGTCAGGGATGTGTAATGTACATAGTTCATGAGTCAGGAGAGGGTAATGCATAGTGTGCAGAGGTCAGGAATGTGTAATGTACATAGTTCATGAGTCAGGAGAGGGTAACGCATAGTGTGCAGAGGTCAGGAATGTGTAATGTACATAGTTCATGAGTCAGGAGAGGGTAACGCATAGAGTGCAGAGGTCAGGAATGTGTAATGTACATAGTTCATGAATCAGGCCTGAGTAGCACATAGAGTGCATGGATCAAGATTGCAAAACATACTGTGTCCGGTCATAGCCAGGTACTGGAAACGGGTGACTGATGTATTGTCTGTCCCAGTCCCATGCACCCCATTGATTTGCCTGTTGGGGGTTTTAGATGAGGAGCAGTGGCCAAGGCATACTAGAATTATGTTAATGGAGACACTATTCTTGCCCTGTAAGGCTGTGTAACAATTAGATTCCAGCCTGCTTCACTGATTAATACAGAAGGAGAGGCTAGAACTTTCATGGTCAGGAACTGTGGCACAGAAGATTGCTCCACTTGGATCCAAAAAACCATGAATAGTCCTGTGACGGTACCCGCCGTCACTGGGGTGAAAGACAGATACTTAATGGTTTGGATTGCTTCAAGTGGGACAGTAATTATTTGTCAACAATACATCTCAAAGAATATATGAAGACTCTGGGACTCCAGGCCCAGCTGCCTATTGCCAATAAGGCTTCACACAGTCAGACTCCTAGCAGATGCTAAAATCCTCAGCTCAATCACCTGTCTTCCACACATCGTAATTATGCTGATTTACTCTGTGTTTAGACTTCTAATAAATGTATTTTATTTATGTATTTATGTATTGTATTTTATTTTAGCCTTGTTGCCGGCAGTCTGATCTTTCAGTCTGGTTTAAGTGCGCTGAGTTAATTAGCATGTTAATTAATACTTTTGCAAGGCACTGTAGATGGGATTAGCCATGAGTCAGCTGTACCCCGTTATTTAACCATCGTGTGATGTTTTGGGTAAATATTTGGGTCATTGTTCATTTAGGGACTGACATACTTCTCAAGTGTATATAAATTATTTGTGACTGTTCAATAAAGAGTTCTACTTCACCATCAATCTAGAGTCCTGTCTCTTATTGGGGAATCTGCTACAAGGGATTGTTATGCTCTTTATACTCCCTTGAATAATCACTAAGCTCTTGTAAGAGCTTGTTTCTGTTCCTGCTTCACTCTCAGGGGAAAGAGGTTCACCCACTGGAACCTGGAGCCTTGTCGTAGGTCCAGGGTGGGTAGGAGATGGCGAGACCCCAACCAAGCTGCAGCGGTTTGTGGGGTCTGAGGTGGTTATGGTGTCTGGTGGAGTGCTTGGAGCCCTCAGGAAGCACTAGGAGCATCCGTCAACTGAGGTACCCAGTCGGGGTGCCGGTTGATCCGTTACAAGTCCCCTTTCTTTTCTTTTTTTTTTGATTATAAACGTTTATTGAAAGTATACTCAAGTACAAAAAGAAGAACATTTGTATCATTGGTATAAAAGTGCATCATTAGTACAACTTTTCAAGTAATAGTCATCAGATAAAACATAAAAGAAAAAGAAAAGAAAAAACAAAACAGTCAGTATACATCGGTTATTGTTTGAGATATAACATTACCAGAATATCGAAATATATCTGAGTTGAGCAAGTGGGATAGCAGAAACTCTAATATGAGGTTAATAATCCGGGCAGCTCCTTTGCCTCAGAAGGAGGTGCCCGTTTAATATAGTTTATGGATGTAAAGCAGTAACATGCTTAGCCATTATGGAAGTGTAAATACTTCAAATGTTGGTCGACTTACTATAGTGTAATATTTCCATTATGTGATCAAGGAACATTTGTATAAATACCAAGGGGTCCATTTCTGGTCAAATTTTGTCTTGGTGTTTGTAATGGTATGATGGTATTGTTCCATCAATCTGATATCCTCAATTCTACTTAAGACTTGATTGAAAGGGACAGAAGCTTCTTTCCAATGTTTGGAGATGACCCATAACATCGCAATACAGATGGTATGTGTCAGACGTGTAAGATGTGTGGGAGTTTCAGGAATATTTTTAAATAGTAGGCATTGTAGGTGAGAAAGTGGAATTTTTTTCCCTGCAACCCTCGCTATCAGGTGGAACACTTCCAACCAGACATTTTGAATTTTGGGGTATTCCCAGAAAATATGCAATAGAGAGCCCATATCCTCACAACCTCTGAAACAATTGGGGGAGATCTCAGGGTAGAATTTATTTAATTTTTTGGGGGTATAATACCATCTCGTAAATATTTTAATAGCTGTTTCCCTTACACCTAGCGATTTGGTGGCTTTACACATATTTATCCACATATCTCGCCAGTCTCCCACTGACAGAGAAGTCTGCAGTTCCAACTCCCACTTAATCATATAACTTAACTTTGTATCCAAGTCACTAGTGTTGAGTGAGGTATATATTGTAGAGATATGTCTCCTGCGTGTGAGATCCTTCAAACATATATATGTTCATATGTACTGAGAGGAGATCCTGATGGTTTGGGGTAGTATGACCCAAAAAAGTTTTTAACCACTTAAGCCCCGGAGGATTTGGCTGCTAAAGGACCAGGGGTTTTTTTGCGATTTTTTACTGCGTGACTTTAACGGACAATTGCGCGGTCGTGCGACGCTGTACCTAAACGAATTTGACGTCCTTTTTTTCCCACAAACAGAGCTTTCTTTTGGTGGTATTTGATCACCTGTGCGATTTTTTGATCACGCGCTATAAACAAAAAAAGAGCGTAAATTTTGCAAAAATAATAATATTTTTCACATTTTTTTATATGAAATTCCCCAAAAAAAAAAGTAAAAATCAAAATTTTTTAACATTTTTCGGCCAATTTGTTTTATGCTACCTATGTTTGGTAAAAAAAAATCGCAAAAAGCGTATTTTGATTGGTTTGCGCAAAAGTTATCGCGTTTACTAACAAAGAGAAAGATTTTTGTCATTTTTGGTGTTTTTTTTTTTAACGCATAATGGCGGCGATCTGCGATTTTTTTTTCGGTACTGCGACATTGCGGCGGACAGATCGGACCCTTGACTGACATTTTTGACACTTTTGGGGTTACCAGTGACATTACTGCAGTAATCAGTGCTATACATATGCACTGTTACTGCAAAAATGACACTGGCAGGGAAGGGGTTAACTTTATTGGACAGGGAGGGGTTAAGTGTGTCCTAGGGGCGTGCTTTCTACTGTGTAGGGACATTGCTATTGGTGTAAAAGCAAAGATCAACCGTTCTACATAGTAGAACGGTCAGATCTTCACTTTTACACAGGGAGAACTGACAGGCAGCTTGTTTACACAAGCTGCTCTGTCTTTCTCCCTTCACAGGAGCGATCGTAGTGTGGCCGGCGGACATCGAGTCCGCCGGTCACACGCACTGACTTGCCTGTGAACGAGCCGCGGCGGGCGCGCGCCCGCCCGCGATAGGCTCGCAAGTCAGTGACAGGCGAGTGACGTACCGATACGTCACTCTGCCTGGCCGGGGCTGACCGCCGCAGTATATAGTCGTGCGGCGGTCGGCAACCGGTTAATGAGATCGTAGTTGGGTTTTTCAGACTGAGGGATATTTTTAATGTGTAATAACGTATCGAAAGAGTGGAAAACTCCCCCATCATAGAGGTCATACAGCGAGGTCAATTTATTATCCGACCACCATGCGAACCTCTCGGGGGTGTTGAATGCTTCCTGGAATCTGGGGTCACCTAGAAATGAGGTGCCGAGTGGGGGACTAGATGAGAGGGGCCATCTTTTGATAATAAATCTCCAAATTTTGAGTGTGTCTGAAATGATTAAATTATGGGAGGAAATTTTGCGCATAGGGATCGTAGGATCCCATAATAGACCTGCTAAGTGATAAGGGGTGACTGAGTTTTTCTCGAAGTTGATCCAAGGCAGATTTGAGGAACGATTATGCCATTGTGCCATCTGAACAAGTCTACTACTAATATAGTAGGACCATATATTGGGGAGGCCTAGACCACCAGCACGTTGGTGATGATATAATATGTTAGCTGCATACCTGGGTTTTTTGTTACCCCAAATGAATATATTAATAGCAGATTGGTCCCCTTTCTTTTCTAAACCCCCTGCTGAACTGCTGGGGCCCGGGGAAGTTTTTGATCAACTGCTGGAGACTGCAGGATTAATTTGCTGGTGTTCAGAAGTAGAGTCTCCTCTCTGCCCCTGAGTCCCCTGCTGAATTGACAAGGCACCGGCCCCACACAGGAAGGCTGGTTCTACTCCCCTATAAGCAGCCCTGCATGTGTGTTGTGCAGTAATGGGGAGGGCTGACAGCCTTCAACTTTTGGACAGGCAGAACAATGTGTGCTGTAGCAAGGGCACAAAATGAAGAGGGGGAGAAAAGAGGACATGCAGGAGGAATTTGTAGCATTGCTAAAGAAAAAGGTGTGACAAGTGCAATGCTGTGAAGGAAAGCAAAGAGAGAAGTGCTGCACGAGGGTGTTAGGGTCTGTGTGTTAAGGGGCTTTTGTTCATGTCAAATAGACTTGTAATAGTATGGAAATGTAAAACCTATGGGTATGCAAAAGTAACACCTAAGAAAATGGAGGACTCTATTGAACATGACATCTGTTATTAGGGTCCATCATAAGGAAAGCTTCAAACAAGAGGTTTTCATTGGAGTCTACCCAAAAGGAAACCACTGCTCTGCCAGCAAATGCTGCAGTCAAGTTCAAGTTTGGTCAAACTACCTGGATGTTCCACAGCACTACTAGAAGAATAATAATATTCCCAGGTAAAACTAGACAAAAGAGACACAATTATAACCATAAGCATGGCAAAGGAATATAATGTGGTTGTTGTCTCAGAGCTCAAACCTTGTAATTGGTATAAAGTCAGTAAGAAGCAAGTGCGTTTATTTTATGATGACTTTGATGAAGATCAGATCACATATTTGAAGCCATTCATGAAGATGTTTTACATCTGTAGGATATGGCCACATCAGGCAGACCAGGATATTTTGGACCGGAGCTCAACATCCTCCATAGTTGGGAGGACATGTGCATACACCGGCTCTGAAGGCAGACATTGTAACTCTGGTTCTAGCTTTATAGAGGAGAATGTCTTCACCAAAATGCACTAGAAGTTTATTGGAGAATGAACCCGGTTTAGTGTATTTTAACCCCTTCACGCCGATGTAACACATATACAGTATCTCACAATAGTAAGTACACCCCTCCCATTTTTGTAAATATTTTATTCTATCTTTTCGTGTGACAACCAGTGGCGGCCGGTGCGTTGGGGGCGCTGCCCTCCCCCCCCCATCCATGCGTCTGGCCCCCTAATCTACATGCGGGGCGCCGGACGCATGGAGTTCAATGGGGCTTTTTTTTCAATCACCTGATTAGAGCCAGAGGCTCTAATAGGCTTCAGCAAAGGGTGGATCCGGGGCACAGAGCAGTGCGCCCCGAACCCACCCATTGTGTGACAATAGCGAATGAAAATTTGCTATTGTCACACGGATCCTCCTCCTGGCCAATCAGGAAGCGGTTCCTCCCACTTCCCGATTGGCCGAAAGGCAAACCCCATGCCATTGGCCGAGGAGGAGGCAGGAGGACTGAGGACTCGAGGAGACGCCGGGGGACTGAGGAGAAGCTGCCGCTGCCTGAGGTAAGTGCACTGGTCTCGCGCGCGGGGGGGGGGGGGGGGCACGCTTACGCTGTTCACTCTGCATTGAAAGGGGGCACGCTGTTCACTCTGCATTGAAAGGGGGCACGCTGGTATCTCTGCATTGAAAGGGGGCACGCTGGTATCTCTGCATTGAAAGGGGGCACGCTGGTATCTCTGCATTGATAGGGGGCACACTGGTATCTCTGCATTGAAAGGGGGCACGCTGGTATCTCTGCACTGAAAAGGGGCATGTTGGCATCTCTGCATTCAAAGGAGGCACGCTGGCATCTCTGCATTCAAAGGGGGCACGCTGGCATCTCTGCATTCAAAGGGGGCACGCTGGTATCTCTGCATTGAAGGGGGCATGCTGGTATCTCTGCAGTGAAAGGGGGCACGCTGGCATCTCTGCATTGAAAGGGGGCACGCTGATCTCTGTGCATTGAAAGGGGGCACGCTGATCTCTGTGCATTGAAAGGGGGCACGCTGGTCACTGCATTGAAAGGGGGCACGCTGATCTCTGTGCATTGAAAGGGGGCACGCTGACCTCTGTGCATTGAAAGGGGGCACCCTGGTCCCTGTGCATTGAAAGGGGGCACGCTGTTCACTCTGCATTGAAAGGGGGCACGCTGGTATCTCTGCATTGAAAGGGGGCACGCTGGTATCTCTGCATTGATAGGGGGCACGCTGGTATCTCTGCATTGATAGGGGGCACACTGGTATCTCTGCATTGAAAGGGGGCACGCTGGTATCTCTGCACTGAAAAGGGGCATGTTGGCATCTCTGCATTCAAAGGAGGCACGCTGGCATCTCTGCATTCAAAGGGGGCACGCTGGCATCTCTGCATTCAAAGGGGGCACGCTGGCATCTCTGCATTGAAGGGGGCATGCTGGTATCTCTGCAGTGAAAGGGGGCACGCTGGCATCTCTGCATTGAAAGGGGGCACGCTGATCTCTGTGCATTGAAAGGGGGCACGCTGGTCACTGCATTGAAAGGGGGCACGCTGATCTCTGTGCATTGAAAGGGGGCACGCTGACCTCTGTGCATTGAAAGGGGGCACCCTGGTCCCTGTGCATTGAAAGGGGGCACGCTGGTCCCTGTGCATTTTTTTTTTTTTTTTTTTACATTTTTATTATCCTTTTTACATACAAAATCAGACAAAAAATATAAAGCAGTGTTAATGCAGCCAATTACTTGGGTCAAACACTCCAAGGCTTTGCATAAATAGACAAAAAAAAAAAAAAAAGGAGAAGAACAGAAAAAAAAAAAAAAACCCACGAAAAAACAGAAGAAAAAAGGGGGGGGATTAGAGATTCAAGATTCAGCCTGGGCCTATCTAGGTTGCATCCCTTATGTTGCCAGAAAAATCGCCCGTGTCCCTAGAAGAATACCATTCTAAAAGGGCATATCATATCTGTCAAGCTCTCTTCTGAAAATGTGTATTCCAGAAATGATCTCCATCTGGTAAGAAATCTCGGGGTAGTACGTGGAAAGCATCACGTCAAGTCTTTCCAGTTGGCATAAAGACAGCAAAGATTGTTGGACCTGTGAGAGATTTGGTGGGGTGGAGTTAATCCAGTTAGACATAATCGTTCTGCGTGCTGCCAAGAGGCAGAGGTGGGTCCATTGTGAAGAAAAGGATATGCAGTTAAAAAGGCAGGTAGGAGGAGTCTTGGGTACACCCATACCCGAAATAAGAAAAATATAACCCAACACACTGTCCCAAAAATTGCTGATATGAGGACATTCCCAGAGTCGATGTAAAAGTGTAGGCCGTGTAACTTTACACCACGGACATTGCGCTTGGGTAGGATCATCTGGGCAATGTCAAAAAGGATAGTAAGCCCGATGCATTATTCTAAAATGAGTTTCCCGCCAATTTTCCGAAATAATAATAGAGTGTATTCTTTTATAGCTCTTAAGAAGCTTTTCCGGTAATGTTTCATCCCCCAGAATGTGAGACCATTTCTGGAATAATACCTGTTGAATACTACCCAACGAATGAGACACTAAATGCTTATATAGAATAGAAATAGAATATTCTTTTTGATGAAGCACTACGTCGATAAAGGAAGGTTTAAATGGATTTGTTCCATATCTGCAGCCAGTCCGCAAAAAGGAAGTCATTTGTAGGTAGAAAAAGTAATGAGAAGAGGGCAGATTAAATTCCTGTCTTAGCGCTTGAAAAGATTTAAAATGGTTGGTAATACTGTCATAAAGCGAGGAGGCTTTAGTTAGTCCCAAAATTACCCACTGTCTGAAGGCTGCTTGTGTAGTAGAGGGAATGAACGTGGGATTACCTTGAATAGTAAGGTAGCTAGAGATACTGGAGGGCAAGCCCACCATCCTCCGTACCTCCCTCCATGCCACCACTGTATCTCTGATGACAATATTGTTTTTAAGATGGGGTGGTAGCGCCCTGAGAGAGGAGTAGAGGATGGCTGGCGGGGTATATGGAAATACCAGCGCTTCTTCAAGCTCGAAATTAGAATATTGTGATGTTACTGTGAGCCAATCAAGACCCTGTCTTAATAAGCATGATAAATTATAAAGGCGAATATCAGGGAGACCTATCCCCCCCTCAGACCTCGGGAGAGAAAGTTTTCGTAAAGCAATACGAGGTTTTTAGAAGCCCATAAAAAAATGTTCAATGCTTTATTTATTCTCTGCACATCCGAGTGCTTCAAGAGTAAAGGAAGTGTCTGTAATGGATATAAAAGGCGCGGAAAAGATACCATCTTAAATAAATGAAATCTCCCGAAAAGTGAGAGAGGGAGGGTCGCCCAGGTCTGCAACTCAGAGACAATTTTACAAATGAGCGGTGGAAAGTTAAGGGTGTATAAAGATGAGGGGTCCCTTCCTATGCGAATGCCAAGGTACATTATATATTGTGGCGCCATAGCAAATGGGGATAGTCTACGCCAGTGAGCGGACAGTTGAGGATGTAGATCTAATACCTCACTTTTATCAAAATGTATCCGAAAACCCGAGCAGAGACGGAAGGTCGCAAATATTTCTTTAAGAATTAAGAAATCATTAAGAGGATTAGACGAAAAGATCAAAGTATCGTCCGCAAATAAAGCAGATTATAAGGTTTGGTTCCCGACAGGAATTCCGCTAATACCCTCTGGAGAATTAAGAAGTCTAGATAAAGGCTCATGGGCCAAATTAAAAAGAATAGGGGAAAGAGGGCAGCCTTGGCGTGTCCCTTTCGTTAAGTGGATAATATCCGAAGTGAAATCTAGCGTAGAGAGCTTAGCAGTCGGTGATTTATACATTTGTTGAAGAAACAGAAGAATAGTCCCTGTGCATTGAAAGGGGGCACGCTGGTCTCTGTGCATTGAAAGGGGGCACGCTGGTCTCTGTGCATTGAAAGGGGGCACGCTATACCTTAATTACTGAAGGCCCCTTTCACACTTTTGTGACCTCAAAGTCACGCAATTTTTTACAGCGTTTTTTGCCGCAAAGAAATGCCCATTACATTTTTCTGTTTGCGCCCCCCAAAAATTTTGAGCACCAGCCGCCACTGGTGACAACACTGAAGAAATGACACTTTGCTACAATGTAAAGTAGTGAGTGTACAGCTTGTATAACAGTGTACATTTACTGTCCCCTCCAAGTAACTCAACACACAGCCATTAATGTCTAAACCGCTGGCAACAAAAGTGAGTACACCCCTAAGTGAAAATGTCCAAATTGGGCCCAAAGTGTCAATATTTTGTGTGGCCACCATTATTTTCCTGCATATACATATACACACTATATATATATATATATACACACACATACACACACACGTATACATATACAGTATACACACACACTATAATTTTTTTTTTTTTAAGGCCCTAGAGAATAAATCGGTGGGTTTTGCAATTATTTTATGTCGCACGATATTTACGCATGGGCTTTTAACCTCTTGCTGACCGCTTGCCGCAGATTATTTTGGGTCAAGTAAGGGTCAAAAGGTCAAGGTCAGTATATTTTGGGCATTTTTTAAAAGAGTATCAGTTTCAGTTAGTGTCAGTGTGTTTTAGGTAGGATAAAAAAAAAGAAGCATAAAACGCGCACAATTGTTTTTGGGCTGTACTATGGGTACAAACAACAACTAACATACACATGTATGATATAGCTGCAATCACCAGGAGCAGGGGAATTTAATTTTGGGTTGTTCCTTGGTGGTAGGTTATAGTAGTAACAAGAAAATACAGCTAAATTAAAAAAAAAAAAAGAAGTATTTTTCTTACTGTGATAATAAAAGTCACGAGAGATCGATCATCATTTACCACCAAATGAAAGCCCAATTTGTCCAGAAAAAAAAAAAAAAAAGCACTATTATCCACCTTGAAGCACAAAGTAGTTGTGATGATATGTACACTTTTACTAACAGGAGTCAAAATTGCTAAATTGTGCTTAGGCATCAAGGTTTGAACTACCCTTAGGCATGAAGGGGTTAAACAGACCACTTAGTACATACACTAATACAAAGAGAGAGGGAATATTGCTCACCCGATATATAAAATATAGGCTATCACTGCTACCAATATTACTGCGGCACTGAGACCAATGCTAAGACCAACAATGAGCCTTCCAGCTGATTCGGAATCTGCAAATACAATATAAAATAGAATTAGATACACAAATTATAATACTTTATTGTACTGGCAGTCAGTTGACATCTTACCTAACTCCCCTTTCACATGGGCCGATCAAAGGCCCCTTTCACATGGGCCGATCCGTTTTCATGGACTTCACTAACTCAGGGAGGATCGCTCCATCGATCCCCACTGAGCAGGCGGATGACAGGTCCATCTCTGCTCACTGTGCAGAGACAGACTTGTCAGAGGCTCGCTTCCCTCTATGGGGAGATCAGATGAAAACAGACCGCACAGACACCGACCCGCTGGATGAATAGCGAGAGTATCGCCATCCATCTGTTTTCAGCGGATCTTGTCGGATCGGATGCCAGACGGGTGTCAGCAGGAAACATGTCCACTGACGTCTGCTCCCCCATAGAGGAGAATGGGTGGCCCGATCAAGCCTGAAAATTGGACAGGTAGACCTAATCGGTCCGATTGTGTAAAAGGGGCATAATCCTCCTTTAGGAGAGCAGAGAAGAGACAACATGACACAATGTTACTATTCTGTGTCACCCTCCCACTATGACCCCCCCAGAGAAGAGGAGACAGGATGACCCCAATCTATAACACCCCGATATATGGAATATAACATGACCCCACAAAGTCACCAATACCTTCTGCTTCCAGCATCCTGAAGAACATCGTATCATTGATCAGCCGGTATTCCCGGATCTCCTCACTGACCGGGTTTGTGATCCTGACCCGGAATCTCCTCTCGGCGTCGTCTCTCTGCACACTGGGGATAATCAGCGTCCTATTGTCATCTATCAGCCGGTATCTTTCAGGGAGAGGCTCCCCGTCCACCTCCCAGGTCACAGCGCTCTCTTCTCCAGAGAACTGGACGCTCACAGCCATCTCCTCACCCAGCCGGCTGCCATTACTGGTGATGTTGGAGATGAGAACCGGATCTGGAGTAGGACAATCACCATCAGTCATAGGTCACCAACACAGAGCCCAGATACATGGAATAGAGTGCTAGCTCTTGTACACACACACTCATCCTATAGTTAAAGTGCATCTGTAATTTAATCTTTAGCTGTGGGAGCTGCATTTGTTTTCTTTTTTTCAGGCTCCCCCTCCATTATATGGGGAATGATGGGATTGGTAGTTTACAGGAAAAAAAATGGATTTTTGACTTACCGTAAAATCCTTTTCTCTGAAGTTCATTGACAGACGCAGCTCCATATTCTTTTTAACCATTGGGACGTCCCAAAGCAGTATTTGTATGAGGGGTGGGAAAACAACGCAGAGAAAGAACATAATTCCCCAAAGGCTAAACTTAGCCAACCAGGTAGCATGGAGCTCAACCAGGAACAACTGGAGCTCACCTAGAAACAACATACACCCTCAAAAGAGAAAAAATTGCTCTTTTAAACAGCAGCCTGCAAAACCTTGCGTCCAAAAGAAGCATCCAAAGATGCCAACACATCTACTTTGTATAACTTAGTGAACGTGTGCACAGACGACCAACTTGCCGCCTTACAAACTTGTATTACTGAAGCCTGATGGTGAAAGGCCCAAGAGGCACTCAGCGCCCTAGCAGAATGCGCCTTCACAGGGAAAAGTGTAACCTGACCCTTAAGTGAATACGCCTGTACCACCGTCTGCCTGATCAATTTGGATATGGTCGCAGCAGACGCAGCCAATCCCTTCCGAGGTCCTACCTTGAGGACAAAAGGAGAGTCTGATTTCCTGAAAGACTCAGTAACTGCCAGGAAAATCCTAATAGCCCGAACCACAGCCAAAGGAAAGGCAAGGCAATTTCCTTGGGATGCTCGGTCTTAGGACAGAATATAGGCAGCAAAATGTCTTAATTCAATGGAAATCAGAAACCACCTTAGGAAGAAACGGCTGATTAGGTCGAAGTAGCACTTAATCTCTGTGGACCACCAGAGAAGGAGAACAGCAGGAAAGCGCCGCCAATTCAGACACTCTGTAGGCAGAGGTAATACCCTCCCGGGATAAAAGTGCAAATCAAAGAATGCGTAGCTAAAGGGCGTTGAAAAAACACCCCCAAAGCCGACACCTGGGCTTTAATAGTACCCAATGCCAATCACTGCTCAACCCCTCTTTGGAGGAAAGCCAATATCCTAGCCAATGAAAAGGAGGGTGGATGCGCCTTAATCGATTCACACCATGAGATGTACAATTTCCCCATACAATGATAAATCTTCCTGGAGGTAGACTTTCTAGCCTTCAATAGTGTAGGAATCACTGAGTCAGAAAGACCCCTATCCTTCAATACCTGGCTTTCAACAGCCATGCCATTAAAGCCAGCGACTGTAAAGCAGGATGGAAGATCGGCCCTTGAGACAACAGATCTTCCCTGAGAGGAAGTCTCCAAGGAGCATCGGCGACCAACCTTACCAGATCTGCATACCAAGACCAGCGAGGCCAGTCTGGGGCCACCAAAATTACCGGAATCCCTTCCACCCCTATTCAGCGCAGAAGCCTCGGCAGAAGTTTCAGTGGAGAAAACGCATAGATCAGCCGATACTGACCCCCTCCAGGAGCCACCAGTGCTTCTGTGGCATCGGCCAGAGGATCCCAAGAGGCGAGGCCTAGCGCGGGGCTAGAACCTGCACACACTCGCTGGCTGGACTGGGAGACCTTCAGGATCTAGGGTATCCTGTTCGAAACCCAGTCAGGCTGTTGATTGCAGTTCTCTCAGGAACATGACTAGTTAAAAAATTAAAATTTTAGCTAAGGTTCCCTTTAAAATAAAATAAACAAGCTAAGACCCAGCCGGGGGCAAGGTCCTACTCCTAGACTAGGCAGAAACAAACTGAACCCTTTAGCAGAGTGAGTGGGTGTATACCTGCAGGGACTGCCCATAGGCGTGGTAAAGTGGTTTCCTTCCTAGTGTCCTACTCCTGTAGGAGGCAGCATAACCCAATGGTTAAGAAGAATATGGAGCTGCGTCTGTCAATGAACGATAGAGAAATAAGGTTGCCAATGATTTCTTTACCGCTTACAGTAAATGACAAGGACACTGCACTTCTGAAAAGATTAAAGAGGTTGTAAAGGCACAAGTTTTTTTTTTACCTTCATGCATTCTATGCATAAAGGTAAAAAACCTTCTGTGTGCAGCAACCCCCCCTAATATTTACCTGAGCCCCCTCTCAATCCATTGCTGCCCACAAAAGCCTTGCCTCTCTGGGGACTCACACTCCTGATTGGCCAAGGGCTCCCGCTGCTGTCAATAACAGCCAGCGAGCCAATCAGGAGACAGAAGATACAAGGCCAAACCACAGCTCTGTGTGTGAATGGACACACAGAGCCATGCCTCAGGGGCATGCCTGCATGGGTGCCCCTATAGCAAGCTGCCTGCTGTGGGGGCACCCGGCAGGAGGGAGAAGCCAGGAGCGCCAGCATGGGACCTGAGAAGAGGAGGATCCGGGCTGCTCTGTGGGGGCCTATTGGGGCTTAAAATGTACCACTTGGAGGGGAGATGTCAGGTAGGCTGTATAGGGCCCAATGATTTCTAATTGTGGACCTGAGTGTAGCTCAGACCTCACCACCCAGAAACATGTTCATAACTTACAATGTAATGTATGGGATAGGAGAACATTAATGTGAGGAGTTGCATTCTCTGTACACACAGCTGAAGGTTATATTCTCCATACAACTCTGTTACCTACCTATGTATTCTACAATCGACATCACTCCAGCTGGTACAATGCATTGTGCTATACAGTATATACACCATATCACTACAATCTTTACACTGTGCTGTATGGTATATATTGCATACTTCTCTACACTGTACTGCAGGTTATATACATCAGACAGCTCCACTCTCTTCACCGTGCTGTACGCTATTTACTCCACAACTCTCCTCTTTGTACACTTTGCTATACATTATATACTCCATACCTCTCCACTCTGTACACTGTGCTGCAGGGCCGGTGCTAGACTATTTTGTACCCTAGGCAAGACCAGCTTCTTGCGGTCTTGCCCACCCTGCAAGGCCTCATATTTTAATTGGAAGTATTCCCGAATGTTTACCTTAAACTCCTTAGGCGCCTGAATTGATCCTTCCTTTCAATACAGACAGTCTGTCTCTCAGTCCTCACGTGCTGCGCCTGCACGCACCTGCAGCCAGCCTGCACTGCTAACCGTGCGGAAAGAAGTGGGTGGAGTGGAGGTGGAGTAGGCAGGGAGGCTGTGGCACGGCGGCCTGGAGGAGGAAGGAGTGACGTCACTGGTTGCAAGACACCAAGCGGCTCAAGCAACCAGTGCTGGGTGTGTGGGCTCCCGCCCGCCTCCGCAGCAGAGAGAGCGAGCGGCCACAACTTGCAGAGCCAGTGGAGTCGGATCGGATGCGGCCTGGAAGATCCATTGCAGTCCAGATGGTGCAATAATGGCCCGGGTCACTGAATAGTAAGTAAAACACACAATCGGTTCAGCAAAGTCTAGACAGCAGTGCGCCCCTAGACAGCAGTGCGCCCCTAGGCGGCAATGCGCCCTAGGCGCAGTGCGCCCTAGGCGGCTGCCTAGTTCGCCTAGCGGGAGCAGCGGCCCTGCTGTGCTGTAATCTATATACTCCATACCTCTCCACTCTGTACTGTATGTAATATATTCAATACCTCTCCATTGTGTACACGGTGGTGTAATTCTATACCTCTTGGTATACTGGGTTGTATGTTATATACTCCATACCACTCCACTCTCTGCACTTTATGTTATATACTTCAAACCTTTTCACTCTGTATGCTGTGCTACATGTTATATACTCTATACCTCTCCACTTCATACACTGTATTGTACTCCATATACTCTATACCGGGGGCAGCAAGCTGTTAATCGTGGTCCACCTGTCAACTGTAGGTAGCCGATGAGTAGGTTGAAACCATGACCCTGCATTGCCACTCTCCAAAGCAGAGAGCAGGAGGTTTCACAGTACTGGATGGAGGGCGGGAGCTGCCGGAGTTAACTTTTCACATTAGTCTGCAGGTTATTGGTTGCTGGGAATGCCGGGCGGTCCACGCAACCAATCACCAGCTTATTAATGTAAAAAGTTAACTTTGGTAGCTCCCGCCCTCCATCCAGTACTGTGTGCACACCTGCAGTACACCTGTGTGCAGTACACCTGTGTAAGGTAGGAGAGTGCTACCTTCACACCGGTGTGTCATTGTGTGTATATGTTCAGACTTCAGAGGACACTATGGGGAGGGGGGGGGGTGATATGAAGGGGCAGAGGACACTGCTATGGGGGTGCAGAGGACACTTGCATATTACATATGAATGGGGGCAATTTCATATTACACATTTCCTTATTAAAAATTGTCTAGTGGTCTCACAAATATCTAATAATGAATTCCAAGCCCTGGCTAAGGGGCCAAACAAGCCATATACAGTGCCTTGAAAAAGTATTCATACCTCTTGAAATTTTCCACATTTTGTCATGTTCCAAACAAAAACGTAAATGTATTTTATTGGGATTTTATGTGATAGACCGACACAAAGTGGCACATAATTGTGAAGTGGAAGGAAAATGATAAATAAATAGTTTTCAAAATGTTTTTGAAACATCTCAGATGAGATTTAATGTAGAAAAATGTAAAGTAATGCACTTGGGGGCCAGAAACCAGAAAGCAAGCTACTCACTAGGGGGGGAACCTCTGGGTGAGTCTAGGATGGAAAGGGACCTGGGGGTACTGGTAGACAACAGGCTTGGAAGTGGCATGCAATGCCAAGCCGCTGCAAGCAAAGCCAACAGAATACTGGGTTGTATAAAAAAGGGGATTCACTCCAGAAATAAAGAGATTATTCTTCCACTCTACAAGACTCTGGTCCGGCCACATCTGGAGTATGCTGTCCAGTTCTGGGCACCGGTCCTCAGAAAGGATGTGCTGGAACTGGAGAGAGTCCAGAGAAGGGCAACAAAAATAATTAGGGGAATGGAGGACATCAGCTATGAGGAAAGACTACAAGCACTGAACCTATTCTCTCTGGAGAAGAGACGATTGAGGGGGGATATGATATCAATGTACAAATACTGTACTGGCGACCCTAGCATAAGGAACAAACTATTCAGAGAAAGGAGATACAATAAGACATGTGGCCACTCACTAAAACTTGAGGAAAGGCGGTTTAACCTTAAAGTGCGTAAGGGGTTCTTCACTGTAAGAGCGGTAAGGATGTGGAATTCTCTTCGTATCAGCGGGGAGCATTGATAGTTTCAAAAAACTATTGGATGGACACCTTAAAGACCACAACATACAGGGGTATACAATGTACGGTTAAAAGCAAACACACACACACATCATAGGTTGAACTGGATGGACTTGTGTCTTTTTTCAGCCTCACTAACTATGTAACTATGTTTTTACAAATAAAAATCTGAAAAGTGTTGCGTGCATTTGTATTCATTTACTCTGATACCACTAACTAAAATCTAGTGGATCCAATTGCTTTTAGAAGTCACTTATTTAGTAAATAGAGTCCACCTGTGTGTAATTTAATCTCAGTATAAATACAGCTGTTCTGTGAAGCCCTCAGAGTTTTTTTTAGAGAACCTTAGTGAACAAACCGCATCATGAAGGCCAAGGAAAACACCAGACAGGTCAGGGATAAAATTGTGAAGAAGTTTAAATTTGAAGCATGGTTAGGTTATAAAAAATATCCCAAGCTTTGAACAGCTCACAAAGCGCTGTTCAATCCATCATCGGAAAATGGAAAGAGTATGGCACAACTGCAACCCTACCAAGACATGGCCGTACACCTAAACGCAAATGCATCAAATACCTGTGATGTAACTAGTCTGTACTCGTGCATTCCACACCATCTTGCTATATCTGCGATGTCCTTCTATTTGGAGCATTTTTCAGCCTTGCCACCCACTCAAACTGCCTATGTTCTAGAGGTTTTGGATTATTTACTGTCGCACAATTATTTTTCATTTGATGGCTTTTTCTATCTCCAAAGGTGTGGGGCTGCGATGGGGGCGAAGTTTTCGCCCTCACTCGCCAAACTTTTTATGGGTTGGTGGGAGTGGTCCCACATCTTTGGAGATAGAAATCCATTTAGACAGTATATATGTTTATTTTTTTGTTATATAGACGATCTGTTGTTTATCTGCGATCGTAAGGTGGGGATCTAGAATCCTTTCCGACTTATTTAAATTCTAATGACAAAAATGTGTCCTTTACTGGTTTCATGAATAATCATCAAGTATGTTTTTAGATGCTCTTCTTACTTCCACTAATGATCGATTAATCACCAACCTTTACAGAAAGCCTCTAGCTGGCAACACTCTTTTCATGGC
The DNA here is from genome assembly GCF_965119305.1 of Pelophylax lessonae. Taxonomy (NCBI): domain Eukaryota; kingdom Metazoa; phylum Chordata; class Amphibia; order Anura; family Ranidae; genus Pelophylax; species Pelophylax lessonae. The sequence continues at coordinate 17,867,899 of NC_138769.1, forward strand.
TCAATCCAATCATCCAACACCCAACAATCAGGGGCATACCAATCGGCCAATTTATCCGGTTGCGCCGTATATGTAGTGAAGACACTGATTTTGAATGAGAGTCAGAGGAACAGTTTTTGAGGTTCTTACAGAGGGGTTACCCTATCTGGATGCTTGAACGTGCCAAATATTGCAAAAAAAAAAAAAAAGGATAGGCGAGAGCTTCTTTCTAAACACCGGAAACGGCAAAACAAACAGATGGATAAACAGATGGATAAACAGACATTAGTTACTACTTTTAGTCGAGATTTCTATCAAGTGAGGGATGTAATAAATAAATATTTACCCATTTTATTTGAGGATGAACTACAATTGAAAATGCTAGAAAATGGCATTAATTTCATCCCCAGACGGGCACGTTCTCTAGGTGCCTCTCTTTCACCTAGTCTCTTTTGTTCAGCTGTCAAACCCCAAACCACATGGTTATACTGCAAAGGTAACTACAAGTGCGGTAATAATGACTGTTCTAGTTGTCCATACATGCTTGGGGGTCAAACCGTGTCTTCCACTTCTAACGGCAAGACCATTCAGTTGAAACAATTTTGCAATACTAACAACGTAATATATATTATTACTTGCAGGATATGCGGTATGCAATATATAGGATGCACAACTCGCAAATTACGAGAGAGGTTTCGTGAACACTTGAGCGCAATTAGGACAAAAAAGTCTACCAATACAGCAAGACATTTTAATAACTTACATAATGGGGACCTTAGTTCTATGCAGGTTCAGGTAGTGGAAAAAGTTAAACTTCCATTTAGAGGAGGTGATTTGTTTAAAAGCCTATGCAAAAGAGAGGTATATTGAATATTCCAATTGGGCACCTGCATCCCGCAAGGAATGAACTATGAGTGGGATGTATCTCATTATTTTGAGTAAAAGCCCCCTTTATAGTCTTTCCCAATTTTCTTTATTCAGTCATTTTTAGATATATAAGTGTTCAAGACACTTGCTACACTTGTAGTCATTCTCATCATAGTGAGTTGATCCAATACAATATACAAAACAGTCTTTATATATATATAAATTAGTTGTCCATTAGGAGGGAGATATACTGTAAATATATAAAAAACTTTCTTCCCACCTGGAGCCATGGATTATTTATATTATGTATCCATGGTTCGCAGGTACAAGTTTAGCAAGATTGTTACCTTGTTCGAGTTTAAAATCATATGTGTATATGTAGGAGAACTTTTTACGGGGTTTTGTGTCTTTATAAAAAATATTATCTACAAAGGCTTCTTATTAATTATAGATATATTCTAAAGGCCACCCTTTATATGAAATATTAATATATTAAAATAATTATAACTTTTTATATATATATATATATATATGCATGATAAATGGGCAGGCGGAGCCTGCAGTTGTGGTAGGGGAGGGGCCGGCCTATTTAACGTCGGGCCGCCCTCCTCACTGGGCTGACGTTTTCGGGTACCGGACCACGCCTAACTGACGCAGCCGTTCAGTGTCATACCGCCGTCAGCTGTTCACAGGAGCTCTCCTCTCCTCTCCAGGAAGCCGTGTGTATGCGGGGAATGTCCCGTGCCAGCCGCACGCTAACGGTCAGCACCAGGCGGTCTCCCCTGGCTCCACTCGCACCCGGCACCGCCTCCTCACTGTGGTCCCTCCTCCTCTGGCCGGAGGCCAGACTGGAAAAAAAAAAGTAAAATGTACATTTAAAGCAGCAGCATTGATCTCCGTGCTGGGGGGCGTGCTTCCGCATCCGGGACATGCACAGGCAGCCGCACTGGCGGGTCACCCCCCCCTCACCATCTCTGCCCACCTGTCTGGGGGGGGTCCAAAGAGAGGGGAATGTATAAATTCCTTACAAATCATCTGAGCTTCACAGGAGTCATTAAGGTATGCCGTTCATCACCAAGAGTTCCCCCTCTTCGTTAACTGGCGCAAAGGGGGGGGGCAGGGGCGGGGGGTCAGGAGCTTAGGCAGGTCCCTTCTTGGTTATCGCGAGACCAACACCCATCCTCACACGGAGGTACCTTCGCCCATCGGCCCAAATCATAGCTAGCGTCTCGCTATTTTGGTCAGGGTAGTCAGGGCTTCACCTTCCCAGAGGCCTACACCCCGCCATCGTTCATGGCACAGCTCAGGTCCAAATCATAGATAGCGCCTCTACCAGCCGCTGGGGTTTAGCAGGGCCTCACGTTCCCCGTTTCCCCAAATTTTATCCCGGGTCAAAAAAAAAAAAAAAAGCGCCAGTTAAAGCCCTGTCGTATGAGTTTTTCATCTCCTCTTTTCCTTCCATGTCATCTCAGCATGTCTCACACATCAGACCAAGGAGACGACTTCTCCCTGCCTAGCATGCCAGCCAGGCCACCCACTCCGGTGTCCGTTCCCGTCGCAGGAGGTAGCCAGGTTCCGTCAAGTCCAGGTTCTATGAGGACATGGACCATTCCCAAGATTGCCGCCGAGTTGAGACAGAGGGGGATACCATTTCCGGCCACAGCCAGGAAGGCGGAGTTGTACAGGATCTTGATATCCAACACCGTCAACCCGCAACCAGGGACTGACGCACAGGACAGTGTCAAGGTGTAACGCTCCTGCGTTTTATGTATGATGTGGATTTTCAGCTGCAGAAATATTCCACTTCAGTAGTCATGTAGAGAAGCGCTGAGACACCAATCCCAACTCTCAATGACTCATCATGTGTGGATGATCTCAATTCAGCAAGTAAATACACACACTCAATAAGATGTTTCCTAGAGTGACTTATGTATATAGTAACACAGTGATGATAGGCTGAAGAGACAGGTTGGGTAGAGATGGTAGATGACAGACACTTGAAAGGAAATGTTCTTGAAAGTAAGATAGTAGCAGATGGGATGCAGATAGGTTTAGCAATCATGTATGGTAGCAGATGACAGAGTAGCAGGTGGACATACAAGAGAGATCAACCCAGTGCAAGAACAGGTGGTAGTAGGCTCAAGAGCTAGCAATCTTAGATAATGCAGATGAAGTAATAGTCCTTAGTATGCAGAGCTAGATAGTGTAAGCTTTAGTATGAAAGTTATAGAGGTTTCCCCTGTGGGGTACTTATCACTAATAGCAATGTAGCAGAGGAGAGGTTCGGCAAGAGCGGATGATCCGGTAGCGGGATACAGGGATCAGCGCAGCGTGGTTCCGACAGCGAGGTATGCTTGCAAGCATGAGAGCTTCAAGACAGGTTAGCATCAAGGCACAAAGCAGTTTGAACGAACACATGTGAGTGAGAGCCGGCGATCTAAATAGCCATCCAGTCCGGCGCTCAGTGATAACAGCATCAGTCTTAAAGGTGTATGCGCACCTTACCAAAAGAGAATGGTGGGGCGCATACACTTATGAAAGAGTAATTAGAGTACCCAAAGGTACCAGAACATTACACAAGGACGCTTTAGCCGAAATCCAGGCCACCATGGCGTCAATTCTGGCTTCCGTTAGTAGCCTAAATCAGAGGTTGGAAAAATTAGAATCCCCCGCACCGGCCTCCCCAGCTTCCCTGCCCTCTCAGGTCTTTGGCTTGCCAGCCCCTCAGGGCACCTTCGCAGGTACGCCAACTCCTTTAGGCCCCATTTCTCACATTATTACACCAGCGCACATGGTCCCGCCCAACATCAGGAAAGACATTCTGGAGGGGAAGGACGTGAATCTTATGTCACTGTTAATTGCGTCCCAAGACATAGTCGAGAGCAAGACCTACAATTATGGGGACCTGTATGTGGTTCTGAAAGCCAAGGACCCCAGACTGAACAGGAAGCTGTCCATTCTCGAGTTTGTCTTGGCCTTCGGTCTGTTCAGGGATGTGGTCTGCTTTAACTTCCCTCATCGCAGAGAAGAGCTGGACTTGTATCTACACAAGTTGGTCGACCTGGGGCACAAGTACGGCGGCACCACCTTCTACGATTATCACCGCTCATTCTCAGCCAAGGCGGCGGCCACCTTTGCCCAGTTCAACATCAGGATAGATTGGGGCCAGCTGGACACCGAGTTGTTCTGTCGCCACTTTGCCTGGCTTGTGCCACCTGCATGCGCCACTTGTGCATCAAACTCCCACTCCACCAACTTGTGTGCCGTTGAGCCCAGTTCTTCCGCCGCCAGCGAGGTCACCCCGGGCCCCAGCAAGTCTGATCAGAAGTCCGCCAAAGACAAATTGGGGAGACCGATAGTGTTCTTGGGCAAGGCACAGGTATGCAACATTTTCAACGCGGGTGGCTGCAGCTTCAGTGCCTGTAGGTTGTTGCATATCTGCTCAACCTGCTTCCAGGGCACATGCCAAGTCCATGTGCCCCAGTCGCCTTTTCCCCAAAAGCTGACTGACCGAGGTGCAGGTCGATTCCCTGGCCTTCTTCTTGAAATCCCATCCCTCTCCGGACTTAGTCGAGTTTTTAGTTTCAGGCTTCACGAGAGGGTTCCACACGGGTCTGGTGGCACTCCCGTCAGGTACAATCGAGTGTAAAAACCTACAATCAGCCTCGGCTGACCCAGCTGTAGTCGACACTCTTTTGCAAGCAGAAGTAGACAAGGGTTTCAAGTTAGGGCCTTTCTGTACCCCTCCTTTTTCCTGCTGGCGAACCAACCCATTGGGGGTAGCCACGGGGAAATATAACAATAAAAAACGATTGATCATAGACCTCTCGGCTCCTCATTCCATCTCCACGCCAAGCCTCAATTCTCTTATTCGCTCTGAACAGTTTTCACTACAGTACACTACAGTGGATCACGCCATTCAGGCTATCCTGAAAGCCGGGAAAGCGGCTTGGCTCTGGAAGACGGCCATTTCCAATGCTTTCAAGTTGCTGCCCATACACCCATCACTGTGGCATCTGCATGGTGCGAAATGGAGGGGGTTTTACTATTTCGCCATTCGCCTGACCTTCGGGGCCAAAAGCAGCCCCAAGATTTTTGATTTATTCGCAGAGGCTCTGTGCTGGCTCTTATTAAATATCGGTTGCTGTCCAGTCATCATCCATTACCTAGATGATTTCCTGACAGTGGAAAGTCCCACAGCCACTCCGCTCAGCCTGGTAAAAATGGTGGCACTCTTTTCGGCCCTAGGGGTTGCGGTAGCCGAAGACAAAACAATAGGTCCCTCCACCAAACTGACCTCCCTAGGCATTTGCCTAGATTCGGTCGCCCCTGGACAAAGTTCAGAGGATCAAGGCAGAGATTGAGGGGTTCCTCGTTAGAGGTTCCGCATCCCCGAAAGACCTCCTGTCTCTCCTAGGTTCCCTGAACAACGCCATGAGAATTATTCCCCAAGGCTGTGCTTTTGTCTCCAGGCTCCTCTGTCTGCTCCCTGGCCTCCCGCATGACGGGAGCACTATCTCGTTGGACGGGCAGGCCAAGGCGGACTTGTCCATGTGGAGGCAGTTCCTGGCACATTGGAATGGGGTGAACATGTTCATCCCGCCTTTTTCCGACCACTCCCCAGTCTTATGGACCGACGCGGCAGCACATTCAGGGTTTGCAGCCATTTGCGGGGTCAACTGGTTCAGAGATTTTAGCCGATTCTTTTAACCGCACTTCCGCCCTCTTCGAAATTTATCCCATAGTGGCAGCAGCCCGGGAGTGGGGACACCGGTGGGGAGGTCAGACAGTAAAATGTTTCACAGACAACATGGCGGCCTGCGACATAATCAACAAGGGCTGTTCCTCATCTCTCACCATTATGAGCCTAGTTAGGAGACTCACTTGGCTCGCCGCCACCCTACAGTTCCACTTAATTTGCGAGCACGTGCCAGGTTCCCACAACTCAGCAGCTGACGCCCTTTCTCATTGCAAATTGCAGGTCTTTTTCCAGTTGCACCCCACAGCCGTGAGTATTCCAGACCCGCCACCTCGGTTTCAAGATCTCATCCTGGACTAGCCAAACTCATGGCCCATGGGAGCACGCTAGCTCAATCAGCACTCTCTGTCAACACTAGGCGCTCGTACGATCGGGCTCTGACCATCTTCTCCAGATTCATCACGGAGTACAGCATCTCGGATCCTTTTTCCTTAGACACCATGGTGGCGTTCACCTCCTTTTGCCACTTAAATCGGAAACTCGCTCACAGCACGGTCAAGCTTTATCTCGCAGGGGTGCAGTTTCATGTGATCAACACACACCCCAGTCACAGTGCTTTCATGTCTTCCAGGCCAATAAAAAACATCTTAAAAGGCATCCTTCGCTTGGAGGGCTGCAAGCCCGCGAGACGTCAACCGATCAACAGCTTCAGGTTTAGGGCCTTGTCTGACATGTTGGACACACAGCCGTTTGAAGCAGGAACAAATAGTGTTATCAAGTTTGCCATATACCTGGCCTTCTATGGTTTCTTGCGTCCCAGCGAGTTCACCGCGGGAAGGTTAAACGGGGCCTCCAACTTGCTGAGGGTGGCAGATTTGACCAAAGTAGGGGATCATTTCCTCCTGACACTACGTCACTCCAAAACCAACCAGGTGGGACCGCCGGTTGAAGTTCCCCTGTACCCAACAGGCAATCAGTGGTGCCCGGTCCGGTTACTGGACCATCTTCTCCCATCCTTGACAGGTCGTGGCCCAGATGCCCCCCTTCTGAGTCTCCACGGCTTGCCACTCACCACCTCGAATTTATGCAATATGTGAGAACCCTGCTATCCAAAATAGGTTGCGACCCCGCAGCATTCTCAGGTCATTCCTTTCGTATAGGGGCAGCTTCGGCAGCGTCTAGTCACAACATACCCGTGCATATAATCAAAAGGATGGGCCGATGGAAGTCCTCTGCTTACAGCCGGTACATTCCCCAGCCGGAGAATGAACTCAGACTGGCTTTTAGAGAACTGGCCACATAGCACTACAGTTCTCGCTTCTTTCCGTTTTGGGATATGTGTGTATTAAAGGTTGTTTTGGTTAAGTTATACCTTTTGCCCTCTTTATTTACAGGCCTGCCCGAACCACGGTTTCGGCACGCTTCAACTGTACTTCATTAAATGGTATAATTCACTCTGTTGATTCCCTGACCACAAATGGGCAGGCGGAGCCTGCAGTTGTGGGAGGGGAGGGGCCGGCCTATTTAACATCGGGCCGCCCTCCTCACTGGGCTGACGTTTTCGGGTACCCCTCCCTTCACTCCCCTTTTTTCAACAATTCCATCTTGGTGGGCCCTCTTTATTTACAGGCCTGCCCGAACCACGGTTTCGGCACGCTTCAACCGTACTTCATTAAATGGTATAATTCACTCTGTTGATTCCCTGACCACAACTCCTGCTTTATCGATTGTTGTGTACACATATACATGTAGTTCTTATATATATGTTTTTGTCTAGCTTTTAAGGGTTGTAAGTATCTAGCTGGTCTTTAACACATATGGTGTGCATGATTACTATATTAACAACATATAATCCCCCTTCTCTTTATGCGCATCATATGTGTATTCTTTTGCTATATTACTATCTGCATATATGTATCTATTTGTTTTGTTGGTGATTTGTGGAAAGATTTTTTCTTTTCTTTCTTTTTCCGTTGATTTTATATATTTGATACAATGTTTGTTTGTTTTATTATTTTTTGAACATTGTGCATTTTTCATATATATGCAATCTACATGCTGCTCATGGAAACATTCCTTAGATGTACTTGTTTGTATATATACGAACACCTGTTAAGATTAGAGCATTGCATGTATATGTATAGCATTATAAATTAGATGAAGGTGTTTTCTTTTATTGGAGCCGGGTGTTTGAAACATCTTGGATGTTATTCTCTGATTGGATAAGGTGATTTTAGCCAGTCCATAAAGGAAGACACATATCTAATTACAATCAGCAATGATTAAGCACATGGTGTGAAACGCATCTGCTGATCCAGTCTGTCTTGTATGTTCGATGTTGGACCTTTAATTTCACAATAAATTCAATTTACTGCTGGAGGTGCCGCTTTTCTTTCTACAAAGTATACGTCCACCTAAACTGACAGGCTGGGCTAGGAGAGCATTCATCAGAGAAGCAGCCAAGAGGTCCATGGTAACTCTGGAGGAGCTGCAGAGATCCACAGCTCAGGTGGGAGACTCTGTCCACAGGACAACTATTAGTCGTGCGCTCCACAAATCTGCCCTTTATGGAAAAGTGGGAAGAAGAAAGCAATTGTTGAAAAAAAAGCCATAAGAAGTCCTGTTTGCAGTTTGTGAGAAGCCATGTGGGGGACACAGCAAACGTGTAGAGGAAGGTGCTCTGCTCAGATGAGACCGAAGTTGAACTTTTTGGCCTAAAAGCAAAACGCTATGTGTAGTGGAAAACTAACACTGCACATCACCCTGAACACCATCCCCACTGTGAAACATGGTGGGGAGGCATCATGTTGTGGCAATGCTTTTTTTCAGCAGGGACATAGAAGCTGGTCAGAGTTGATGGGAAGATGGATGGAGCCAAATACAGGGCAATCTTAGAAGACTGGGGTGGAGGTTCAGCTTCCAGCAGGACAACAACTCCAAACTTACAGCCAGAGCTACAATGGAATGGTTAAGCATATTCATGTGTTAGAATGGCTAAGTCAAAGTCCAGACCTAAATCCAATTGAAAATCTGTGGCAAGATTTGACAATTGCTGTTCACAGACACTCTCCATCCAATCTGACAGAGCTTGAGCTATTTTGCCAAGAAGAATGGGCAAAAATGTCCCTCTCTAGATGTGCAAAGCTGGTAGAGACATCCCCAAAAAGACTTGCAGTTGGAATTTGCAGCGAAAGGTGGTTCTACAAAGTATTGACAGGGGGGTGAATACAAATGCACGCCACACTTTTCACATATTTATTTGTAAAAAATGTTGAAAACCATTTATCATTTTCCTTCCATTTCACAATCATGTGCCATTTTGAGTTAGTCTATCACATAAAATCCCAATAAAATACATTTACATTTTTGGTTGTGACATGCAAAATGTGAAAACTTTCAAGGGGTATGAATACTTTTTCAAGGCACTGTAAGGACATAAGTATGGTTTTCCCTAAGCTGACTCCTACCAAAGGCATGCTATTGTTAACTGACCAGGATGTGGCCGGGCCCACTTTCCTCTCTACGACTGGCCATTACCTTACATTCAAGTTCTAGATTACCACAGCCAAAACTGGTAAGACCTTAGTCTCTTCTCCAGAGCTGCATCATGCAAGCATCTGATCCGATTACCTGGTCACGCCTATATGGGGGGAACTCCGTGGTGAAACAGCATCTTAAGTATTCTAGTTATATTTTCTAATATCTTTGTCATTATCGTACTTTTAATAAATGTTATACTTATAAGTATTTGAGTGATCTCTCTTTGCACATATTGAATACAACCTAAAAACATGACAAAACAAAACTACAGTGGGGGGTTGATATGAGCAGGACAGAGGACACTGCTATGGAAGGGGGGGGGGGTTGATGTGAAGGTGGGCAGAGGAAACTGCTTTGAGGGGTGGGGCACAGGACACTACTGTGGTGGGGGGAGGAAACCTACCATGGCAGGGGGGGGGGGGCAGAGGGCACTACTGTGGGGGGGGGGGGGGGGGTGATGTGAAGGTAAGCAGAGGACACTACTGTCGGTGGGGGTGGGGGGCTTTTTTTTTTTTTAGCCCTCCCCCCCAGGGAACTTTGATTTCCTCCATGTTGTCCAGGTAGATCTCAACCTCTGAAAGGTTACCTGCCTACCCCTGCTCTATATCTCTACACTCCTTACACTGTACTGTAATATATATACTTCATACCTTTCCACTCTGTACACTGTGCTGTAAGCTACATGCTTCATTCCACTTCACTCTGTACACTGTGCTGTATGTTGTATATTTTATACCTCTCCCTGTTTGTCACAAGCTCTTTGGGGCCTGAAATGGGGACACTATGCCCACACCCCTCTAGTGTAATTCTGAGTAGGACAGTTGGGTAGATATCAGTGGGGAATACTGGAGACCTGTTACATGGGGAATTCATTTCATGTCTATTACTATCCTCATTCATGCTGTATAATTGACACACTTCTTCCCCCATAGAGTACAATGCAGTGTGGAGAGAAGTGTGATGCAGTATATGGACTCTTACCCAGTACACGGATCTCTGAAGTGGACATTAGATATTCCAGATTATTATAACACCAGACATTATACACACAGGAGTCATCCTTCCTGGCATGTGTCAGCTTCCAGCAGCCGCTCCCTGTGTGCAGTTGGAGTCTGGAGTCATGAGATTTTGTGTAGTTTATATGACAGTGATTTTCCAGCAGTGTCCTATCCTCCCCTCTGCATACTCTGTACAGCTCCAGAGTAACATCATCATGGGGACACTTCATATTACAGTCAGTGATGTCTGATCCGCTTCGTACATACACCGTTCCTGATGACACCGGTATGATCAGCATACACAGGAGACCTGGGAAGAGAAGACAGACCAAGAATGTGAGCAGAACTTTCATAGTAGGAAAGGACAACGGTATCACACACCCTACGGACTCTAGTTGGGCCCCAGAGAGACTGTAAATTAGGAGTGTGAACCAAAAGATTGGGATTTTGAAGGTGAAGCTTGCTAAGGTATATATTAGATAAATAAAGATGAGGCAAAATAAAATAACAAGATTTTATTACAATGTTTGTAAAACCAATCACAGACAGTGATAATAATTCAGTGCATAAAGATACGTAGTATACAAGGAACCATAGTTGTGTGGTTAGGGCCACTTATGTCCGACATGTTTCGCCATCAGGCTTCCTCTGGGACATTGCAAACTGGTGACCTCAACACAGGTTCTAAATGTAGACAATATACAATAAGTTTAGACATAGTCATAATAACAATTACCGTAACAACTATTGATGTATTTAGAATTTGAGGCTCACCAAAGATTGTATCTAAAGCATTGCACATGTATCCATATACCAGGGATCTCTGCCGTGTGTCCAATGGTGGATAAATACCCTGAACTGAGAGTTCAGCCAGGTCAGACCTCGCTGTAATGACAGGAACCGGACCGTGCTATGCCGAATCACAGCATATCTAAAGGGATCAATAATTTTGTAAAAAGAAAGGCTCATCACCGATAATCCCAAAGTATGCTTGGGGAAAAAAGGGGGGTGTGTGTGAATATCACAAGGTTGGTCTCAAAGAGCAAAGCCAAAAGGGTGACCAGGGCAGTGAGACGTAGTGGTGAGCAGAATCAGGAAAAGTGAGAACATCCTCCAACCAGAAGATATAAGAATAGACAATTGTACCGTGTAGAGATGAGCAAAGTTAATGCCCATATAGTATGAGTAAGAACAGGTAATACAGGAAACCACATAAAGAGCAAATGGTTATCATATACAAAGTGTGACAAGGTGCCTATGAAGGTTGGCTAAGGAATGATCTTAGGTGTATGTCTATACAAGACTTGAAAAATGAACGAATATAGTGCGACATTGAAACAGACCCAGTCCAAAGTAAAGAGTAGCAAGAAAAGAAATTAAACAAGTAAAGTGATGTGCCAATCCGCAGAAAAGTGACGAACAGATCCCACAGGAAGCCGTGCAGTCGGGAGATCCAAGTTGGTGAGACGCTTACCTTAAGTATTGAGATCGAGTGGTAGCAAACAGCCGCGCCACTGTAGTCGTGGCCTGTTTGTACCATGCTGTATCCGGCATTTTATGCGCGGTCCCACCGGAAGTGACGAGGTACCTCGTGACCTCCAACTAATCACTTCCGGTGCGGGCGCCATCTTGCGGTCCTAGCCATGCCTACGCCGCAAAAGAAGGTGGAAGTAGGCGGGTCGGAGCGCTGCACATCCGCCATGAAAGAAAGGCGGACTCGGGGAAAAACGTGGGAGGAGAAAGATGGATAAGGTCTCACAGCACCACCCCCGGCTTGGCGCCCGAATCCCTGTCAAACAAAAGCAAAGAAAGTACTGGCCCATTGGACTTGACTGCAGATCGATCCCCTGAGAGCATACGGATTTCCATCTAAAAAATACACAAGAAATATATGTGAACATAAGTACACTTCAATAGCATAGAACAAATTCTAATTTTATTCTCATAGCTAATGACAGCCAAATGTCAATAAATTTATTAAGACAAACAAAATTAATAAACATACTAAATAGGAAGGCATATATATGATGTCCTATCCTAAATCAAAACATAGAGCAGGATGATATGCCACTGTGTTGTTAATCAGTGTCTAAGCCATGACTATATAGTGTCCTAAATTGCCAATTATACGATCATGGGTGAGCATGTAGTATGGAAAGCACAAAGTATCTTAAAATGAGTCACAGAGCCATATATCAAGGGAGGAAGAGAAGGGGAAGGAAGGGTAATTTTATCGTCAATAATTATATAATTATAGGCTATTCCAAAAATGGTTTGAACGATAGGGCTACGTTTAGCCCTGGTGGCCTGTAGCTTGTATATCCACTTAACCTCTGCTTTGAGGATGGCATTGTCATAGTTACCACCTCGTGGATTTTTCTTAATTGCCTCAAGTACAATGAATTTGATGGTATGGGGGTCAAAATTGTGTCGTAAGCCCACATGCTTACAAATGGGAGTGGACATGAGTCCAGTGTCCATATAATAGAGGTGGTCCTGAATCCGTCTTGCAAAAGGTCTGATCGTTTTACCGACGTAAAATGCCCCACAGAGGCATGTGGCCAGATACACCACAATTATATTATACACAATTACCCTTCCTTCCCCTTCTCTTCCTCCCTTGATATATGGCTCTGTGACTCATTTTAAGATACTTTGTGCTTTCCATACTACATGCTCACCCATGATCGTATAATTGGCAATTTAGGACACTATATAGTCATGGCTTAGACACTGATTAACAACACAGTGGCATATCATCCTGCTCTATGTTTTGATTTAGGATAGGACATCATATATATGCCTTCCTATTTAGTATGTTTATTAATTTTGTTTGTCTTAATAAATTTATTGACATTTGGCTGTCATTAGCTATGAGAATAAAATTAGAATTTCTTCTATGCTATTGAAGTGTACTTATGTTCACATATATTTCTTGTGTATTTTTTAGATGGAAATCCGTATGCTCTCAGGGGATCGATCTGCAGTCAAGTCCAATGGGCCAGTACTTTCTTTGCTTTTGTTTGACAGGGATTCGGGCGCCAAGCCGGGGGTGGTGCTGTGAGACCTTATCCATCTTTCTCCTCCCACGTTTTTCCCCGAGTCCGCCTTTCTTTCATGGCGGATGTGCAGCGCTCCGACCCGCCTACTTCCACCTTCTTTTGCGGCGTAGGCATGGCTAGGACCGCAAGATGGCGCCCGCACCGGAAGTGATTAGTTGGAGGTCACGAGGTACCTCGTCACTTCCGGTGGGACCGCGCATAAAATGCCGGATACAGCATGGTACAAACAGGCCACGACTACAGTGGCGCGGCTGTTTGCTACCACTCGATCTCAATACTTAAGGTAAGCGTCTCACCAACTTGGATCTCCCGACTGCACGGCTTCCTGTGGGATCTGTTCGTCACTTTTCTGCGGATTGGCACATCACTTTACTTGTTTAATTTCTTTTCTTGCTACTCTTTACTTTGGACTGGGTCTGTTTCAATGTCGCACTATATTCGTTCATTTTTCAAGTCTTGTATAGACATACACCTAAGATCATTCCTTAGCCAACCTTCATAGGCACCTTGTCACACTTTGTATATGATAACCATTTGCTCTTTATGTGGTTTCCTGTATTACCTGTTCTTACTCATACTATATGGGCATTAACTTTGCTCATCTCTACACGGTACAATTGTCTATTCTTATATCTTCTGGTTGGAGGATGTTCTCACTTTTCCTGATTCTGCTCACCACTAAAAATCAAGAGAGCAGCCTAAAAACATCAGAAGAGGATAAATATAACCGATCAAAATTACGAGGTTTGTATACCAATGCCAGAAGCCTGGCCAACAAGATGGGAGAGCTGGAGCTGCTGATATTTGAGGAGGACTTAGATTTTGTGGGGATAACTGAGACTTGGTTTGACAGCTCTCATGACTGGATGGCGTCCATTCAGGGGTATTCCCTTTATCGCAGAGATAGAGAAAGTAAAAAAGGGGGAGGGGTATGTTTGTATATTAAGAACAGTATACAGGTAAATATGAGGGATGATATTAATAATGGAGCTATGGACGAGGCAGAATCCCTATGGGTAGAGCTTCAAAGGGAAGGCACGGCGGGGAAGGTAATATTGGGCGTATGCTATAGGCCCCCCAACCAGAGGGAGGAGGGTGAGGCGGACCTCATGTTACAGATAGGATTGGCAGCAAGGATGGGAAATGTCATTATAATGGGGGACTTTAATTATCCAGATATAGACTGGGCAGAAGGAACCGCGCACTCAGCCAAGGCTAGGCAGTTCCTAAATGTTTTGCAGGACAATTTCATGGGTCAGATGGTGAATGCACCGACAAGAAGCAATGCGGTACTTGACCTACTGATTACCAACAATACAGACCTGCTCACGGATATAGAAATACGGGACAACTTAGGGAACAGTGACCATAGGTCAATTGGTTTCAGTATTAATTACAGTAATAGGAAACACAAGGGTAATATTAAGACGCTGAATTTCACAAGAGCCAATTTCCCTAAACTGCGCTCGCTGCTAGAAAATATCAAATGGGATAGAACCCTGGGAACAAAGAACACGGAGGAAAAATGGGAGTGCTTCAAGAGCATACTTAACAAGGGAGTGGGCCAGTGCATTCCACAGGGAAATAAATTTAAAAGAGCAAAACTAAACCCTGGGTGGCTAAACTCCAACATTAAAATGTATATTAGAGCTAAAGAAAAGGCCTTCAAAAAATACAAGACTGAGGGGTCATTGGCAGCATTTAAGCACTACAAAGAGTGTAATAAGAAATGTAAAGATGAAATCAGGGCGGCTAAAATAGAACACGAGAGACATATAGCGGAGGAGAGCAAAAAGAACCCCAAGAAGTTCTTTAAGTATATAAACAGTAAGAAAGCCAGGCCAGAGCACATTGGCCCCATAAAAGATGATAAAGGAAAAATGGCCACTGAGGACAGAGAAAAGGCGGAAGTGTTAAATAATTTCTTTTCTTCAGTCTTCACAAAGGAATCGGGGGGCTACACGAAACCCGCTTGTAAGGCCGAACTAAATAATACACCTCAGGAAGTGCCGCCATGGCTAACAGAGGATAGACTTAGAGCTAAACTAGAGAAACTTAACATAAATAAATCCCCGGGACCGGATGGCTTGCACCCGAGGGTTCTTAATGAGCTCAGCCAGGTGATTGCCAGACCATTATTCTTGATCTTTAAGGATAGTTTACAGACGGGTATGGTGCCAGCTGATTGGAAAAAAGCCAACGTGGTACCAATATTTAAAAAGGGGCCGAGATATATCCCGGGTAACTATAGGCCGGTCAGCCTAACATCAGTAGTCTGCAAAATTTTGGAGGGGATGATAAGGGACCACATACAAGACTTTAGTAATGAAAATGGTATTATAATTAGAAATCAGCATGGATTCATGAAAAATCGTTCGTGCCAAACCAATCTGTTAACCTTCTACGATGAAGTGAGCTGCCACCTAGATAAAGGTAAGCCTGTGGATGTGGTGTATCTGGACTTCGCAAAGGCCTTTGACACCGTTCCTCACAAACGCTTACTGTACAAACTAAGGAAGGTAGGTATGGATCATAAGGTGAGTACCTGGATAGAGACCTGGCTCCAGGGGAGAGTCCAGAGGGTGGTGATTAATGGGGAGTACTCGGATTGGGCGGGTGTGGAAAGTGGGGTCCCCCAGGGTTCTGTCCTGGGACCAATCCTGTTTAATTTATTCATAAATGATCTAGAGGAGGGGATATCTAGTACAATCTCAGTATTTGCAGATGATACTAAATTAGGCATGCCAATATCTTCTATGCAGGATGTGGAAATCTTGCAAGCAGACCTGAACAAAATAACGGGGTGGGCAACCACATGGCAGATGAGGTTTAATGTAGAAAAATGTAAAGTAATGCACTTGGGTGCCAGAAACCAGAAAGCAAGCTATTCACTAGGGGGTGAACCTCTGGGTGAGTCTAGGATGGAAAAGGACTTGGGGGTACTGGTAGACAACAGGCTTGGCAGTGGCATGCAATGCCAAGCCGCCGCAAGCAAAGCCAACAGAATACTGGGATGTATAAAAAAGGGGATTCACTCCAGAAATAAAGAGATTATTCTCCCGCTCTACAAGACTCTGGTCCGGCCACATCTGGAGTATGCTGTCCAGTTCTGGGCACCGGTCCGCAGGAAGGATGTGCTGGAACTGGAGAAAGTCCAGAGGAGGGCAACAAAAATAATTAGGGGAATGGAGGACATCAGCTATGAGGAAAGACTACAAGCACTGAACCTATTCTCTCTGGAGAAGAGACGATTGAGGGGGGATATGATATCAATGTACAAATACTGTACTGGCGACCCTAGCATAAGGAACAAACTATTCAGAGAAAGGGAATACAATAAGACACGTGGCCACTCACTAAAACTTGAGGAAAGGCGGTTTAACCTTAAAGTGCGTAAGGGGTTCTTCACTGTAAGAGCGGTAAGGATGTGGAATTCTCTTCCACAAGCAGTCGTATCAGCGGGGAGCATAGATAGTTTCAAAAAACTATTAGATGTACACCTTAAAGACCACAACATACAGGGGTACACAATGTACGGTTAAAAGCAAACACACACGCATCATGGGTTGAACTGGATGGACTTGTGTCTTTTTTCAACCTCACTAACTATGTAACTATGTAACTATGTAACTACGTCTCACTGCCCTGGTCACCCTTTTGGCTTTGCTCTTTGAGACCAACCTTGTGATATTCACACACACCCCCCTTTTTTCCCCAAGCATACTTTGGGATTATCGGTGATGAGCCTTTCTTTTTACAAAATTATTGATCCCTTTAGATATGCTGTGATTCGGCATAGCACGGTCCGGTTCCTGTCATTACAGCGAGGTCTGACCTGGCTGAACTCTCAGTTCAGGGTATTTATCCACCATTGGACACACGGCAGAGATCCCTGGTATATGGATACATGTGCAATGCTTTAGATACAATCTTTGGTGAGCCTCAAATTCTAAATACATCAATAGTTGTTACGGTAATTGTTATTATGACTATGTCTAAACTTATTGTATATTGTCTACATTTAGAACCTGTGTTGAGGTCACCAGTTTGCAATGTCCCAGAGGAAGCCTGATGGCGAAACATGTCGGACATAAGTGGCCCTAACCACACAACTATGGTTCCTTGTATACTACGTATCTTTATGCACTGAATTATTATCACTGTCTGTGATTGGTTTTACAAACATTGTAATAAAATCTTGTTATTTTATTTTGCCTCATCTTTATTTATCTAATATATACCTTAGCAAGCTTCACCTTCAAAATCCCAATCTTTTGGTTCACACCCCTAATTTACGGTCTCTATGGGGCCCAACTAGAGTCCGTAGGGTGTGTGATACCGTTGTCCTTTCCTTCTATGTTTAAACAGGGATGTGGTGAAAGCTTGCTGGGTACATTGGCTATTTAGGCTTGGCGTTCTCCTTCATATACAGAACTTTCATAGTGTCCCTAAATTCCAACTTCAATTTCTGGTGTCATGAATATGAACAGAAGCAAGAAAAACATAAAAGTCCCAGTAGAGAAGAGAAACATAAAACACAACGATTATCCCAAAGCCTCATCGGCTCCAGTTCTTTGTGTGTCCATTCCTATTGATGTCATTGTCATGGCCAACTGAGGACTACTGATCACTGATGGGAGATCTACTGATCACTGATGGGAGATCCACTGATCACTGATGGGAGATCCACTGATCACTGATGGGAGATCTATAGACTTAGTCCCGGTGTTCCGTGAAAAAAACCTACCCGTGAAAATTTCATACCCTCGTCACTTCCGGTCAGAGAACAGCTGAGGAGCTTACTAGTGCGCATGCTCGGAGGGTATGGAATCTATGGAATGTATGGAATGTGTGTTATAACGTCAGCTGTTTCGGCGGTTACATTAAAACATCTCCGCTGCACCATCAATCATCTCCACTCCTACCCCTGTAACTTCCCTCATGTCGGCTACTAAATGTAAAAGTGGATCACGGAGCCGAGTTCTCCGTCATTTAGATTTCATACACCCGCCGCCGCTTTTACATTTATTAGCCAAGATCAGGGAAGTGACAGGGGTAGGAGCGGGGATGATTCATGTTGCAGCCGAGCTCTTTTAATGTAACCGCTGAGTCGGTGTAACGTTACACACACTACCGTCATAATTTCATACCCTCCGGGCATGCGCACTACTCTGCTCCTCAGCTGTTCCATTTCCTTTCTTACAGGAAGTGACGTGGGTATGCATTTCTCACGGGGTATGCTTTTCTCACATTACACCGGTTCACACTGCTACGACTTGTCAGGCGACTTGGTCACCTGACAAGTCGCGCTCCATTCTGTGCAATGGAACCGTTCTAATCAGAGTGACTCATGTCGCTCCGACTTAGAAAAAGGTTCCTGCACTACTTGGGGGCGACTTCGGAGCAGCTTGCATTGACTTCTATTAGAGAAGTCGTTAGCAAGTCGCAATGAAGTCGTGCTGCACGGGGCGGCTTCAAAGTTGGGGCGACTGAGTCGCCCCAGTGTGAACCGGCTCTTAGAGGGCTGGAACAAGAAACAACGATTACAGATGTATAGGGGGAAATATAAAGACAGTTCCAGTAAATGAAGACCTGATCCCATGACCAGAACGGTTATCACTGATAGGATTAGGATTGGTATTTCTAAATGCACAGGATATATTAATGAAGACAAATAGGTTGAGGACTGACCTGGAACATAAAATCTATAGGCCCCATGGGAGTTCAGGTCTATATCAGGCACCTAAGAAGTCCCCAGAAGTGCTCGGAGACCCTCCAGGACTACTCCAGATGTACTCCTATGTCTCCATATGCATATGTACAGCCCAATTATCCACCATTATACTTAGAGAAGAGTGCGGCAATGAGGAGAAGTCCAACCTTTCCAATGAACCTAGTTTTTCACATGACTGTAAGAAGTGTTTAAAGTGTAAGTCCACCCTAAATCTAAAATCCCTGCATCTATAGACCTCCACGATCTAACACTAACCTATTTAGCCCTTTAAAGAAGAAATCATAACTTTTTTGAAGCCGATCCGATTTCTAGTGGTGGAAGCTCTGCAGAGGACACGGCCAACAATGAATGGCTGTGAAATGAATGGGAAGTGACGTCACCCATAGACTTACTATGGGGTTTCCATTGTCGGATGTGTCCTCTGCACCCCCCTCCACAGTGAAGCTGCGGCTGACTGCTCAGTGTGGGATTGGGTCGGATCAGCTTCAAAAAAGGTATATATACAGATGTGTTTATAAGGGCTAGATAGGTTAGTGTTAGATCGTGGGGGTCTATAGATGCAGAGATTTTAGTGTTAGGGTGGACTTCTACTTTAATGGAGGCGATGCTTGGAACAATGGAGCATTGTACGGGTTGCCCATGGTGAAAAAAATGGGATTGGGATTTTTGACTTACTGTAAAATCCATTTCTCTGATGTTCATTGACACACAGCACCCACCCCTCTGTGGAGTTATAATTCTCCTGACACTACTTGTAACAAAACTGAGTGACTATAGCAGGGAGAGGGACTATACCCCCTGGGACTGCGCATGGGTGTAGCCAGAAGTTTTTTCTGCCTAGTGTCCTACTCCTGTAGGGGGCAGCATAACCCAATGGTGAAGAATGACAGGAGCTGTGTCCATCAATGAACATCGGAGAAATGGATTTTATGGTAAATCAAATTTTTCCCTTTTGTTAATTGATGGACACAGCTCTCGTCATTCTTGACCATTGGGATGCCCCCAAGCAGTGTCAAACATGACGGGTGGGAAACAGCAAAAAATTCCCAAGGCTAAACATTTGCCAACCAGGCAACAGGGGCTCAACCAAAACAACTGGAGCCCACTTGAAAAAAACAATACACCCTCAAAGAGGATCATGCCCTCTTAAACAGCAGCCTGCAAACCTTGGCGAAAGGAAGCATCCGCAGATGCCAACACATCCACTTGTAAAAGTGTCCACAGATGAACAAGCGGCCGCCTGGCAAACCTGCGTCACTGACGCTTTATGACAGAAGGCCCAGGAGGCACTATGCGCCCTTGTAGAGTGCGCCTTGACAGGGAAAGGAGGAACCTGACCCCTGATGGAATAGGCCTGAACCACAGTCTGTCTGATCCAACTGGAAATGGTGGCAGAGGAAGCGGACAACCTTTTGCGAGGTCCATCCGTGAGCACAAATAGAGAGTCTGACTTCCTGAAAGACTCCGTAGCTGTCAGATACACCCTAATTGCCCGGACCACATCCAAGGCATGCAATGCAATTTCCTTAGGATGTTTAGGCCTGGAACACAGGGAAGGCAACACAATGTCTTCATTCAAATGAAAGTCAGAGACCACCTTAGGAAGGAATGACGGAAAGGGGCGAAGCACCACATTATCCTTGTGAATCACCAAATAAGATGAACAACAGAATAACGCCGCCAGTTCCAACAGCCTGCGAACAGAAGTGTTAGCTACCAAAAAGGCCACCTTCTGGGACAGCGTAAGCAGGGGAATCTCTCGAATATTTTCAAAGGGAAACTTCTGTAGAGCTGAAAACACCAAATTAAGATCCCAAGGCAGCAATGGAGCCTGTACTGGAGGAACCAAATGTCTGATACCCTGAAGAAAAGTACACACCAGGGACTGTGGCTAAAGGTCGTTGGAACAAACTGCCAAGGCAGGCCAATACCTGGCCTTTTATGGTACTCAAGGCCAAATTCTGTTCAACCCCTCGTTGAAGGAAGGTTAAGACCTGAGCCAACGAGAAGGAGCGAGGATGAACCCCAAGACTCACACCATGCAATGTACATCTTCCACGTCCAATGGTAGATCTTCCTAGAAGTAGATTTCCTAGCTTTTAACAATGTAGGTATCACTGACTCAGACAAATCTCTATCTTTAAAGAAAGACCATCGTCGTCATTTCCGCCGCAAGAGACACAGCCCGGTGATGTAGTACGCAGGCGTGGCGTCCATAACATGGTGCCACGCATGCGCATCCGGGCAACCCGGAAGTAAACATGGGACGACGCCGGCAAGGGGATAGTGTTTCCATCCGCTGAAATATCACAGCTGGAAGGTACACAATGGGGAAAGGGGTGGAAACCCATCCCAAAATCCCCCCCCCCCCCGTGTCAGGAAACCAAAAATCTCCCACAGCCATCCTGACTCACCAGGGACATGCAAGGGACCTGAAAAACAGCAATACCAGATATCATGCAAAAACAATATCAAATTACAACATACAAATTGTACAGTACCAAAATTACATATTAGAATAATAACATACAACTCAAGTTGTAAGTGATGACTATGGTCGGGGTGTGAGCCTTCCGGGGCACCAGGGTGATCACACAGAGGCTGCATTGACGGCCTCGGGCTAAACCATGGCTCATAGCGAGGGAACACCTGCAACCTGCCTCCCCTTCTCATCTGATCCAAAATCAATCCAATTAAGTCCACACTATAATACCCTGCTCTCCCAATATGGTCTCAGTATTCGCCTGGGCCACACCGGGAAGAGATGCTCCCTGAGGTGCTGTAATTGGTAATTGTAAGTACAATGGCAGTTCATGCCTACACTATCCCTGATTAAATTTGATGATTTTCATATAAAGCTCTTGGTAGAAAATTTCTTTCTTCCTTTTGGATACTACTAAGTATATTTTTTGGCTGGGTCTTTTTGACTCACACTTTTAAATAAAATGTCCTAATATCTCTTTCAAATGTCTTGTTCTTTTTCAGTGTGCGCCATAGGCTCTCACACAGGTCATATCCACATTTAATGACAACACTGTATACAACCCTTTCACTTAATCCCCAGTGATCAACTTTACATTTAAATTAAATATGATTATTCTTTTTTCATTCAATCACTATATATATATTACCATCCACTTTTTTTTACCACCCCCAAACTTTCCTCCTATATTACCATCCCCCCCTTTTTTTCCCCTCCACCTAGCACATCACCATTACTTCAGTATTTGCTTGACCCAGCCCACTTCCAATTTTGATTAATTATTGATCTACTATTGTGATTTACGATTGAACTAAATGATATTGTGCAAGCTTTGGTACATCTTAATCACTTAGATGGCACCTCTGGGCCTTTCCATCTACATCTATACAATTTAAATAATATGATACTTATGGAAAAAAGCCTTTTCACCATGATACCAATTGGGGTGGCAAGGTGGTGGGTGTGTTTCTTGTGAGATTTGGGCCAGCCTTAAGTGTGATCACTCGTAAGATCTGAAGAAGGGCTTGGCCCGAAACATGTCATCCCCCTCCATCCGTGGCTACCTGCACTAGCTCCGCCAGTTGAATAGCACAGCCGTCGGTGCGCTGCTTCTGCACCCCTCCGGCGGCCGTAGAGTTTCATCCGTGCAGCAGCCCTCGGTGCGCATGTCTCCGCCAGGCGCCCGGTGACGTCATCATCCGGCGCCACGTTAGTCGGGTCCGAGGAGCAGCGGCCGCCGCTGCCTCGGGTGTGTACCATCCGGTACCGGAGCTGTCTGTGGGGGTTGAGTACTCCACTCCCCCCCCTCCTCTCTACATCTCAGGCATCATCCAGTCCGGAGGCAAATCAGCAGAGAGGCTTCCCGGGTTGATCGAGGCTGACACTCCACCCACAAGCGCCACACCATCCAGGCTTCATAGGTGGTTAGACGTTGCTCCCCCGCTCCTGGGTCCTCCCTGTTTTGAGGTATTTTTACCGGATTAACATCTGACTGCTGTTTGCTGCACCCTAGGCACACCACTGTTTTTTTTCTGTTAAGGAGCATATTTTTAACTTACTTTTAATAAACAAGTTTTAATGTTTCAAGATTCCGAGCAGCATCCATTTTGTCCTTGTGCCATTTTGTCCGGGAGCGCCAATATACCCGTTTTTGTCGCTACTTTTCTTCTCAGTTGGGATCTGGGTTTGGGTAGGCTGCAGCCCGGACATGGACATGTAACTAATGGTGGACCTCTTTGGGCATTGTCCGACCTTACTGCTCCATCCCCGCCTTCTGATTACCGGCACCACAGCGTCAGGATTTTTTGTATATACTCGTGATCACTCGTAAGCCACTTTTCTCTTACAGATGCCTTACGAGCCCCGTGGGCTTTCTGGTGAATATACCTGATCAACATCTCTGGTTATAAACTCTTCTTTTTATCCATTAGCGGTAAATATAATTATCTTTTGTATACTCTGCAGATGTAAAAATACCCCCTTGAAGAAGACCACTACCCCTGCTTTATAGTCGAAACGCGTCATGTTGGAAATAATTTTAGCAATATTTTTGTAAACCAGAACTCATACTTTTATTCTTGGAAAACCTATTTCATAACAGAATTGTAAAAAAAAAAATAATATTTTGTCCTTCTATAAATACTTGTCCTTTGGAATGGATTGCTGCTAAAAAAAACCCTGGGGAAATTTTCTATTGTCTTTATTTAATGTTTATTGGGGTGTGCAGCCTCCGAAAAAGCTCCTAGTGCAAATCTTTTGTCTTCAAACCTCTATCTTTTAGTACCTGGCATTCAACAGCCAAGCCGTCAAAGCCAGCGACTGTAAAGCAGAATGGAAGATCGGTCCTTGGGACAGCAGATCCTCCCTGAGAGGAAGCTTCCAAGGAAGGTCGGCGACCAGCCAAACTAGATCGGCGTACCAGGCCTGGAGAGGCTAATCTGGAGCCACTAAGATGAACGGAATCCTTTCTGCCTCGATCCTGCGTAGGAGTCTGGGCAGAAGCTTGAGGGGGGGGGGGGGAGGCGTAAATCAGATAATACTGACCCAGCGGGGCCACAAGCACGTCTGTGGTGTCTGCAAGAGAATCCCTTGATCGGGCCACAAACCTCTGCACCTGTTGAGCCGAAACGCCAACAGATCCATCTCGGGGGTGCCCCACCAGAGACACAGCTGATGAAACACCTCCAGATGAAGGGAACCACTCCCCTTGGTCCAACGCCTGCCAACTGAGGGAATCTGCCTGCCAATTTTCTACCCCAGGAATGTGCATGGCGGAGAGGGCTGGAACGAACCATTCTGCCCACCTTAGAATGCCAGCTACCTCCAGAACCGCCAGGGCACTTCTTGTACCCCCTTGGTGATTGACATACAGTCAGGTCCATAAATATTGGGACATCGACACAATTCTAATCTTTTTGGCTCTATAAACCACCACAATGGATTTGAAATGAAACAAACAATATGTGCTTTAACTGCAGACTTTCAGCTTTAATTTAAGGGTATTTACATCCAAATCAGGTGAACGGTGTAGGAATTATAACAGTTTGTATATGTGCCTCCCACTTTTTAAGGGACCAAAAGTAATGGGACAATTGGCTGCTCAGCTGTTCCATGGCCAGGTGTGTGTTATTCCCTCATTATCCCATTTACAAGGAGCAGATAAAAGGTTCAGAGTTCATTTCAAGTGTGCTATTTGCATTTGGAATCTGTTGCTGTCAACTCTCAATATGAGATCCGAAGAGCTGTCACTATCAGTGAAGCAAACCATTATTAGGCTGAAAAAACAAAACAAACCCATCAGAGAGATAGCAAAAACATTAGGTGTGGCCAAATCAACTGTTTGGAACATCCTTAAAAAGAAAGAACGCACCGGTGAGCTCAGCAACACCAAAAGACCCGGAAGACCACGGAAAAAACAACTGTGGTGGATGACCGAAGAATTCTTTCCCTGGTGAAGAAAACACCCTTCACAACAGTTGGCCAGATCAAGAACAATCTCCAGGAGGTAGGTGTATGTGTGTCAAAGTCAACAATCAAGAAAAGACATCACCAGAGTGAATACAGAGGGTTCACCACAAGATGTAAACCATTGGTGAGTCTCAAAAACAGGAAGGCCAGATTAGAGTTTGCCAAACAACATCTAAAAAAGCCTTCACAGTTCTGGAACAACATCCTATGGACAGATGAGACCAAGATCAACTTGTACCAGAGTGATGGGAAGAGAGGAGTATGGAGAAGGAAAGGAAATGCTCATGATCCAAAGCATACCACCTCATCAGTGAAGCATGGTGGTGGTAGTGTCATGGCGTGGGCATGTATGGCTGCCAATGGAACTGGTTCTCTTGTATTTATTGATGATGTGACTGCTGACAAACGCAGCAGGATGAATTCTGAAGTGTTTCGGGCAATATTATCTGCTCATATTCAGCCAAATGCTTCAGAACTCATTGGACGGCGCTTCACAGTGCAGATGGACAATGACCCGAAGCATACTGCGAAAGCAACCAAAGAGTTTAAGGGAAAGAAGTGGAATGTTATGCAATGGCCAATTCAATCACCTGACCTGAATCCAATTGAGCATGCATTTCACTTGCTGAAGACAAAACTGAAGGGAAAATGCCCCAAGAACAAGCAGGAACTGAAGACAGTTGCAGTAGAGGCCTGGCAGAGCATCACCAGGGATGAAACCCAGCGTCTGGTGATGTCTATGCGTTCCAGAATTCAGGCTGCAAATGACTGCAAAGGATTTGCAACCAAGTATTAAAAAGTGAAAGTTTGATTTATGATTGTTAATCTGAAATAAAAGAAGGTATGTGGCGCTGGTATGAGAAGTATTCCGTATACTTCTCAAAAGGTGTCAAAGTGCAAAACATATGATAAAACTATCACAAATACGGTGTGTGTCTCCCCAATTTTTGTTGGAATAAAATAATAAATAAGTGACAAGTGACTGAATAACGCTTATAAAGTGCCAAGTGCAACAATGCTGTGCTGAGTATACTCTGGGTGATTGAATAAATTAATAAAAATAAAATCAATAGTGAGTGACCCAATTCAGTGAAAAGGTGCACTGGAATATTTTTCCTAATCCGAAAACAAATGTGATGACAAGGATGTAAATTCAGACCAGTGATACCGGTGTTACGTGTGTGGTAATATCACAGCCTGTTATAAATAAATAGTGTAAAAGATGTAAATAAATAAACCATGAACTAAAATCAATAGTGCCATATAAGAGCCGGTTCACACTACCACTACCAGAAAGTCGCCCTGTGACTTGAAGAGACTTGTTTAGAGACTTGGAAGAGACTTGGAACAGACTTGTGCACTACTTTGAAGAGACAGGCGACTTTGTCTGTGGGTAATGCCTGGCTAATCTCTTTCTTCTTCCTGGAAAGTCTGATAACAAGTCGTGTCAATTAAGATAAGGAGGCGACTCCCATTGAAGTATATGGGACAGTCGGATCCCAGGTCGCTTCAAAGTAGTACAGGACCCTTTTCTGAAGTCGGAGCAACTTCAGTAGTGCCAATTAAGACGGCACTGATTGATTAACATTGCTTTTGTTATGTCAAGCTACCTGGGGCAACACAAGTTGCCTCACAAGTCGCGCTAGTGTGAATGGGCTCTAATAGTGATAACACAGTGAACAGCTGTGTTTATCCTTGGGTGTGTCAAATAAATCCGCAGGGAGCTGTATACAAAACCTTACAGCAGGTATATGGAATATAAATCAACCATAGATAAAAATAGCAGCAATAATCAGAGCTTCAGAGGAATAAATAGTCCATAAATAACCTAAAAAAAGGGGGGGGGGGGTAATCCCACAATTAAAAATAGTCCTCAGGTATTTAGTGCAAAAAAAGGTGACTTCAGTGCAGGTGCTTCTATCGGTAGCCTGGACTCTTCAAGTGTTCAGATCCCCTGAGCAGAATGCTTGCAAAGGACGCCTCCCCAGCCAGACAGGCTGGCAGCAGTGATGACCACTGTCCAATACAAGTGGAGGAAGGATTTTCCCAGCCAAAAGCGCAGGAGAGCGAAGCCACCATACCAGGGACTCCTTTGTTCCCCGACTCAGCCGGATCTGATTGTCCAGAGACTGTGGAGTCTTGTCCCACTTGGTCACAATCTCCCTTTGCAGGGACCTCGTATGGAACTGTGCAAACGGAACTTCCGTGAAGGTAGATACCATTAGGCCCAGCACCTGCATGCAAGTCCAGAGGGATGATCATATGTTGGACAGCAGAAGGTGAATTGAAGCCTGCAATTTCTGGAGTTTGTCCAGAGGAAGGAGCACTCTGGCTACGGCCGAGTCCAGGGTCAGGCCCAAATAGACAGAACCAGGGCAGACTTCTGAAGTTTCAGATTCCAGTCGAACTCCCACAGAGTTCATATTGTGATCTCCAGGTTCTCCACCAGAGCAAAGGGAGACTCTGCTCACAGAAGGAGATCGCACGTTGGCATAGGAAGGCTAGCACCGGAGCCAACGCTTTTGTGAAGACCCGAGGAGTGGAGGCGAGACCGAAGGGTAACACCACAAACTGATAATGTTCCTCTCCCACAGCTCCTCTCCCACAGCAAAGCGGAGAAAACACTCGTGACTGGCACATATTGGAATGTGAAGATAGGCATCCTTGATATCTATAGAGGCGATGCCACCATCATTTGAATTGAATCCATTCTGAACTTCTGTACCCACACAAAGCAGTTCAGCGCCTTGAGGTCCAGGATTGGACGCACTTTGCCTTCCTTCCTGGGGACTGAACAGGTTTGAGTAAAAACCCCGAAAGTGTTCCGAACTCGAAACCAGGACGATCACCCCTTGAAGGAACAGGACTTGTACTGCCCCAAACAGACCCCGCAACCTGTCTGTGGACAGGCGCAAGTTGGAAGGAAAAAACCTTGCTGGGGGACAAGAGCGAAACTCAATCTTCTAACTGGGCCGAATGACTTTGTGGACCCACTTGTCTTGCACCAGGGAGGTCCACGGGTCCGGAAACCAGTGAAGACATCCCCCCACCCCTGATATGGGTGAGAGCACACCTTCATGCAGAAGGAGCCTTATCCGCGGGCCTGGAGAAGCCTGTTCTCGACTTGCCAGACCAGGGTTGTTTGGATCTGCCAGAGGAGGCCCTGAAAGGCTTTGAGCCCTTGTCAGTACTAAAAAGAAGAGGGTGGCGCTCACTGGTGTCTGTAAATAACTGTACTCTATGGAAGACTGTAGAATGTCTCTTTAAATGGATATGGCATTTATTAAATACATAAATAAACAGTAAAAAATTGCCACGACAGTCCCAACATTCCTGAATCTCCTTGGGTTGTTGTGAGATCAAGGAGAATGCAATGCTCGATAAGACCTAAGAATATAATGGCATCCCTCTTGGACTTGACAAAGCGCATGGCGCGAAACATGTAGTTGCGGCAACCAGAAATCAAGTCTGTTTACGTCCGTGATCGGCCCCGACTAGACTGTCCACGTCTAGGACAAGATTCCTTGCCCTTAGTAGCCTACGAAAGAAAGGTACTCTTCCCCCCTGTGAGATCTTTAATTATGTCATCCAGGGTAGCTCCAAACAGACGATCTCCTTGAAAGGGAAGATCAGTCAAGACTTTTTTCGAAGTCTGGTCTGCAGACCAGCATTTGAGCGAAAAGACACGCCGAAGGACCTCCGCCAAAACAGAGAGGCGAGCCATCGGGGAAGCCGCATCCAAAGAGACATCACAGATAAACTGCAGCCCCTGGACCAACTGGTCCGCCAGCTCAGCAAAGGTATGAGGGAGTTGTTCATTCTCCAGGTCACAGCGTAGGAGCTTAGCCCACTCGGTCAGAGTTTGCAACACTAGGGCAATGGTAAACACCGGTCTCATTGCCGAACCAGCTAAGGTGTACATAATGCAGGCCACAGCCTCTGCCTTCCGGTCAGCCACAGCCTCTGCCTTCCGGTCAGCCACATCCTTAAAGGCCGGGGACTCTTCCACCAGAATCATGGTTGCCTTGTTTAATCTGGAAACCGGAGGGTCCATCACCAGTGGCACAATCCACTTCCTAAGAAGGGACTCCTCATAGAGGTAACGCCTAGTAAAGTGCTTAGGAACCCCATGGGGACGCTTTGGTCGTTACCACTCTTTAGCGACAATTCTGTCAAAATAGGCAGGGAAAGGGAACACCTTTGCCGCTCTAGATGGCTAGTGAGTGCCAAAAGGTACCTGCGCCTCTGTCGCAGCTTCAGCTACGTCCTCCATCTTCAAGGTCTCACGCACATATACAATCAGTGCATCTACCAGCGCCTTTTCATGCGCGTCACAGACGTGGAGGCATCATCCTCACTATTAGAGGATTCCAGGCGCGTGGCCGCAGACCCAGCAGGGTGACCCACGTCAACGGCGGCCGAATCAGATTCAGGATCTGATGAGACAGGTGAGGCATGGGAAGGGGGGGGGGCGGCACATTTTGCTAGCCCGACGCCCGCAAGTCGTCTCCATCCGTGACACAAGGGACTCCAGGACCGCCGTCAGTGCATGGAGCTTTAGAGAAGGGATCAGGTGGGGAAACTTGCTTCAAAGACTCCATAAGTCACCAGGGGGATCCCACAAAAAGTGTAACATACTGCTAAGGGACAACCCCCACCATGCTGGCAGCACCACCCGGTTGTTAAGCACAAGGCACAGAGCGATCCACAGCAGAGAGGGAGAGGACCCCCCCAGACTTACCACCTGCCGACACAGGCACCTGCAATCACCAGGAGAATCTGCACTACACATGCGGCGATCAGGAAGCTAAATGATCCAGGAGTCAGCACCAGGGGATAAGGAGAGGCTCCCACCGCCGAAATCGCCACCCACGGTGGCTCCACTGTCATGGCCGCCGCTATTTGGAATGCAAACCACAAGAAAATGGCAGCAGAATTACACAAACATAGCCGCCATGTATAGGAATACACAAGGCTTCAACAAAATGGAGGCTCCGCCCGGTGCCACAGGGCCTACAGGGACCCAGCAATCGGGAGACCAGGCCTCAGGACAGTTTCAGGCAGGACAGGGGGCCCTGACAGTATTGTCCGGTACCAGTGGCGCACCCCCCATCACCAGTTAGGGCCCTCCCCCCACCAAAAAAATACATTCCTAGCATATGTAGAGGAGGGAGCAGGATGAGGAAAATGGCAGGGGGGGGTGACTGTGGGAAGGAGGGGAACCCGGGGGTCCAACTGTCCCAAGGAGGTGCCCACGTCCACCCCAAAACTCTCCAGGGGTAGAGGGGGAACAACTACTCTCCATACCAAGAACCAGGTGGGCACCACTCCAGACAGATAATCCTCTCCATCGAAATGGGGGGCTGTTGGCCAGGAGGAACGCTGCGACTCGGGCGGAGACCCAGACGTATGCGACCTTGCGAGGCGTTTAACTCGCAGGGCTAGCCCCCGTCCGGTGGGGCTATGTCACGGCCAACCTAGCGCGGAGCTGAGGCCTGCACGCACTCACTAGCCAGACTGGGGTGACCACTCAATCTACATTATCCAGCCCATTGCCCAGTCCGGCAGTTGATTATAGATCTCACAGGAAAAATCCAGGAGGAAAAAATAATTCCTATCTAAAACATTTTGCCAGGACCAAAGATCCCAGCAAGGAACTAGGTCCTTACTCCTGACTAAGCAGAAAAAAACTGAGTGACTATAGCAGAGAGAGTGAGTATACTCCCTGGGACTGCCCATGGGTATAGCCAGAAGTTTTTTCTGCCTAGTGTCCTACTCCTGTAGGGGGCAGCATAACCCAATGGTCAAGAATGACAGGAGCTGTGTCCGTCAATGAACATCAGAGAATTTTAGGGTAAATCAAAAATCCAATTTTTTTCACCATGGGGAATGCCTATGATGCTCCATTGTTCCAATAATTGCCTCCATTAAAGTAGAAGTCCACCCTAACACTAAAATCTCTGCATCTATAGACCCCCACAATTTAACATTAACCTATCTAGCCCTTATAAAAAAAAAAAAAAAAATCTGTGTATATCCCTTTTTTCCGACCCAATCCCATGCTGAGCAGTCAGCCGTGGCTTCGCTGTGGAGGCGGGTGCAGAGGACACATCCGACAACGGAAGCCCCATAGTAAGTCTATGGGTGACATCACTTCCTATTCATTTCACAGCAGTTCATTGTTGGCTGTGTCCTCTGCAGAGCTTCCACCGCTAGAGATCGGATCAGCTTAAAAAAAAGGTATGATTTCTTCTTTACAGGGATAGATATGTTAGTGTTAGATCGTGGAGGTCTATAGATGCAGGGATTTTAGATTTAGGGTGGATTTACACTTTAACACTGCTTTCAGTCATGTGAAAAACTAGTATAATGGTGGATAATTGGGCTGTACATAAGTAGACATAGGAGTACATCTGGAGTAGTCCTGGAGGGTCTCCGAGCACTTCTGGGGACTTCTTAGGTGCCTGATATAGACCTGAACTCCCATGAGGCCTATGGATTTTATGTTCCAGGTCAGTCCTCAATCTATTTGTCTTCATTAATATATCCTGTGCATTTAGAAATACCAATGATATCAGTGATAACCGTTCTGGTCATGGGATCAGGTCTTCATTTACAGGAACTGTCTTTCTATTTCACTCTATACATCTGTAATTGTTGTCAATGAACGAAAGAGAAATAAAGATTTCCTACTGCTGGTGTCACCTGCCTTCTCTGTGCAGCCGGCATCTCAGCCAATCCAGAGCCAGGCTCCTTCTTTAGGTGCTGGCTCAGGTGTTGCTCGCCATTCAAGCAACATGTCAGCATGCTAGCAGCCAGACCTTCTGGGTTCCCAAATGGACTTTTCCATTGCCTCTCAGTATTGTGTAAACAGAGGGAAAAAAAAGCCTGAAAAAGAAAACGAAAGCCAACACATCTAAAGATTGGTAAGCTGCAATATATTAAGTTTATGGTTTTAGGTTTAACCACTTCCTTACCAGGCCATTGTAAAATGACGCTGACAGGACCACTCCGTCGATCCAGGCGAACGTCATATGACATGACATCCGCTCGGATCTGCTGCTCTACCGCCCCGCCCCCCCCCCCCCCCCCCATCAGTGTAAAGAGCCATTAAAAAAATGTCTCTTTACCATGTGACCGGCTGTGTTTAATCACAGCCGGCCACATGCACTTCCCTCGTGCACGCCGCTCGCGCGTGCCCCCAGGGGCGCACAGAGCGGAGATCGGGGATTGAGAGTGTCACTCTGACACAGTCCATCCCTGATCAGGATAAAGAGCCAATGAAATTGGCTCTTTACCATGTGACGGGCTGTGTTTAACCGCTTGCCGACCGCCGCACGACTATTTACTGCGGTGGTCAGCCCCTCACAGGCAAAGCGACGTAGTGCTGCCGGGCACTCACGATCGTCCGTTACACCGGAAGAAAGGCAGACGGCTAATGTAAACAAAGCCGCCTGTCATTCTTCCCTGTGTAAGAATGGAGATCAGACGGTTCTGCTATGTAGGGCCGTTGATCTCTGTTCTTACACCAGTAGCCACAGCCAATCACAGTTAGAAACACGCCCCTAGGACACACCTAACCCCTCCCTCTCCAATACAGTTAACTCCTTTACTGCCAGTGTAATTTTTACAGTAACAGTGCATATGTATAGCACTGATTACTGCAATAATGTCACTGGTAACCCCAAAAGTGTCAAAAATTTCAGTCAAGGGTCCGATCTGTCCGCCGCAATGTCGCAGTACCGCAAAAAAAAAAAAAAAAAAAAAAAAAAAAAAAAATCGCAGATCGCCGCCATTACTCGTTAAAAAAATAAAATAAAACAACAAAAATCTTTCCCTTTGTTAGTAAACGCGATAACTTTTGCGCAAACCAATCAAAATACGCTTTTTGCGATTTTTTTTTTTTTTTTATCAAACATATGTAGCATAAAACAAATTGGCCGAAAATGTTAAAAAATTTAGATTTTTACATTTTGTTTGGGGAATTTCATATAAAAAAATGTGAAAAATATTGTTATTTTTGCAAAATTTACGCTCTTTTTTTGTTTATAGCGCATGATCAAAAAATCGCACAGGTGATCAAATACCACCAAAAGAAAGCTCTGTTTGTGGGAAAAAAGGACGTCAAATTTGTTTAGGTACAGCATCGCACGACCGCGCAATTGTCCGTTAAAGTCACACAGTGCCGAATTGCAAAATAAGCCCTGGTCAGGAAGGGGGTAAAATCTTCCGGGGCTTAAGTGGTTAATCACAGCCGGTCACAGAATGTCAACAGAGAACACGGTAACTAGCTGTTACCGTGTTCTCCTCCTCACACACTGATCCTGTGTGAGGAGAAGATTGCGGTAACAGCTAGTTACAGATTACAGTGCACCCCAAAACACACTGATTGCCCCCACAATAAAGAGGACCTGTCACTTGCCCATCAAAGTACCTGTCATTAGCCCATCAAAGTACCTATCACCAGCCAATCAGAGTACCCGAGTACCTGTCACCAGCCCATCAGGTACTCTGATGACAGGTACTCGGGTACTCTGATGGGCTGGTGACAGGTACTCGGGTAATCTGACGGGGTGCAGATAGGTACTCGGGCACTCTGGGCTGGAGAAAGGTACTCGGGTACTCTGATGACAGGCACTCGGGTACTCTGATGACAGGCACTCGGGTACTCTGATGACAGGCACTCGGGTACTCTGATGACAGGCACTCGGGTACTCTGATGACAGGCACTCAGGTACTCTGATAACAGGTACTCGGGTACTCTGATAACAGGTACTCGGGTACTTTGAGTACTTGTCATCAAAGTACCCGAGTACCTGTCATTAGAGTACCCGAGTACCTGTCACAGCCCATTAGAGTACCCGAGTACCTCTCTGTATCCCATCAGAGTACCCGAGTACCTGTCAAATTCCGCTGTCCTGGTGCTCCAGGGCCTTCAAAAGTGTGATAGGTTGTAATGAAATGATATGTGTAATTTATGCTCCTAGAACGCCTGACGGTGCTCCTTGAATGTTGGGCCTCTGTATGAGGCCAGGCTGTGTAAAAGTCTCACACATGTGGTATCGCCATACTCAGGAGGAGTAGCAGAATGTATTTTGGGGTGTAATGGCAAGTATGCATATACTGTGTGTGAGAAATAACTTGTTGTTATGACAATTTTGTGTAAAAAAAAAAATAAAATTATTTTTTCATTTTCCCAAGAATTGTGGGACAAGAAATTACAACTTCAAAAAACTCACCATGCCTCTTACTAAATACCCTGGAATGTCTACCTTCCAAAAAGGGGTCATTTGGGGGGTATTTGTACTGTCCTGACATTTCAGGGCCTCAAGAAATGAGATAGGCCGTCGGTACATCAGGTGTGATCAATTTGCAATGATTGGCACCAAAGCTTGTAGACTCTAACTTTCACACAGACTAAATAATAACCACTAATTTGGGTTATTTTTACCAAAGATATGTAGTAGTATAAATTTTTGCCCAAATTTATGAAAAAAATTACTTATTTGCAAAATGTTTTAAAAGAAACTAAAACAAAATGTTTTTTTTTTTTTTCAAAATTTTCACTCTTTTTTCACTTATATTGCAAAAAATAAAAAACCCAGTGGGGATTAAATACTACCAAAAGAAAGCTCTATTTGTGTGAAAAGAATGATAAAAAATTTGATTGAGTACAGCGTTGCATGACTGAGTAATAATTATCATTCACAGGGTGAGAGCACTGAAAGCTGAAAATTGGTCTGGGCAGGAAGGGGTGTAACTGCTCTGTATGGAAGTGGTTAATACACCTTGAGAAAGGAAAAGGAAAAAGAAGAAATCTACTAAACAAATCGCCTACTATAATGTACAAACTCTCTAAAACTGGCAAGTAATTGTACTGAACAGAAATAGAAATGGGGGGTGTGCATGCCCACGCGCCAATGAGAGGGACAAAAAAAAAAAAAAAAAAAAAAAAAAAAAACCTTTGTTGATATACTTTTTATTCAACAAAGGTTAATTTTTCATTTCTCTCCCATTGGCGAGTGGGCATGCACATGAGAGAGAGAGAGAGGAGAGAAAGGAGAGCGAGAGAGGAGAGAGAAAGGGGAAGAGAGAGAAAAACAGAATTTTTGTAAAATCTTTCCGTAAAATTCCTTTCTCTGAGTCCTCCGACAATCGCCGCCCACTCATACAGTCTTCACCAATGGGGTATTGACTTCCTCTCCTTAGGAGTAGTTAGGCAAAAGACTTGTTAAAACAAAAGCATTTCCATAGACACACCCATGGGGGCTGTCCCACTGGTCCAATACCCACCTGCAATAGCCATCCCAACTCAGTTTGGTATCAAAGCAGTTAAGTGTATAAGAACCCCAAAAGAGGGGCGGGGGCGGCGACTGTCGGAGGACTCAGAGAAAGGAATTTTACGGTAAGATTTTATAAAAATTCCGTTTTCTCTTACGTCCTCCGACAGTCGCCGCCCACTCATACAGTCTTCACCAATGGGGATGTCCCAAAGCAGTGTAGACATGAGGGGTGGGAAATGCAACCATCAGAAAAGGCAATGCAGTACCCATATCAGAGAAAGGAACCTTACACAAGCAGCAAGGGAACCTTCCGGGCAACAAAAAAAGGCTCAACAGGAGCAACAACCCAGGAAAGCAAATAACCAAGGGGGTAAACAACCCCAACAGCCAGGGACCCACAATAAAACCTGGGTCCCCTACTGGACTGCCGCACAGAGAACTTTGCGGCCAAAGGAGGCATCAGCTGATGCCAGAACATCAATTTTGTAGAATTTGGAAAAGGTGTGCACTGACGACCAAGTCGCAGCCTTGCACACCTGGGCCACTGAGGCCCGATGCCGGAAAGCCCAGGACGCACTCACCGACCTGGTAGAGTGCGCCTTGACAGGGAAGGGTGGTACCCGTTCCCTCAACGAATAGGCCTGAACAATTGTCTGTCTGATCCATTTTGCAATGGTCGCCGCAGATGCAGCCATGCCCTTCCGAGGTCCCTCAGGAAGGACAAAGAGGGAATCCGTCTTCCGAAAGGATTCAGTCGACGACAGGTAAACCCTGATCGCCCTGACAACATTCAAAGAATGCAACGCAATCTCCTTAGGATGCTTAGATTCGCACAGAGCGAAGGTAAGACAGACAATGTCCTCATTGAGGTGAAAATCCGAAACCACATTTGGAAGAAAGGATGGGTTTGGTCGCAAGACCACCTTATCCCTATGAACCACCAGGTAAAGGGAGCGGCAAGACAACGCCGCCAACTCCGACACGCTGCGAGCAGAAGTGATCGCTACCAGAAAGGCAACCTTTTAGCAGAGGTAAAGAAATTTCCCTGATGTTTTCAAACGGGGAACGTTGTAACATGGACAGAACCAAGTTCAAGTCCCATGGAGGTAAGGGCTCAGTTCTAGGAGGGGCCAAGTGACGCACTTCTTGAATGAAGGTGCGAATCAAAGAATTAGACGCCACAGGGCGCTGAAAAAGAACAGCCAGTGCAGATATCTGGCCCTTAATCGTAGCCAACGCAAGGCGCTGATCCACACCAGACTGGAGGAAAGCCAACACTCGCCACCGAGTATGAATGAGGAGAGAAACCCCTGGACTCACACCAGGCAAAATAAGCTTTCCATGTACGGTAATAAATCTTACCAGACGAGGCTTTCCTAGCCTTGATTAAGGTAGGAATAACCTCCGAGGAGAGACCCCTGTCTCTCAGGACCTGGCTTTCAACAGCCATGCCGTTAAAGCCAGCGACTGTAAAGCAGGATGGAAGATCGGTCCCTGAGACAGCAGATCTTCCCGCATTGGCAGCCGCCAAGGAGGCTCGACGGCCAGGTGATCGATGTCCGCATACCAGGACCGGCGTGGCCAGTTCGGCGCCACCAGAATCACCAGTGTTTGTTCCGAGGCCAACCTGCGAAGGAACCTGGACAACAACTGAATCGGAGGAAAGGCATACATCAGACGATACTGATGCCAAGGCGCCACCAGCGCATCCGAGGCGTCTGCCAGAGGATCGCGCGTTCTTGCCATGAACCTTTCCACCTTGTGGTTTAGCCGAGATGTGAACAGATCCACATCCGCGGATCCCCACTTCGCACACAGCAGCTGAAATACCTCCGGGTGCAGGGACCATTCCCCCTGGTCCAGGGTCTGGTGGCTCAAATAATCGGCCTGCCAATTCTCCACAACCGGAATGTGAACTGCCGAGATCGCCAGGACATGAGTCTCGGCCCAAGACAAAATTCCGGTCACTTCTTGGGCCGCCCGGGCACTCCTGGTGCCCCCTTGGTGGTTGATGTATGCCACCGCAGTGGCATTGTCCGTCTGCACCCGTACAGGACGGCCCTGAAGACGATCCGACCAAAGGAGCAGGCACAGCCTGATCGCTCTTAATTCCAATATGTTGATCGGAAGGGAGGATTCCTCCTCCGACCAAGTGCCCGCCCTGGGCAGATAGGTTGCCCAGGACGCCACCCCAGCCTGACAGGCTGGCATCCGTGGTAATCACCATCCACAGTAACGACCGGAAGGATTTCCCTTCCGACACAGCCGGGGACTGAAGCTACCACAAGAGATCCATTCTGGTTTGGCGGCTCAGAGACACTCTCCCGTCCAAGGACTGAGGCAGTCTGTCCCACCTGGCCAGGATCTCCGCTTGGAGAGACCGCTTGTGAAACTGTGCAAATGGTATTGCCTCGAAGGCCGATACCATCAACCCCAGAGACCGCATACAGGTCCTGAGTGATGAGGATTCGTTGTCCCTGAGGGACCTGACCTCGGACTGCAGGATCCGGAGCTTGTCCTCCGGTAAGAACACCTTTGCTTGA
The DNA here is from genome assembly GCF_965119305.1 of Pelophylax lessonae. Taxonomy (NCBI): domain Eukaryota; kingdom Metazoa; phylum Chordata; class Amphibia; order Anura; family Ranidae; genus Pelophylax; species Pelophylax lessonae. The sequence continues at coordinate 17,905,554 of NC_138769.1, forward strand.
GCAGAGTCCAGAACCATTCCCAAATACGGGAGACGAACCGAAGGAGACAAGGTCGACTTCTGAACGTTGATCGTCCAACCGAACTCCTGGAGCATCTGGACCGTAGTGGACATATCGCACAGCAGGCTCTGACTGGCACTCGATCTTAACAGGAGATCGTCCAGATAACCCAAGACCGCAATGCCCTGTGCCCGCAGCAGTCCCAGAACAGGTGCCAACACTTTGGTAAAGACCCTTGGAGCCAAAGCGAGACCGAAAGGTAACTCCACAAATTGATAGTGTTCCTCCGCGATAGCGAATCGGAGGTACCTCTGATGACCCTCGAATATGGGAATGTGTAGATACGCATCCTTCAGGTCGATAGAGGCCAGGAATTCTCCTGGGCTCAGAGAGGCCACCACCGAGCGGAGCGATTCCATGCGGAATTTTCGAACGCGCACGAAGCGGTTCAGAGCTTTCAAGTCCAGAATTGGACGCACTTTACCCTCCTTTCTGGGCACAGTGAACAGATTTGAATAAAACCCCCGAAAGCTGTCCCAATGAGGCACCGGGACAATTACCCCCTGAGCGAGGAGATCCTGAACCGCTTGATGCAGGTCTTGTAACCGCCCAGGGGTCAAATGAAGATTTGAGGGAAAGAATCTGTCCGCCGGCCGTGAAAGAAATTCGATCTTGTACCCTGATCCAACGATTTCCTGAACCCACCTGTCCTGAACTCGGAGCAGCCAAGGTTGGAGGAAACCGCGCAAACGTCCCCCCACCCCTAAAATGGGTGAGGGTGCCCCTTCAGGCAGAGGCGGACTGAGCCGCCGCACCAGCTTGGCCGGATTTTTGTTTGCTGGCCCAGGGCTTTCTCTGGCCACCCTGGCCCTTGAAGGGTTTCCCCTTGTACTGTGACTTGAAGGCATGAAAGAAACCCTGATTAGGTTTAAAGGCGGGACCCCGCTTGCCGCGGAAAAACTTGCCCTTAGGATTCTGGGGCAGCAGAGTGCTCTTGCCCCCAGTGACTCCCTTAACCAATTCATCCAGGGATTCTCCAAACAGGCGAGACCCCGCATAGGGAATGTCAGCCACCGCCTTCCTAGATTTCTGGTCAGCCGACCAGCTCTTCAACCAAATCAGCCGATGGTTAAGCACTGCGACACTGGACAGTCGCGCAGCCAAAGGGGCCTCATTTAAGGCCGCATCGCACAAATACATGACTCCTTGATAATTCTGGTCCACCATCTCCACGGTAGTGGGGGGCAGAGTCAGCCACGAGTGTGCATCTGAGCACCTTGGTCCAGTCCGCCACAGCCTGAACCGCCATGACAGAGGCGAAAATAGGCCTGAGCATGGAACCCGCCACCACATAGGTGTGGCGGACAAGCGATTCCAGTCTCCTATCCGAAGGATCCCTAAATACCGGAGAATCTTCGGTAGGAACCAGCGAAGCCTTGTTCAATCTGGCTACAGTGTGATCCACTTGAGGAGCCACACACCAGCGTGCAACCGTAGTAGACGCAAAAGGAGTTGAAGAGAAGTTGAAACCTCTTAGGCACCGTGAAGGTGTGTTTTAAATTGCGCCATTGTTCATTCAGTGTGATGAAACTCAGCGGGGCAGGGAAAAACCTGCGCCGTCTTGCGGGTCCTGTGTGTACCAAAAGATGACACAATGCCCAGAGGATTGGGCTCATCCTCTAAATGTAGTGTTTCTTTAATGGCAGAAATCTGCGCATGCATAGCCGCACGTTCCTCCGGCGTCCCAGGGGGGGAATCATCCACCCCTGTAACCTCCGCCTCCCCCTCAGACTCTTGCGGGTCCTGAGAAGAGCGAGACCCTGAAAGGGGCACGCTACCTACAGCAACCATGTCACAATCAGAATCAGAAGAAAAAGAAATCCTAGGCCTTTTTCTAGCAGCACGTTCAGACATCAGCACATCCATTTTGGACACCAAAGTTGCCACAACAGCAGCCAAATTAGTCAGAGTAGAGGATTCAGAAGAATTTGAATCCCCCACCAAGGTTGGAGGGAATTTGCTGTCCTTGGAATCCATTGCAAAAAAAGTTTTTTTTTTTTTTGAGGTACTTGCCCTTTAAATGCGCCGCGGACCCCCGCAGCACACCGCTATAATGACTGTGGAACACAGACCCCCCCCGCAGGGACAAACTGAAGCCAGGAAGATTGCACAATGGAGGAAAAGAAAGGACAGCAGGACAGAGCCCCAGAAGTGTGTTACCAGCTCCTTCGGTCGCTACTGAGTAAAGGAAGGAAGTGATGTCACCGCAGAGACTGAACAGAGGCTGCAGGCTAAGGAAACATGGATGCTTATGCAAAGCAATGGGAGGCTTCGGCAAAATGGCCGCCGACATGTGCTCGGAACGATCGTTGCCACACACAAGATGGCGTCGTAAGGCGCCAAAATACACTACACACAATGCTATATAAGCGCCCACAGTGAAGCCAGACATGCTGCCCACACCTAAAATGGCGGACCGGCGGTTTTTCAACCCCACAGCGGTCGCCACACTAGTCTGTACCTCCAAGCACCTCAGTGACACAGGAGAGGGATCCCCCAAACCCCACACAGCGCAGGCTGTGAGAGAAAAAACCCCCCCGCAGGGACCAGGATCAGGGAGCCCAAAAACGCACAGACATAGGGGACACCACAGACACAGAGGACTGCTGACCCCAGACAGAGGCCCCACACAGAGTGTACTTACCTGTACCTGATGGCGTGGGGTGCCTCACATTAAAACGGAAAACCGCCCACCCTCAGATGGCAGGGGAGTGCCGCCAGCCAAAAACGCAGGACACCAGGAGTGCACGGACGAACCATGCATGTGTCCGGTGAGGTAGCCACCTCACAAGGCTGCATCCCTGAGGACAGGGATGGGTCGTTTGTGAGGCCAAAGTAAACACATAGCCTGCGAAACGCTTGATGGCGGGCTGGGATTCCATCTGATCCTCTGTCCTGGATTCCCAGCTCCGCAAACTCCATCTTCATCCGAAGATCCGACAAAATAAACAGCTAGTAATGCAAAGAAAAAAAATAAATTTTTAGAAAATAAAATCATAAAATAGAAGAAGAAGGCTAAGATTGTAGCCCCAGCACAGGGAAGCCTGACTACTCCTGAACTAGGCAGAAGACAAACTGAGTTGGGATGGCTATTGCAGGGGGGGTATTGGACCAGTGGGACAGCCCCCATGGGTGTGTCTATGGAAATGCTTTTGTTTTAACAAGTCTTTTGCCTAGCTACTCCTAAGGAGAGGAAGTCAATACCCCATTGGTGAAGACTGTATAAGTGAGTGGCGACTGTCGGAGGACGTAAGAGAAAAGAGGACGTAAGAGAAAAGAGGAAGAGAGAGAAAGGGGAAGAGAGAAAGGGGAAGAGAGAGAGAGAGAGATAACACCGACCTAAGAATAGCCCATGGCATCCTTCAGAAAAAATATAAACAAATCCTTAACCACTTCCCGCCCGCCCTATAGGCGATTGACGGCGGGAATGTGGTTGCATTATCCTCGGGGGGCACACAGAGCGGCGATCGGTGATGCGGCGTGTCACACTGACACACCGCATCTCCGATCTCGGTAGGCTCTTTACCATGTGACCAGCCGTGTCCAATCATGGCTGGTCACATAGTTCACAGGAAGAGCCGTTGATCGGCTTTCCTCAGTACGTGCCTGACAGGCACAAATAAAGTAGAGCCGATCTGCGGCTCTCCTGACAGGGGGGGGGGGGGGTCTGCACTGATAATCAGATCATTGATTACCAGTGCAGACCCTCGGGGGGGGGGGGGTGCCACTAGAACCACCAGGGATGCCCACCCATGACCCCAGGGATGCCCACTATGGCCACCAGGGATGTCAATCAGGGCTCAGGGAGTCCCCCAGTGCCCTCCCCATAAGTGCTGTCCGCCAGTGCCCTCCCCATCAGTGCTGCCGCCCATCATTGCCATCTATCAGTGCCGCCCAACAGTGCCCATTATTGCCCACCAGTGCCGCCTATCAGTGCCCATTAGTGCCGCCCGTCAGTGCCAATCAGTGCTGCCTATCAGTGCCCACCAGTGTCGTCTATCAGTGCCCATTAGTGCCCATCAGTGCGACCTAATAGTGCCATCAATGCCACCTATCAGTGCCCAGCAGTGCCGCCTATCAGTGCCCACCAATGCTGCATATTAGTGCCACATCAGTGCCGCCTATCAGTGCCACCTATCAGTGCCTGTCAGTGCAGCCTCATCAGTGCTCATCAGTGCAGGAAAAAACGTATTTATTTACAAAAATTGTATAACATAAAATTTTTTTTTTTTTTTTCAAACTTTTTGGTCTTTTTTTGTTTAGCAAAAAAGAAAAAACCTTGCGGTGATCAAATACCACCAAAAGAAAGCTCTATTTGTGGGGGGAAAAGGACATAAATTTGGTTTAGGTACAGTGTTGCATGACCGCGCAATTGTCATTCAAAATGCAACAGCGCTAAAAGCTGAAAATTGGCCTGGGCAGGAAGGGGGTGAAAGTGCCCGGTATTGAAGTGGTTAAATTAAAGAGAAAAAGCAAAAAACATTATCTCCAACAACCTGCAACAGTTAGAAGAGGCACTTCAGGAAAATTCTTTCTGGGAAATATGGAAGAATATTCGCTCAGCACCCAGGAAAAACAACCTCCACGTCCAATATGGCGACTAGAGATATGCCGGTTTTGGGTAATGCGATATATTGCGGTATCGCATACACACAGTATCGTTATTGTGGTCATTTTTAAAATACCGTATATTTCTGCTCTCCATTGATACTTTTCAGTGAACTGCCTGACTCGTATGAAACAGATCACTTGTAACTCACTCAATAGAAACAGGTCTGGTAATATGTTCCTAGAGTGAGAGAGCTTCAGCTTAGCTCCTCCCTGCAACCAATCAGACGGCTCCCAGCACACTGACAGCTGGAAAGTGGAAACAACTTATCACAGTTCCGAGTCAAGAGTACTCAGTACAGCCGACCAGTTACTGAGTCACAGAACCGTCACACCAAGTCAATGATCAGGTGGCAGCAGTGATGGGGCACAGACAGCGGGGACACAGTCTGGAAGAGAAGAGATCAAAATTGAGATTCAGTATTTAACCCTTTAGTAAGAGTGTCAGCTCTGCAGGGTACACCTCTTTCTATATACTGTCTCTGTATCCTCTCTGTATATTAGAGTGTCAGCTCTACAGGAAACACATCTCTCTATATACTTTCTCTGTATGCTCTCTGTATATTAGAGTGTCAGCTCCACAGGACACATCTCCCTATATACTGTGTCCTCTCTGTATATCAGAGCAGTGTTTCTCAACTCCGGTCCTCAGGGCACACTAACAGGCCAGATTTTAAGTATTACCTTGGGGAGATACAGATTAGAATACTGCAATCACTGAGCAACAAATGATATCACCTGGGATGTATTTCAGTTTTCTTGCAAACCTGGCCTGTTAGTGTGCCCTGAGGACCAGAGTTGAGAAACACTGTATTCGAGTGTCAGCTCTGCAGGGCACACATCTCTCTATATACTGTCTCTGTATGCTCTCTGTATATTAGAGCATCAGCTCTGCAGGAAACACCACTCTAATATACAGAGGATACAAATACAGTATATAGAGAGCTGTGTGTTCTGCAAAGCTGACACTCTAATATACAGAGAGGATACAGTATATAGGGAGATGTGTCCTGTAAAGCTGACCCGCTAATATAGAGAGAGGATACAGAGACAGTATATAGAGAGATGTGTGTCCTGCAGAGCTAACACTCTAATATACAGAGAGGATACAGTATATAGAGTGTTAGCTCTGTAGGACACACCTCTCTATATACTGTAACCTATTTCTGTATATTAGAGTGTCAGCTCTGTGGATTAGATATATATATATATATATATATATATATATATATATATATATATATATATATATATATATATATATATATATATATATATATATATAGTATACAGGGGTTGCTGTATGAAGTAAGGTTGAGTCAGAGCTTCGGTTCACTTGCTTGTCACAGACTCAGCAAGTGAACCGAAGAATCGATTCATGAATGGGATCATTTTAGAGAGTAGTTCCAAATGAACCGATTCACTTAAAAGAATCGAACTTCCCATCACTAGGCTCCGCTCTCCTTTACTAGAACCAGGGCTGTGGAGTCGGAGTCGAGGAATCGGAGTCTGAGGAAATTTTGGGTACCTGGAGTCGGAGTCTGCAAACAATGCACCGACTCCTACTAAATTTAAATTAAAATAAAAGCAAGTTTAAATGTCCCAATTCACAAAAAGTTATAATTAATGACTTAGTATAAAGGAAACTTATAATTGAGGAGGCCAAATGTAAAAAGGAAGAACTACAGAAAGTTCTGAAAGGACGTTTTGTCTTCCTTAAAATGGATGCATGCACACGTCACAGAGTCAATTATTTTGCTATTAATGTTAGATTTGTGGATGAAAACAACAAAACAATAACACGGACCCTCGGATTAAAGGACACTCAGGCACATCACACCAGTGATTACCTTCAGAAGTTAGTGGAGGGTGTTATAGAAGATTTTGAAATTATAAAGGAACAGATTTTATGTGTTGTGACGAATAACGCTTCTAACATGTTGAGCACAATTGAGAAGAACGCAGACGAAGAAGGTAACAAACAGTTATCAGAGTTAGAGGAACACAGCTCTGCAAGTATTGGAGAAAGTTTAGAAACTGAAGAGAATGATGACATTTTTTTTGACAACTCTGTTGAAGAAGCATTGAAGCTTGCTACTATTCATCATATGCGATGTGCTGTTCATACACTGCAACTTGCCATAAGAGATGGATTAAAATATCGCCATGCAGCTACACTAATTGGCAAGTTACGGCAAGTAACTGTTGCAGCCAGGGCTCCGAAAACAGATGCAATTTTGAAAAGACGTGCAGGTAAAGGAGCCATTTTGCATCAAACAACTCGCTGGGGAAGCACTTATTTAATGGTGAAGCGTTTGCTTGAACTTAAAGACTTCATAGAAGAAATGGAAAATGAAAATCTTGCATTAACTGAAAGCCAGTGGACACAAACAAAAGAGCTGGAGAACCTTCTTTCTCACCCCCTTCACTGTCACCAAGAGGTTGCAATGTGACGATCTAACCCCGGGTAAATTCCTCTTGGAATGGAAGAGCCTGTTATATAGCCTGAACAAAAATGGAGGGTTAATAGCTGAGAGCATTGTATCTTCAATGATGAAAAGAGAGAGTCTTTTGCTGGAAAATGAAATCTTGTTAGCGGCTATTTATGTCGACCCAATGAGCCAACTTTTGCTGAACAGTGAACAGACTGCTACTGGGAAAAAGGCCCTCTATGATGTAGCAGTTCGCATGAAGGGATTACGACCTGAAATACCTCCACAGGATGAAGTTCTTTTAAGCAATAGTGGTAACTCAGGATTAGGGCTGCAACGACTCGTCGACGTAGTAGACTACGAAAATTCGTTGACGTGCGTGAAAGGCGTCGATGCGTCACGTCACACGCCCCCCTGCTCGCATTGCTGGCCGGGCCGCTGCATTGATTGGGGCCGCTGCAGGCTGCACTGCCCCGCCCCCGGCCCCCGCTGCGCTCGAGTCCAGAGTAAAATAGGTGCAAAGAGGTTGCAACGGCGCTACCTTTAAAGTGATTAAGTGTTATGTGAACAATGTGCCAACATAAATAGTGGTGCTTAAACACTGTTAAAAGCTTATGTTTGGGTCCAAAGTAAAGTGCACTAGTGACTTGTAATGTGACAAGAATAACCAATTTTTTATCCTGGACCCAAAACAAGGTGCCAAAATGATGGAGAAACAGTGAATTTTATTTAAAAAAAATAAGTATATTAAAAAGTGCAATTTATTAGTGAAATTGTGCTTGCTGAAAACCACATAGGTAAAATAAATAAATAAATTCCTCCTTAGAATAAAAAAGTGCTATGTGCGATCAAGTAGGAATTCCACTTAGTGAAGGGTTAAGTGAAAATCGTTATTATAAACGAGAAACTAAGGAGAAATAAAAAATGTGAAAAAAAAATGAGGAAAAAAAATTGGGGTTGCAACCACCAGTGTGACCACTAGGTGTCGCCCCTCACATACGACCTGTTAGTCAAACGATAGGATTATTCGGGGGTTCTCCGGTGGAATGAGCGTTTCCCAGCTTTAGATTCCTCAAATGGAAAGAGAGAACCCCATGATGCCGTATACAATGTATTAGGAGTGGGAAATTAGTAGGGACTCACGGGTTAGGCTGTCCGAGATCAGTTGGTGCGGCCGGGAAGCTTCAGCGTTCCACGGCCCAGGCTCCGAAAACCGGAAGTGACGTAATGACGTATTGACTCCACCCTACGCATTTCGTTAGAGGACATCTGCTGGAGCGGCCGCACCTAGTGGTCACACTGGTGGTTGCAGCCCCAATTTTTGTTTCCAAATTTTTTTCACATTTTTTATCTCTCCTTAGTTTCTCGTTTATAATAACGATTTTCACTTAACCCTTCACTAAGTGGAATTCCTACTTGATCGCTCATAGCACTTTTATTCTAAGGAGGAATTTATTTATTTATTTTACCTATGTGGTTTTCAGCAAGCACAATTTATCACTAATAAATTGCACTGTTTAATGAATTTTATTTAAAAAAATAAAAGTATGTTTCTCCATCATTTTGGCATATTCATTGCACAGCAACTAGTACTTTACTATTGCACCTTGTTTTGGGTCCAGGATAAAAAATTGGTTATTCTTGTCACATTACAAGTCACTAGTGCACTTTACTTTGGACCCAAACATAAGCTTTTTAACAGTGTTTAAGCACCACTATTTATGTTGGCAGTGGCACATTGTTCACATAATCACTTTAAAGGTAGCGCCGTTGCAACCTCTTTGCACCTATTTCATTCTTTAACCCCCGAGGGTTTGGTTGTTGGCAGCTTACACCTGTTATTCTCCATATATCTTTTACACAACTCCATAGCGCTGGTCCCCCCCGTCTATTCCAGTCCAGAGTGTCCGGCTCTTCTACGTCAGCTACTGTGAGCGGCATGACATACTGGGGCGCCTGCGCATCAACTGAGCTGATTCTCTGTGGCTGCAGAATGCCACCAACGCCGATGATCCCTCCCACTGTCCCACACAGACGAGACGTCATGCGCCACTCCAGCAGCATCATGTGATGGCAGGTGAGCCTGAGGGGTCTACACAGGGAGGGGGGCTTACTAAGTGGTCTGTACTAGGTGGGAGGTCTTACTGAAGGGTCTGTACTAGGTGGGAGGGCTTACTGAGGGGTCTGTACTGGGAGGGGGGCTTACTGAGGGGTCTCTACTGGGTGGGGGCTTACTGAGGGGTCTGTACTAGGTGGGAGGGCTTACTGAGGGGTCTGTACTTTTTGTTATTCAAAGGATTAATTAGCTAATCAAAAAAAGAGCACTCAATTAAGGAAAAATAATAAAATAAAAATAATCGTTAGATTAGTCGACAGACAAAATAATCGTTAGTTGCAGCACTACTCAGGATCATCTTCTTCAAACGAATTAGACTTTGATTCCTTCTTAGACAAAATGGAAGTTGCTAAAGGAAAGCGACGTCGCATAAAAGTTACAGAACCAGTAAATGTCCAAATAAAAAAATTCCAACAGGAGTTTTATAAAGCACTAAAAGAAGTTGAAAAGTATGATCGCTCATCAAAACTTACTGTTGAAGAAGCCATCCTTGTTTATCCAGAGATCGTTAGTGATGTGGCCAGAATAGTTACTACAATGCCACCCACCCAGGTCAGTGTCAAAAGATTATTTTCATCCCTAAAAATAATAAAGTCTGACTTAAGAGCCTCTATGAAAGAGGATCTGGCAGAGGCAATTCTCTTCCTTAGAACTCTACATTGAATTGATTTGCATTTGCTAAGCCTATAACTACATTTCAAGATTAATATAAACCATTTCTAGGTTTTACAGATTTTGTTTTTGGTTCATATAGATAAGCTTTGTTTTTGTTCTAAAATTACCAAATAATGTGATTTGTATTTTTGAACTGGTAAAGTTCCTGTTCCTGATGTTTATGCCTGCTGCTACTATCCAGCCACTTGATTTATTAATATTAAAAAAAAAAAAAAAAAAAAAAAAAAAAAAAAAAAAATTAATAAAACTTTGTTGTTTTCATTGCGTTTGTCTTTTTAAACTGTTCAATACAGTAGACTGTTGGCTTCCCAGCCAGTAGTCCTGTGGTAATGACATGCATGTTGCCTTTCTTTCCTTCAAGGAATGTATAAAATGCATTTGCATATTAATACAGAGGAGTCAGAGTCGGAAGTACAAAAAACCCAAGAGTCGGAACATTTATCTACCGACTCCACAGTCCTGACTAGAACGGAGCCGCTACTTCCTGTATAGGGCCGGCTCACAGGCGGAGTGATATCAGATGCACTCCCTGTGACAGGAGGAGCCATACACAGGAAGCAGCGGCTTTGCTCTATACTGCAGGCGCATGCTTCCTCCTGGGCTCAGCTACAGACAGACAGAGCCTACAAGCAAATCCCTGCAAGTACCCACTACTATTACCCATACCTCTCAACTTTTGAATTTCAGAATGAGGGACACTAGAGTGAAAAGACCTGCGGCACGCTACGTTGCGATAAATTGTGGGCGTGATCAAGCGCCTAGTAGTGGGAGGGGCTTAACGGATATGTTTAAACAAAACCCCGGCTTCCTTGTACCTATAAAATATGTATTAATTGCTTTGTCTGAGCCTACCTAAAGAAGAACTTCATTAAAATAATCAGGGACTGCATAACAACCAGCAACTGTTGAGACAATAAAGAGTTTGGTGAGAAGTATATAATGTACAGTATTGTGTATATAGTGCAGGAGAGTGTAAAGCAGAGCACAGGGGTTGGAAAGTGCTCCAGTCAGTGATGGGTTTAGGATACATAACACAGGTTGTAGGGGTCCAGGAGTGCATAATGCACAGAATACAGGGTCCAGGAGTGCATAGTGCACAGTATGCAGGGTCCAGGAGTGCATAGTGCACAGAATACAGGGTCCAGGAGTGCATAGTGCACAGAATACAGGGTCCAGGAGTGCATAGTGCACAGTATGCAGGGTCCAGGAGTGCATAGTGCACAGTATGCAGGGTCCAGGAGTGCATAGTGCACAGAATGCAGGGTCCAGGAGTGCATAGTGCACAGAATACAGGGTCCAGGAGTGCATAGTGCACAGAATACAGGGTCCAGGAGTGCATAGTGCACAGTATGCAGGGTCAAGGAGTACATAATGCACAGTATGCAGGGTCAAGGAGTACATAATGCACAGTATGCAGGGTCAAGGAGTACATAATGCACAGTATGCAGGGAACAGGAGTGCATAGTGCACAGAATACAGGGTCCAGGAGTGCATAGTGCACAGAATACAGGGTCCAGGAGTACATAGTGCACAGTATGCAGGGTCCAGGAGTGCATAGTGCACAGAATACAGGGTCCAGGAGTGCATAGTGCACAGTATGCAGGGTCAAGGAGTACATAATGCACAGTATGCAGGGTCCAGGAGTACATAATGCACAGTATGCCGGGAACAGGAGTGTGTAATGCATAAAAAAAGAGTCATGAGTACAAAAGAGAGTGCAGGAGACAGGGGTGCATAACTCAGTGTAGGGGTAAGGAAAGGGCAAAATTCCTCCCACATACAAAAGATGGTCGGAGACTGCGGGCATGATACAAGAGAATGTCGGAAACTGCAGGCATGATACAAGAGACTGTCGGGGACTGCGGGCATGATACAAGATATTGTCAGGGACTGCGGGCATGATACAATAGACTGCAGACATGATACGGCAGACGGTCAGAGACTGCAGACATGATACAGGAGATGGTCAGATACTGCAGGCATGATACAAGATATTGTCAGGGACTGCGGGCATGATACAAAAGACTGCAGACATGATACAGGAGACGGTCCGAGACTGCAGACATGATACAGTAACAGGAGATGGTCAGAGACTGCAGACATGATACAAGAGACTGTCAGAGACTGCAGACATGATACAAGAGATGGTCAGAGACTGCAGACATCGTACAAGAGATGGTCAGAGACTGCAGACATGGTACAAGAGATGGTCATAGACTGCGGACATGATACAAGAGATGGTCATAGACTGCGGACATGATACAAGAGATTGTCAGGGACTGTGGGCATGATACAGGAGATGGTTAGAGACTGCAGACATGATACAAGAGACTGTCAGAGACAGCAGACATGATACAAGAGACTGTCAGAGACTGCAGACATGATACAAGAGATGGTCAGAGACTGCAGACATCGTACAAGATATGGTCAGAGACTGCAGACATGGTACAAGAGATGGTCATAGACTGCGGACATGATACAAGAGATTGTCAGGGACTGTGGGCATAATACAAGAGACTGTCAGACTGGGGGCATGATACAAGAGACTGTCAGACTGGGGGCATGATACAAGAGACAGTCAGACTGCGGGCATGATACAAGAGACAGTCAGACTGCGGGCATGATACAAGAGACTGTCAGACTGCGGGCATGATACAAGAGACTGTCAGACTGCGGGCATGATACAAGAGACTGTTAGACTACAGGCATGATACAAGAGACTGTCAGAGACTGTGGGCATAATACAAGAGACTGTCAGACTGTGGGCATAATACAAGAGACTGTCAGACACTTATGGTTTTACCAATCATTTATTTGTTTCCAAAATTCTCCTTTAACCACTTGCCGAGCGCATATATCAGGGGTCCTCAAACTTTTTAAACAGGGGGCCAGTTCACTGTCCCACAGACACTGTTGGGGGCCGGACTATAGTTTGAAAAAAAATATGAATGAATTCCTATGCACATATTTTATTTATAGTGCACAAAAAACAGTACGATATTTAAAACCATGGCCTCAGGAACTAAAGTGCAAGCAGTGCAGACAAGTCCCTGTATGAACCCTTCAGAGCAGAAAACCTGACCCCCCCCTCCCAACTAGTGAATGACTACAAGTTCCAGTATGAACCCAGGAGCTCTAAGGGGGTCACATTCTTAAATCTCAGGGGCTCATGCTGGGACTCATAGCCCTTCACTAGTTGGGGAGCTGTCATGTCTTCAGCTCTGAGGGGTTCATGCTGGGACTAGTAGTCCTTTACTTTTGGGGGGGTCACATTCTAAGATTTCAGGGGGTCATGTTGGAACTTGTAGTCCTTCACTAGTTAGGAGGGGGTGTCACGTCCTCAGCTCTGAGGGGGTCATGCTGGAACTTGCAGTCCTTCACTTTTAGGAAGTTCATACCTCCCAAAAGTAATGGACTTCAAGTCCCAGCATGAACCCCTGAGATCTAAGGATCAATGCAGCATCACCAGTGCCCATCAGAGCAGCCCTTATCAGTGATCATCAATGGAGCCTCACCAGTGCCCATCAATGCAGCTTGATCAGTGCCCATCAATGGAGCCTCATCAGTGCCCATCAGTGCAGCCTGATCAGTGCCCCTAGGAGGCCGAGCAAGGACCTGCTGAGCTGTCATTGGCACTGCTGAGGTGAGACACCCTGACACCCCCAGCTGACCCCCACATCCCATCTCACCCCCCCCCATACACCCCATTTACCCTGCCCCAGTGCCCTGCCCACCCAATAACCTCAAACCAGGAAATAGCCCCCAACACTGTCTGGCTGTCAGGACCTGTGCTGACTATGGCCTGTTGGTCCTGCTGGGAGCTGGCCATGGCCTATGGGTCCTGCTGGTCGCTGGCCTGTAGGTTCTGCTGGGAGCTGGTCATGGCCTGTGGGCCACAGGCCATGGCAAGCTCCGAGCAGGACCTACAGGCCAGCAGGACTCAGTGGCCAGCAGGACCCATAGGCCATGGACAGCTTCCAGCAGAATCCACAGGCCATGGCCAGCAGGACCAACAGGCCATAGCCAGCACAGGACCTGACAGCCAGACAGTGTTGGGGGCCATTTCCTCATTTGAGGTTATTGGGTGGGCAGGGCACTGGGGCAGGTTAAATGGGGTGTATGGGGGGGGGGGGTGAGATGGGATGTGGAACTGTTGTAGCCATCCAGCGGCGAGCCTGAGTGGGTCATGTGATGTGCGTAACCTGTTCCCTCATGCGCCGTGTGCCCCACCTCTGCCTGCCTTCAAAGTCTCCGGGAGTTGTAGTTTCCTGCTGCGCGCCCCTGCTCAGTTCACCACACCCACAAGGAACTTGATTGCGGTCAGGACTACAACTCCCAGAATGCAGCGCGGCAGTAACAGCCAATTGGCGGCCGCCGCAGCCGATTTCCTGCACACAGAAAAAAAAAAAAAAAAAAAAAACATAATGTCAGACAGCGGCCGTTAAAATCTCCACCCTGCCCTGCGGCCCAATCCCTGGTTCTGCAATTGCTGGCGGGATGGGTTCAGGACCCTGGCGGGCTGGATGCAGCACATGGGCCATAGTTTGAGGACCCCTGGCATATATACTGAGACAGGCTGGCTCGGCTGCGCATAATCACGTAGATCTACGTGATTATGTGCACATGGATTTGGCGGCGCACATGCACTGCTGGAGCCACGCTCTCGCTTAGACAAAGTGGGAGCCAGACCGTGGGAGGAGCAGGCTCGATCGCCGCTGGCCTCCCGCAATCTTCGGCTAGAATGACAGAAGAGCCGCCTGCCTATGTAAACAAAGCAGACAGCTTTTCTGTTAGAGAGGCAGGGAAAGATCGTGTGATTGAGCTAAGCTGACCAATCTTTCTCTGCCTCTGTCTAACGCATCCCCCCCACACAGTCAGTAAGCACTATTAGTCATACACTTAACTCCTTGATCACCCCGAGTATTAACCCCTTCCCTGCCAGTGTCATTATTACAGTAACGGTGCATATTATTTAGCACTGATTACTATATTAATGTCACTGGTCCCCAAAAAGTGTCAAAAATGCCAGTTAGGATTCCGATCTGTTCGCCGCAATGTCGCACTCCTGCTAAAAATCACAGATCGCCACCATTACTAAAAAAAAAAATAAAAAGTCCAAAAATCTATCCCATAGTTTTTTAACGCTATAATTTTTGCGCAGACCAATTAAAATACGCTTTTTGGGATATTTTTTTTTTTTACCAAACATATGTAGCAGAACACAAATTGGCCTAAACTGATAAAAAAAAAATTATTTTTTAAATTTGTTTTTATTGGGAATGTTTTATAGCAGAAAGTAAAAAACATGTGTTTTTTTTCAAAACTGCCGCTATTTTTTTGATTATAGCGCAAAATCTAAAAACCGCAGAGGTGATCAAATACCACCAAAGGATGGGAAAAAAAGGCCATCAATTGTAGTTACGTACAGCATTGCACGGCCGCGCAATTTTTCGTTAAAGCCCCGTACACACGCACAGATCGTCGTCATACAAATGTTCGTCTTTTCTCCCCGGGATGTCGGTGTCTGTTGAAAAGTGCAAAGACAGCACAAGAATTTTGTCCGCAGACTTCAGCTGACTGCAGAAGTGATGTCATGTAATGGTTAACTTTCCCTGTGTTTTTTATTTTCTGAGCATGCCCAGTCTTGCAAATCTGCGGTCTGTCGGCTGATTTCTGTACTGACAGGCGAACAATCGTCCGTTCTGGTGTCCGCAGACAAAAATTTTCATGTTTGCAAGAAAGACTTTTGTCCGCGGATTGTGTGCAGACATCTGTCGGAGGCACCATACTAACACGCGTACAATCGGCAGATCTTTCGTCCGCCGACGTTTGTATGACGACGATCTGTGCGTGTGTACGGGGCTTAAAGTAACGCAATGCCGAATCACAAAAAACGGCCTGTTCATTAAGGGGGTAAAACCTTTCCAAGCTAAAGTGGTTAAAGCAGAGTTCCGGCCACAAAATTGACATAGTCGATTTTGGCCCATCTACTTGCTTCTAGTCACCTGAAAAAGAAATGGATAATTACGATTTTTTTTTTTATTTTACTTACCTTGTTATTGAAGAAAAATATACTCACCTTTCTTCCTCTTCCTCCCTCTGCGGCCACGGCCCGCACCGTCACTTCCTCTTTGCAATGATTCCTGGGAGCTGAACGCCATCACTCCCAGGAATCAATGCGCCTGCACCAGCCCCGCTCGTCACTTCCGGTGTGGCGCCGCATTCCCTGCTAAACAGCTTCTGGGCATGCCCAGAAGCTGTGGAGGGATGACGCGCCTGCACCGGAACTGACGAGCGGGGCTGGTGCAGGCGCATTCTGGGAGAAGAAGACACAGAAGAGGATCGCACTGGCTTCAGCTGCCCACATCCGAGATGGCAGCGCTGGAGAAGAAATTTTCAAGGTATTTCTTCTTGCAGGTAAGTGCGACCCGGGACAGTACAGAGGCTATCCATTGTGGAATGCACTAGCCCTGACTGTCCCGGGGGGGATTTTTATCTAAATTTTTTTTGTGGCCGGAACTCCGCTTTCAGCAAGGGGTGTTGTCCTATGTACATACTTTTGCTAAAAGGTGTCCTAGATTCCCATCTCAGGAAGTAGAGAGGTATGAATGGTGTATATTTTAGAACTGGCTTTAGGTGTAGGTTCACACTGGGGCCGGTTTGAAATCATGCGAATTCAGCTGAACTCAAACGATTTAAAACCGGCATTTTCAGTGCGACTTCGAGGACGATATAACAGACATCTCTGCGGGTTCCTGCACAGATCTCTATGGAAACCCCCCCCCCCCCCCAACCGTCAAACTTAGTACAGAAACTACTTGTGGGAATCTGTGTGGCGCCGCAAAGTTGACGATTCAGACAGTGCCATTGCCTGCAAATGCCTCTGATTTGACATGCCAAAGCGACCCAATGTGAACATGGGCTTAATTAGTGGTTCACAGGATCAGACTAGGGCTGCCACGACGCGTCGACTACAAAAAATCGTCGACGTGCGTGAAAGGCGTCGACGCGTGACGTCACACGCCCCCTGGCCGGCTGCAGCGCTGCTTGAAGTATTGCCGGCCGGGTGAAATACCCCCCCCCCCCCCCGCCGGCTCCGTCCACACCGAGGTGAGCACTGACCGTCTCCTGCTCCCCCGTACTCCGCCACAGCTTCTGGCGCCTGGAGAGCTGCTGGCAATGATTGGCTGGCTTTTAGATGGAATGGGGCGTTCTGAGCCAATAGGAGAGCTTCTATGAGTGGAACGCAAATCGGCGGTGAGACGCACACGTGGTCAGGGAAGAGGCGCCGCACTTTCTGTGAGCTTGGGACAGGTAAGTATTACAGCGCACTGCTTATACCGGGGATACCAGGATAACCCTGCATGTCAGCAGATATTCATTCCAAGGAGCGCAGTTATGATTTCATTGCAATTATAGCTGAAATGTCATCTGCTTGTCATTTGCTTTTCCCTGGTGCCCCTCCCCCCATTATGAACATTCTAATGACCTTTTTATATAAAACCTTTCCTTATTGAAGGTTGAGTGACACCACCATCCCTGAATGACACCACCATCCCAGAGTGACCCCATCCCTGAATGACACCACCATCGCAGAGTGACCCCATCATCCCAGAGTGACCCCACCATCCCAGAGTGACCCCATCCCTGAATGACACCACCATCGCAGAGTGACCCCATCATCCCAGAGTGACCCCATCCCTGAATGACACCACCATCCCAGAGTGACCCCATCATCCCAGAGTGACCCCCATCCCTGAATGACACCACCATCGCAGAGTGACCCCATCATCCCAGATTGACCCCATCCCTGAATGACACCACCATCCCAGAGCGACCCCATCATCCCAGAGAGACCCCATCCCTGAATGACACCACCATCCTAGAGTGACACCACCATCCCAGAGTGACCCCATCCCTGAATGACACCACCATCCCAGAGTGACCCCATCCCTGAATGACACCACCATCCCAGAGTGACCCCATCATCCCAGAGTGACACCACCATCCCAGAGTGACCCCATCCCTGAATGACACCACCATCCTAGAGTGACACCACCATCCCAGAGTGACCCCATCCCTGAATGACACCACCATCCCACAGTGACCCCATCCCTGAATGACACCATCATCCCAAAGTGACCCCATCCCTGAATGACACCACCATCGCAGAGTGACCCCATCATCCCAGAGTGACCCCATCCCTGAATGACACCATCATCCCAAAGTGACCCCATCCCTGAATGACACCACCATCGCAGAGTGACCCCATCCCAGAGTGACCCCATCCCTAAATGACACCACCATCCCAGAGTGACCCCAGTCTGGGGTCTGTACTGGGAGGGGGGTTTACTAAGGGGTCTGTATTAATTACAGGATTAATTAGCTAATCAAAAAAACACTAAATTAAGCAAAAAAAATAAAATAAAAATAATCGTTAGATTAGTCGACATACAAATTAATCGTTAGTTGCAGCCCTAGATCAGACGTGTATAAAAACTGTCACCCAGTATTGTGTCAGTTTTTCCATATTGAGTCTGTAGGGGAAACCCCAAAACTCAGGGGTTTCAGTAACCTATTGACTGTTGAAACCAGATAGAATATATTAACTTTACAAACATGTAGGTAGAAAGACATGTTTGAAGGGCAATTCAGTCTCATTACAAAGTGTTGGTTTAATAACAATTACACTACCTGGCTAAGGACTTTTAGTACAATGTATATGTTTTACAAAGGGTGGGACCGATCTATCTAAAGTTTCTTTGAAGTCACATCTTGATTGAAATGCGGAATACTTGTTCACATAGACTTGTCACTTCCAGTAGTTTGGCTCCTTGGAGGAACCGCTAGGATCACACATTATATCTCTGTATACAGATCTCATCTATTCCTATATACTGATCTCCATGTATACACCGCTGGGATCACACATTATATCTCTGTATACAGATCTCATCTATTCCTATATACTGATCTCCATGTATACACCGCTGGGATCACACATTATATCTCTGTATACAGATCACATCTATTCCTATATACTGATCTCCATGTATACACCGCTGGGATCACACATTATATCTCTGTATACAGATCTCATCTATTCCTATATACTGATCTCCATGTATACACCGCTGGGATCACACATTATATCTCTGTATACAGATCACATCTATTCCTATATACTGATCTCCATGTATACAGTGCTGGGATCACACATTATATCTCTGTATACAGATCACATCTATTCCTATATACTGATCTCCATGTATACACCGCTGGGATCACATATTATATCTCTGTATACAGATCACATCTATTCCTATATACTGATCTCCATGTATACAGTGCTGGGATCACACATTATATCTCTGTATACAGATCTCATCTATTCCTATACTGATCTCCATGTATACTCCGCTGGGATCACACATTATATCTCTGTATACAGATCACATCTATTCCTATATACTGATCTCCATGTATACTCCGCTGGGATCACACATTATATCTCTGTATACAGATCACATCTATTCCTATATACTGATCTCCATGTATACACCGCTGGGATCACACATTATATCTCTGTATACAGATCTCATCTATTCCTATACTGATCTCCATGTATACTCCGCTGGGATCACACATTATATCTCTGTATACAGATCTCATCTATTCCTATATACTGATCTCCATGTATACTCCGCTGGGATCACACATTATATCTCTGTATACAGATCACATCTATTCCTATATACTGATCTCCATGTATACACCGCTGGGATCACACATTATATCTCTGTATACAGATCTCATCTATTCCTATATACTGATCTCCATGTATACACCGCTGGGATCACACATTATATCTCTGTATACAGATCACATCTATTCCTATATACTGATCTCCATGTATACTCCGCTGGGATCACACATTATATCTCTGTATACAGATCACATCTATTCCTATATACTGATCTCCATGTATACTCCGCTGGGATCACACATTATATCTCTGTATACAGATCACAGACATTACCGGTCACACATCGCCCGATCATCTCTGACATCTCCTCTCCTCCGGTACAGATCGCACACTGAGAAGTTACAATGAATGTGATGCAGAACAGCCAATCACAGGAGTTGGGTGAGAAGTGGATGAAAGGTTTCTGACTGCAGGCATTCTGCCAAACCAACATCTAATATGGGTGGCTGGGATGTAGATTATTATTCATCTCCAGCCAATCAGGCACTGCAAACAGATGAGAAAGCGTGGCTCCGCCTCATAATGGTGATCAGATGTCCCTCGGCTGAGTCTTACTTTCAGATAGTTTGTGTCTATCTTTCGTTTTTAATGTAATGTGGGGTGTTGGTCGGATGTAATGCGGAGGGTTGGAAGTTCAGGCTGTCTGTGCTGGGCGATAAGCTGCAAGGAATGTTGCTGGATCAAGTCAAAATCAGTATTTTTTGCTAGTAAAAATAGATTGTTTCCAATTTCAGGTGCTGAAAGCGATACCATTATTTTGCATGTAATTCTTAAAGCGGTAGTATACTAACAAAAAAAAAAAAAACCCTGCAAGAGAAAGGCATAATGAGCTAGTATGCATCGCATACTAGCTCATTATGAAACACTTACCTTAAAAACGAAGCCCCGATATTGACCCCCGGACACCGCTGTGGGAGCTGACATGATCCCTCGGCATCTCTTCCGGGTTCGGCAGGCTCCGGCGCTGTGAGTGGCCGGAGCCGCGATGACGTCACTCCTGCGCATGCGCGCAGGAGTCATTTTCCGGCACTTCCCGGCAAGGAACTCTGAAGGTCTGCTGGAACTTCAGAGCGCATGCGCCGCTCGCGTCAGTGGCTGCATGCAGTGCAAATATCTCCTAAACCGTGACGGTTTAGGAGATATTAATTGTACCTACAGGTAATCCTTATTATAAGCCGCATTATAGGCTCACCTGTAGGTAAAAGTCACAAAAAGCAGTATACTACCGCTTTAAGAATGAGCAGCCCAAACCAACTATTTACATATGATTATTTTCTTACTGTGTGTTCTTCTTTATAACATCTCGGGTATGATAAAGTTTGAAACACAAAATCATAAATTACCGTATATACTCAAGTATAAGCTGATTTTTTCAGCATGTTTTTCCACGCTGTAAATGCACCCCTCTGCTTATACTCGAGTCACTGGCTTCCCTGTGTTTTTAAAAATGGCGCCGCTCTGTGCCGACGTGTCACTGCGCATGTGCGGCATGCCCGGTAATAGCCGAACGTGTTTGGGTTTTCCCGAGCATCGGCGGCGCATATGTGAACCGGCACTTAGTCCCGATTGACACTGGTGCGATGCGGGAAACCCTGCGATTCAGTGCCGGTTCCCACATCACACCAGAATTGCGCACTGGTTCACACTGAGATCTGCGAATCGCTGGGTATGTCAATGTAAGGTTAATGACACCCCCCAGATTGGTTCAAAGATCGCAGTGCGAACTGTGAAATGGTGCAGGAATCAGATTGCATAGGTGTGAACATCCATGCGATCCGATTCCAGTGCGGACCAAAAATAGGGACCTGCACCATTTTGGTGCAAATGCGATGCGATTTCAGCCTTACAGTTTGTATGGCTGGAATCACATTGCACAGACTTCGCATGTGATCTGGGCAGCAATCACATGCGATGTCTGGCATCGCACAAGTGTGAACCAGCACTTAAAGTGGTATTAACCACTTCTGGACCAGAAGGATTTGCCCTATTAATGACCAGGCCATATTTTGCGATTTGGCACTGCGTTACTTTAATGGACAATTGCGTGGTCGTGCGACGCTGTACCCAAATAAAATTGATGTCCTTTTCTCCCACAAATAGAACTTTCTTTTGCTGGTATTTGATCACCTCTGCGATTTTTTTTTTTTTTTTTGTGCTATACACAATAAAAGAGCGATAATTCTGAAAAAAATATATATTTTTCACATTCTGCTATATAACATTCCCAAAAAAAAATGTAAAAATCAAAATTTTTCATCCTTTTAGTCCAATTTGTTTTCTGCTACATATTTTTGGTAAAAGAAAATTGCAATAAGCGTATTTTGATTGGTTTGCGCAAAAGTTATCGCATCTACTAACTAGGGGAAAGATTTATGTCATTTTTATTTATTTTTTTTACTAGTAATGGCGCCGATCTGCGATTTTTAGCGGGACTGCGACATTGCGGCGGACAGATCGGACCCCTAACTGACATTTTTGACACTTTTGGGGATACCAGTGACATTACTACAGTAATCAGTGCTATACATATGCACTGTTACGGTAATGACACTGGCAGGGAAGGGGTTAACCCAGGGTGATCAAAGGGTTAAATGTAAGCCTAGGGGAGGGATTCTAACTGCGGGGGGGGGGGGGGGCGTGGCTTCTGAAATTACCATAGAGACATATGATCCTATATAGAAGGATCACAGGGGCTCTGTGATCATTCTAGGGAGAAGAACAGTCAGCTGTGTTTACAACAGCCGACCGTTCTTCTCTCTCAGTGGGGAATGATTGCGGGTGCCCATCAGCATTCGCGGCCGTCTGTCCTGTGGTTCAGCATCCCTGCTGCCTAGTAGAGGAGCGCACCAACGGCAGCGCGTGCTTGCCCCCCAGCACCACACGCGCAATTGACATAGAGCTATGTCATTTTGCGAAGCCTAGCAAGCCTGCCGCAGTAAAACTGTGGCGGGCGGTCAGCAAGTGCTAAAGCAAAGCCAAATATTTATTGTACTGCAGCTTACTAGTTCTTAGATTGGTGGCTGCATTTGTTTTTTCGTGCTTTTAGGTTTTCTCGCTTTTGTTTTGACATACTGATCCTGCTAGTAAGTCAATTGTTTTTTAAAACAACAAGCCGTCTTGCAGATGTAGCAGTTAGAGGGTTGAATAAAACCATTTAACACTGACAAAGGGGTGGAGTCAGGAGTGGAGCCAATGGGGGCGGCAAAATTAAGTTTTGCCTAGGGTGTCAAAAATCCTTGCACCGGCCCTGATCAGTGGCAGCAGTGGGGTGGTACGGGGGGGGGGGGGGAATCAGTGGCAGTGGTGATAAAGGGATGGGATCAGAGTCACTCACTAGCCCGTGTGCCTATGAGTGCCCGTGAGTGCGGGCGGAGAGGATGGGTGCGGACTGTGTGCCTGTTAGAGTGCACCAAAATGACCAGTGCACTATCTCACGGGCGGCGGCGGGCCCCCCTGCAGTAGTGGAACGCCAGCAGAGTGGTGTCACCCTCCCCCCGGTGGACACCCTGGTGCGGTCCGCCCCCCGCACCCCCCTTGTGACGCCCCTGTCTATTCCCATACCGATCTCCATGTATACACCGCTGGGATCACACATTATATCTCTGTATACAGATCTCATCTATTCCTATATACTGATCTCCATGTATACACCGCTGGGATCACACATATCTCTGTATACAGATCACATCTATTCCTATATACTGATCTCCATGTATACTCCGCTGGGATCACACATTATATCTCTGTATACAGATCACATCTATTCCTATATACTGATCTCCATGTATACTCCGCTGGGATCACACATTATATCTCTGTATACAGATCTCATCTATTCCTATATACTGATCTCCATGTATACTCCGCTGGGATCACACATTATATCTCTGTATACAGATCTCATCTATTCCTATATACTGATCTCCATGTATACAGCGCTGGGATCACACATTATATCTCTGTATACAGATCTCATCTATTCCTATATACTGATCTCCATGTATACACCGCTGGGATCACACATTATATCTCTGTATACAGATCACATCTATTCCTATATACTGATCTCCATGTATACACCGCTGGGATCACACATTATATCTCTGTATACAGATCTCATCTATTCCTATATACTGATCTCCATGTATACACCGCTGGGATCACACATTATATCTCTGTATACAGATCACAGACATTACCGGTCACACATCGCCCGATCATCACTGACATCTCCTCTCCTCCGGTACAGATCGCACAACTTACTTTCATTGATAGAAGGAAGTATAAAGGAGAAGTAAGGAGTGCGGTCAGTATACTCCTCCCTGAATTATTACAGCTTGTATACTGCAGAAGAGAGTGTGATGGGTGTAGTAATGATTGGAGGCGGGGTAATGGTTGGAGGCGGAGCCATGTATCCAGCAGATATTTGTATATAATAATCTCTGTGTGCCTCCATTGGCTGTGCTGTCAGTGTACAGAGTGATGATAGAGGTGCGGAGCTCTGATCTCTTGATTCCTTTGCTCTCTGATTCTCTTGCAGCATCTCGGGGCGTTTCAGTGTCATATAATAATTGTAGGGAGCCGCATAATATGAATGGAGTTGTAATATGTGACTATCAGAGTCCTCAGCAGTTATAGGAGTCGGTGGTTTAGTATTTAACCCTTTCCCCGAATCCCCTCCTGAGATCTATGAGGATCCGGTGTTGTGCCGATATCGGTTTCCCCTAAGAAATGAGTTTCCCCCGTGCTTTCGGCAGTGATCGGAACTCCGCCCTAGCAATCCAGCCCTCCCAGCAGCCGTTCATTACTCTGCCCTGCTCCGCCCATTGTCTCTCCGGGCAATGTATTTAGAAAACATTACCTCCTGATCCCGCCCCCGTGCGCGCCCCCGATGCAGCCATTCAGTTTGGGGATAACAGTAATACATGGAACACATGTATATGAGAAGATATAATTGCACACATATATGTTACATGTATGTGAAGATGAGAGGCTCTATTCAATGCAGACAATGATCAGACATACATGAAGGGAATACAAAGTGTTGTCACCCTCCCTTCACTCTCTCAGTAACTCTGCTGCTGTCACATTTGGTTTCTCCAGCTTTTCAAGGGTTAACCCCTTCATGTCCTTTTCTGACATTTGCTGCTGGAAAGAAAACATCTGTATTTTTGGCTAGAGAATTACTTAGAACCCCAAACATTATATATATATTTTTTAGCCTAGAGAATAAAATGGTGGTCGTTGCAATATTATATGTCGCACAATATTTGCATAGCGGTCTTTCAAACGCAATTTTTTTTGGAATAAATACACTTTCATGAATTAGAAAAAAACTAAACTGTAAAGTTAGTCCAATTTTTTGTATAATGTGAAAGATGATTTTACAGCGAGTAACGAGATACCTAAAATGTCACGCTTTATAACGGCACACATTAGAGGAATGGCGACAAACTACGGTGCTTAAAAATCTCCATAGGCGACGCTTTAAAAAATTGTAATGGTTACCAGTTCAGAGTTAGGGCTCTTTCACACAGTCCGCCTCCGTAGGCGGATCCGTGCTGCTCAGCGGGGATCGATCCACGATCCCCGCTGAGCTGGCGGATGACAGCTCCGTCTCCGCTTGCAGTGCAGAGAGGGAGGTGTCACAGCCCCCGCTGCTCTCTATGGGGGATCGGATGAGAGCGGACCGCCTGTCCGCTCTTATCCGATCCCATCCGATCCAATCCCCTGGACGGATGGAAAATAGGGTTTCCATCCGTCCGGATTTCACGGACAGGATCGGATGTAAATGGCAGCGGGTGTCAGAGGACATGTGTCCGCTGACATCCGCTGCTCCATAGGGCTGAATGGGGCATCCGATCAGATCCACCTAAAAAACTGACAGGCGGATCTGATCGGACCGCCCGTGTGAAAGAGCCCTTACAGAGGAGGTCTGGCACTAGAATTATTGCTCTCACTCTAATGATCGCAGACAATACCCATGTGTGGTTTGAACGCCGTTTACATATGCCGGTGCAAATTAACTGCTTCCAGACCAGCCGCCACATTTTACTGCAGCAGGCTGGCTCTCCCACGCGTACTGCCGTAGTATTACCGCGGCTCGCGGGAGCGGTACTGGGCACGTGTATCACCAGCAGCGCAATCCCACGCCCATTCTCCTCCCCCGCAGCTCGGCTACGGGATCACAGGACCCTGCTTCTATGTTAACTATCTGCTCCCCATCCCCCACACAGTTAGAATCACTCCCTAAGTGCACATTTAACCCTTTGATCACTCCCGGTGTTTACACCTTCACTGCCAGTGCCATTATTACTGTAACAGTGCACCCCCCAAACGTGTCAAAAATGTTAGTTAGGTTTCCGACCTGTCCGCCGCAATGTCACAGTCCCGCTAAAAATCACAAATCACCTCCATTTTATAGTAAAAAAATAAAAAGGACAAATCTTTCCCCTAGTTTGTAGACACGATAACTTTTGCGCAAGCCAATCAAAATACACTTTGGGGATTTTTTTTACCAAAAATATGTGGCAGAATACTAATTTGCCAAAAATGATGAAAAAATGTGAATGTTAATTTTTTTTTTTATTGTGAATGTTATATAGCAGAAAGTGAAAAATACATTTTTTTTTTTCAAAATTGTCGCTCATTTCTTCTTTATAGCACATGATCAAAAAATCGCACAGGTGATCAAATACCACCAAAAGAAAGCTCTGTTTGTGGGACAAAAAGGACATCAATTTTATATGGGTACAGCGTCCCACGACCGCGCAGTTGGCAGTTAAAGTAACGCAGCGCGGAATCACAAAAAGTGGCCTGGTCATTAAGGGGCCAAATACTTCTGGTCCAGAAGTGGTTATATATGCATTCGCGTACGAGGCACTTTATAATTTTTTTTTTTTTTTTTTACATGGTCCCTTTGTAAAAAAAATGTTTGGATCACTTTTATTGCTGTCAGAAGGAATGAAAACATCGCTTGTGACAGTAATAGACAGTGACGGGTACTCTTTACGGAGGGATCTGGGGCCTAAAAGACCCCAAACCCCTCCTCTGCACTTAAAAGTATTCAAAACACAAAGTTTGGCTGTTTTGAATGCTGTAACTTTTTTTTAAATCTGAGGACTTTAAGGCTCCAGTAACCGAAAGTCATGTCATGACATCGCACCTCGGTTTCTACATGGGAGACCCGATCAGAGCCCTAATCTGGCTTTGTTTGGCTCCTTTGGCCAGCCAGTGGACATGCCAGCTGGTAGCTCGCTTCCCCCGGTGGGACTGGAGAGCCGGGCAAGCTGTGAAAGGGCGTGGGAGGATTGTCCCCCCCCCCCCATTCCCTTTATTAATAACAACTGTAAAGTTTGGGGGTTCTAGCTCCACCGGATTGAGTGCACAACCGTTTAAAACATAAACAAAAAGGCTTTATTTCAGCAAACTTAAACAGGCTTCCAGCAGTGCATAAATCAAACACAAAATAAAGTCCGCTTTTCTTCAGCACAAAGGAATAAAGCAAGAAAAAAGGCACATACGGTTTTGTGGATGGGTCTTCACCCCAAGGTTTGAAACAGTCCTTAATAGACCTCTCAGCAGCTTCCAGCAAACTTGCAGCTCCTTCAGACAGGTGCAACCACCAAACTACTCCTCCCCCACACTCACCTATTGCTGCTTCCTGTCTCTTAAGGACTGCTTCTCATGGGTCTTAACCCTGTGTGTGCTGGAATCCCTTATGGTCAGGGGTGGGGGCTCTTTCCCACCCGAATATCACTACAGAGCCCCCCAAATTCCGGGTCCCAAATATCGCTCTATTCAACACAGAGAGCACTGCGATTCAGTCCTCCTGATTTTAGCTATTTCCAGGAATTTCTCACCCGTCTTGGGTGACCCCCTGAACATTTCCCCAACTTCCCTTAAAGAGACCACAACCCAAACACAGGAGATATATAGCGATTGTCCAGGACCCAACCTTGGCGTCCTGTACACAACCAAGCGGCTACTCAGCCACATCGGTTATTATTGAAGGAAAGCTAACCGCTGCTTCCAAACAACGGTACCAGGGTGATCCCTGTAGCTGCAGGCATAACCCCGTTACAACCCCTTGAAACCAAGGCTTCATATTTGCAATCCCTCGGCGTGAAGGGGTTAAGCCAATTCGGACCCCCTCCCCTTACCTTATGGCCATCACTTGTGCCACCCCTACTAAAGTATGCTCACCCTTTTTCCCCTTCCCAGGACTCATTCTGGGGAAGTAAAGCCGGGAAACTCACAGAACCATTTCTGATATCAGATCTGGTTCCCCCCCCCCAATCGAGCTCCCATGGCACTTGATGGGTGGAAAACACTTGTATATAGTTTCCCTGACTGTTCCATACTCCGTATAGACCATTCTCACTCTTCCTTCTGTCATTTGTCCCTTTTTATCCGGGGGAAACCGATTCTGATATCAAGCTGTCTATTGCTATCAGATCCGGTCCCCCCCCCCCCCACCAATAGAGTTTCCATGGCACTTGATGGGTGAAAAACACTTGTATATGGTTTCCCTGACTGCTCCATACTCCATATAGACCATCCTCACTCTTCCTTCTTTCATTTGTCCCTTTCTATCCAGGGGAAACCGATTCCGATAACAAGCTGCCTATTGCTATCAAATCTGGTTTCCCCTCCCCACCAATAGAGCTTCCATGGCACTTGATGGGTGAAAAACACTTGTATATGGTTTCCCTGACTGCTCCATACTCCATATAGACCATCCTCACTCTTCCTTCTTTCCCTGGACCCTTTCTGTCCAGGGGAAACCGATTCCGATAACAAGCTGCCTATTGCTATCAGATCTGGTTTCCCTCCACCAATAGAGTTTCCATGGCATTTGATGAGTGAAAAACAATTGTATATTGTTTCCCTGACTGCTCCATACTCCATATAGACCATCCTCACTCTTCCTTCTTTCCCTGGACCCTTTCTGTCCAGGGGAAACCGATTCCGATAACAGGCTGCCTATTGCTATCAGATATGGTTTCCCCCCCACCAATAGAGTTTCCATGGCACTTGATGGGTGAAAACACTTGTATATGGTTTCCCTGACTGCTCCATACTCCATATAGACCATCCTCACTCTTCCTTCTTTCCCTGGACCCTTTCTGTCCAGGGGAAACCGATTCCGATAACAAGCTGCCTATTGCTATCAGATCTGGTTTCCCCCCCACCAATAGAGCTTCCATGGCACTTGATGGGTGAAAACACTTGTATATGGTTTCCCTTACTGCTCCATACTCCATATAGACCATCCTCACTCTTCCTTCTTTCCCTGGACCCTTTCTGTCCAGGGGAAACCGATTCCGATAACAAGCTGCCTATTGCTATCAGATCTGGTTTCCCCCCCACCAATAGAGCTTCCATGGCACTTGATGGGTGAAAAACACTTGTATATGGTTTCCCTGACTGCTCCATACTCCATATAGACCATCCTCACTCTTCCTTCTTTCATTTGTCCCTTTCTATCCAGGGGAAACCGATTCCGATAACAAGCTGCCTATTGCTATCAGATCTGGTTTCCCCCCACCAATAGAGTTTCCATGGCACTTGATGGGTGAAAACACTTGTATATGGTTTCCCTGACTGCTCCATACTCCATATAGACCATCCTCACTCTTCCTTCTTTCCCTGGACCCTTTCCGTCCAGGGGAAACCGATTCCGATAACAAGCTGTCTATTGCTATCAGATCTGGTTTCCCCCCCACCAATAGAGCTTCCATGGCACTTGATGAGTGAAAAACAATTGTATATGGTTTCCCTGACTGCTCCATACTCCATATAGACCATCCTCACTCTTCCTTCTTTCCCTGGACCCTTTCTGTCCAGGGGAAACCGATTCCGATAACAAGCTGCCTATTGCTATCAGATCTGGTTTCCCCCCACCAATAGAGTTTCCATGGCACTTGATGGGGGAAAAACACTTGTATATGGTTTCCCTGACTGCTCCATACTCCATATAGACCATCCTCACTCTTCCTTCTTTCATTTGTCCCTTTCTATCCAGGGGAAACCGATTCCGATAACAAGCTGCCTATTGCTATCAGATCTGGTTTCCCCCCACCAATAGAGTTTTCATGGCACTTGATGGGTGAAAAACACTTTTATATGGTTTACCTTACTGCTCCATTCTCCATATAGACCATCCTCACTCTTCCTTCTTTCCCTGGACCCTTTCTGTCCAGGGGAAACCGATTCTGATAACAGGCTGCCTATTGCTATCAGATATGGTTTCCCCCCCACCAATAGAGTTTCCATGGCACTTGATGGGTGAAAACACTTGTATATGGTTTCCCTGACTGCTCCATACTCCATATAGACCATCCTCACTCTTCCTTCTTTCCCTGGACCCTTTCTGTCCAGGGGAAACCGATTCCGATAACAGGCTGCCTATTGCTATCAGATATGGTTTCCCCCCCACCAATAGAGTTTCCATGGCACTTGATGGGTGAAAACACTTGTATATGGTTTCCCTGACTGCTCCATACTCCATATAGACCATCCTCACTCTTCCTTCTTTCCCTGGACCCTTTCTGTCCAGGGGAAACCGATTCCGATAACAAGCTGCCTATTGCTATCAGATCTGGTTTCCCCCCCACCAATAGAGCTTCCATGGCACTTGATGGGTGAAAACACTTGTATATGGTTTCCCTTACTGCTCCATACTCCATATAGACCATCCTCACTCTTCCTTCTTTCCCTGGACCCTTTCTGTCCAGGGGAAACCGATTCCGATAACAAGCTGCCTATTGCTATCAGATCTGGTTTCCCCCCCACCAATAGAGCTTCCATGGCACTTGATGGGTGAAAAACACTTGTATATGGTTTCCCTGACTGCTCCATACTCCATATAGACCATCCTCACTCTTCCTTCTTTCATTTGTCCCTTTCTATCCAGGGGAAACCGATTCCGATAACAAGCTGCCTATTGCTATCAGATCTGGTTTCCCCCCACCAATAGAGTTTCCATGGCACTTGATGGGTGAAAACACTTGTATATGGTTTCCCTGACTGCTCCATACTCCATATAGACCATCCTCACTCTTCCTTCTTTCCCTGGACCCTTTCCGTCCAGGGGAAACCGATTCCGATAACAAGCTGTCTATTGCTATCAGATCTGGTTTCCCCCCCACCAATAGAGCTTCCATGGCACTTGATGAGTGAAAAACAATTGTATATGGTTTCCCTGACTGCTCCATACTCCATATAGACCATCCTCACTCTTCCTTCTTTCCCTGGACCCTTTCTGTCCAGGGGAAACCGATTCCGATAACAAGCTGCCTATTGCTATCAGATCTGGTTTCCCCCCACCAATAGAGTTTCCATGGCACTTGATGGGGGAAAAACACTTGTATATGGTTTCCCTGACTGCTCCATACTCCATATAGACCATCCTCACTCTTCCTTCTTTCATTTGTCCCTTTCTATCCAGGGGAAACCGATTCCGATAACAAGCTGCCTATTGCTATCAGATCTGGTTTCCCCCCACCAATAGAGTTTTCATGGCACTTGATGGGTGAAAAACACTTTTATATGGTTTACCTTACTGCTCCATTCTCCATATAGACCATCCTCACTCTTCCTTCTTTCCCTGGACCCTTTCTGTCCAGGGGAAACCGATTCTGATAACAGGCTGCCTATTGCTATCAGACACAATAGAGTCTGTTTCCCCTGGACAGAAAGGTTTCAGGGAAAGATGGAAGAGTGAGAATGATTTATCCAAAGAGTAAAGCAGTCACGGAAACCATACAGAAGTGATTTTTTTTTTAAGAAATTTTATTGTGTTTTCCAAATAAAAAAATTGACAGGTAACAAAATAACGAAGTAGACGTGCTTACGTGGAACTAACGCAGATGTACAATATGCAACAAATTTTGGATCGTAAGTACATCCATTGGATTGTCTACAAAATTAACATTGAGGAAGCGGGAGGGGATAGGGGGGAGAGGGGGAAGGAGGGGGGAGGGAGAGAAAAGTGGGAGGAGGGAGGGGGGGGGAGAGAGTCATGAGGATACGCCTGGCGTACCCTGGGTCTGTACATAGTGTTTGCTTTCAAGACCCCTCGCGGGTATGGATAGTGAGAAGTGGGAGGGGCATCCCATAACAATATTGTGTTTTAAAATGTCTGCAATCTCTGGCCATCTCTTGTATCATGTCTGCAGTCTCTGACCATCTCTTTTATCATGTCTGCAGTCTCTGACCATCTCTTTTATCATGTCTGCTGTCTCTGACCATCTCTTGTACCATGTCTGCAGCCTCTGACTATCTCTTTTATCATGTCTGCTGTCTCTGACCATCTCTTGTACCATGTCTGCAGCCTCTGACTATCTCTTGTCTTTTATATTGCCTGCAGTGAGTCTCTGAGGGGGAGACTGGAGAGAAATCAAGAGTTGGAGTGGCGCTGGGATGGGGGTCATAGGAGAAATCATATGTATGTGGACTGTTGAGAGTAGACTATAGGATAAAACTAGAGCCACCAAGCTGGAGCCCTGCACGGTGCACCTGAGAGGAGGCCAGGGACAGCGCCATCAGGCATATTACCAGCGTGCTGTGGAGAGGCCTGGTCAGCTGTGTCCGGATGCTGCTGCTGAGGGACCCTGCCGGCTCCGTGGACAAGATGGCGGTCCATAGGAGCAGGGGAGATAGGTGCGACTCAACCGCGGCGTCTGTGTAGAGAGCGTGTGTCAGCGAGCAGGGATGGATGGCTTTATAAGCAGTTCCTGCCGGAGTCGCTGTAAATCACACCTTCACCATGCGGCGCCGGAACTGGAAGTCCTCACAGAAGTGATTTTAACGTTTGAAGTGCTGTGGATGTTATATGGGGGGGGGGGGGACAGATCTGATAGCAATAGGCAGCTTGTCATCAGTCCCTGGATAGAAAGGGGCAAATTAAAGAAGGAAGAGTGTGAATTGGCTTTACAAAGTATGTAGCAGTCAGGGAAATCATATAGAAGTGACTTTAACCCTTGAAATGCCATGGAAGCTATATGGGGGGGGGGGGGCAGATCTGATAGCAGTAGGCAGCTTGCTATCAGAGTCTGTTTCCCTGGACAAAAAGGACCGGGGAAAGAGTGAAGAGTGAGGATGATCTATACGGAGTATGGAGCAGTCAGGGAAACTATATACAAGTGTTTTTCAGCAATCTAGTGCCATGGAAAATCTATTGTTGGGGGGGGTGGGAACCAGATCTGATATCAGAAATGGTTCTGTGAGTTTCCCTGCTTTCCTTCCCTAGAATGAGTCCTGGGAAGGGGAAAAAGGGTGAGCATACTTTAGTAGGGGTGGCACAAGTGATGGCCACTCAGGTAAGGGGAGGGGGTCCGAATTGGTTTAACCCCTTCACGCCGAGGGATTGCAAATATGAAGCCTTGGTTTCAAGGGGTTGTACCGGGGTTATGCATGCAGCTACAGGGATCCCCCACGGTACCGTTGTTTGGAAGCGGCGGTTAGCTTTCCTGCAATAATAACCAGTGTTGGTAGTAACTGCGTTTAAGTAAACGGCGTTACTTAACACAGTTACTTTTGAGGGTAACGAGTAATCTATCAGATTACTCGTCCTGTCCCTGTAACGCCGCTGCCGCTACTTTCGGCTGCGTTACCGCAATTACATCTACCGCCACTAGATGGCAGTAGATGTAATTGTATTCCCCCAGGGGTCGGCAAGGTGTCTGCACACGGACACTGGTGTCCGTGAGCGGTCCTTGCAGTGTCCGCCGCGCCGAAACTAGTCTCACTCTGCCGTCTGCTGAAATCGGATCAATCCTCCTTGATGCGATCACTCGGGGGCGGAGCCTCAGGCCTCCCTCGGGTTGTCCGCTCCCGCCTCCTGTTCAGCTCTAGCTCTTGGCAGTGGCACCGCCCACAAAGTCGAGTGGTGGTGGCGACTGGAGAGAGACCTGCGTGCGCGGCTGCGCAGTGATCTCTCTCTGACTGTCTGACTGTCCAGCGCGGGAGAAGAACAGGAGGACTGTAACGGTAGGTAAGGTTGTGGTGGTCTGGTGGACTCACTGGACTGGAGGCCTGGGAACCCTGCTTGCCCTGCTTTAAGGGGGAATGTCACCCTGACCTGCTGTAAGGGGGATCTAGGGGGGACCTGGGATGGCTGACCTGTCTGATATTGCCTGCTCTAACAAAGGGGTATTTATAAATATGGGGGACCCTCACCCTGTCCTAGGTCTACTCTAAAGGGGGATCTAGGGGGTTGCCTGCTCTAAAGGGGTATTTACAAATATGGGGGACCCTCACCCTGGCCTAGGCCTGCTCTAAAGGGGGATCTAGGGGGTTGCCTGCTCTAAAGGGGTATTTACAAATATGGGGGTCCCTCACCCTGGCCTAGGCCTGCTATAAAGGGGGATCTAGGGGGGACCTGCCCTGGCCTGCACTAAAGGGGGATCTATGTGGGGCCTGCCCTGGCCTGCACTAAAGGGGATCTACGGGAGACCTGCCCTGGCCTGCACTGAAGGGGATCTATGGGGGACCTTACTTTTGCCAGACTGGCAAAATATATATAAAACAACCAGTGGCAGTTACTTACAAAACGATATAGTCCAGGAGACTCCCCCACCACCACAGGGCACTGGGCAGCAGGAAGTCCACCACCCCCAGTCCACTAATGGTCCAACGCACACAGCCAGCCCAGAAGAGGAGAGAGGCACAGACAGGTAGGCCTGAGGCCTGCAGGAGGACGGAGCCAGAGGGACCCGGACAACAGTGTGCCTGCCAGGCCAGAGGCCACACCACCACCAGCAAGCCCAGCACAGCAGGTACCAAAAAAAAAAAAACTCAGTCAGTCACAGACAGTCAGGAGTCAGGTCTCAGACCCCCACCAGCCACCACCCACCACACCACCACCAGCAGCGTGCCACACCACCAGTGTGCCACACCACCACCACCAGTGTTCCACACCGCCGCCACCACCAGTGTGCCACACCACCACCACCAGTGTTCCACACCGCCGCCACCACCAGTGTGCCACACCACCACCACCAGTGTTCCACACCGCCGCCACCACCAGTGTGCCACACTGCCACCACTCCTGTGCCACACCACCAACAGCCAGCCACTCCAGGCAGCAGGTACCAAAAAACAAAACAAAATACAGTTACAGTCAGGAGGACTCAGGACTCAGACCCCCACAGTGTGCCACACCGCCACCACTATTAAAGATCTCATAGAACGTAATTGCATTATAGAATAGTAAAAAAAGTCACAGTTACTTTGCTGAGTAACTAATTACTTTTTCAATGTGGTAACTGAGTCAGTAACTCAATTACTTTTTGGGAAAAGTAATTTGTAACTGTAACTAATTACTTTTTTAAAGTAAGATGACCAACACTGATAATAACCGATGTGGCTGAGTAGACACTTGGTTGTTATTAAAGGGAATGGGCGGGGACAATCCCCCCACGCCCTTTCACAGCTTGCCTGGCTCTCCAGTCCCACCGGGGGAAGCGAGCTACCAGCTGGCATGTCCACTGGCTGGCCAAAGGAGCCAAACAAAGCCAGATTAGGGCTCTGATCGGGTCTCCCATGTAGAAACCGGGGCGCGATGTCATGACAAGACTTTCGGTTACTGGAGCCTTAAAGTCCCCAGATTTAAAAAAAAGTTACAGCATTCAAAACAGCCAAACTTGGTGTTTTGAATACTTTTAAGTGCAGAGGAGGGGTTTGGGGTACCTGTCACTGTCTATTACTGTCACAAGCGATGTTTACATTCCTTCTGACAGCAATAAAAGTGATCCAAACATTTTTTTTTTTTACAAAGGGACCATGTAAAAAAAAAAAAAAAATTATAAAGTGCCTCGTACGCGAATGCATATATAACCACTTCTGGACCAGAAGGATTTGGACCCTTAATGACCAGGCCACTTTTTGTGATTCCGCGCTGCGTTACTTTAACTGCCAACTGCGCGGTCGTGGGACGCTGTACCCATATAAAATTGATGTCCTTTTTGTCCCACAAACAGAGCTTTCTTTTGGTGGTATTTGATCACCTGTGCGATTTTTTGATCATGTGCTATAAAGAAGAAATGAGCGACAATTTTGAAAAAAAAAAAATGTATTTTTCACTTTCTGCTATATAACATTCACAATAAAAAAAAAAATTAACATTCACATTTTTTCATCATTTTTGGCAAATTAGTATTCTGCCACATATTTTTGGTAAAAAAAATCCCCAAAGTGTATTTTGATTGGCTTGCGCAAAAGTTATCGTGTCTACAAACTAGGGGAAAGATTTGTCCTTTTTATTTTTTTACTATAAAACGGGGGTGATTTGTGATTTTTAGCGGGACTGTGACATTGCGGCGGACAGGTCGGAAACCTAACTAACATTTTTGACACGTTTGGGGGGTGCACTGTTACAGTAATAATGGCACTGGCAGTGAAGGTGTAAACACCGGGAGTGATCAAAGGGTTAAATGTGCACTTAGGGAGTGATTCTAACTGTGTGGGGAATGGGGAGCAGATAGTTAACATAGAAGCAGGGTCCTGTGATCCCGTAGCCGAGCTGCGGGGGAGGAGAATGGGCGTGGGATTGCGCCGCTGGTGATACACGTGCCCAGTACCGCTCCCGCGAGCCGCGGTAATACTACGGCGGTACGCGTGGGAGAGCCAGCCTGCCGCAGTAAAATGTGGCGGCTGGTCTGGAAGCAGTTAATTTGCACCGGCATATGTAAACGGTGTTCAAACCACACATGGGTATTGTCTGCGATCATTAGAGTGAGAGCAATAATTCTAGTGCCAGACCTCCTCTGTAAGGGCTCTTTCACACGGGCGGTCCGATCAGATCCGCCTGTCAGTTTTTTAGGTGGATCTGATCGGATGCCCCATTCAGCCCTATGGAGCAGCGGATGTCAGCGGACACATGTCCTCTGACACCCGCTGACATCCGCATCCGATCCGGTCCGTGAAATCCGGACGGATGGAAACCCTATTTTCCATCCGTCCAGGGGATTGGATCGGATGGGATCGGATAAGAGCGGACAGGCGGTCCGCTCTCATCCGATCCCCCATAGAGAGCAGCGGGGGCTGTGACACCTCCCTCTCTGCACTGCAAGCGGAGACGGAGCTGTCATCCGCCAGCTCAGCGGGGATTGTGGATCGATCCCCGCTGAGCAGCACGGATCCGCCTACGGAGGCGGACTGTGTGAAAGAGCCCTAACTCTGAACTGGTAACCATTACAATTTTTTAAAGCGTCGCCTATGGAGATTTTTAAGCACCGTAGTTTGTCGCCATTCCTCTAATGTGTGCCGTTATAAAGCGTGACATTTTAGGTATCTCGTTACTCGGTGTAAAATCATCTTTCACATTATACAAAAAATTGGACTAACTTTACAGTTTAGTTTTTTTCTAATTCATGAAAGTGTATTTATTCCAAAAAAAATTGCGTTTGAAAGACCGCTATGCAAATATTGTGCGACATATAATATTGCAACAACCGCCATTTTATTCTCTAGGCTAAAAAATATATATATGTAATGTTTGGGGTTCTAAGTAATTCTCTAGCCAAAAATACAGATGTTTTATTTCCAGCAGCAAATGTCAGAAAAGGACATGAAGGGGTTAACCCTTGAAAAGCTGGAGAAACCAAATGTGACAGCAGCAGAGTTACTGAGAGAGTGAAGGGAGGGTGACAACACTTTGTATTCCCTTCATGTATGTCTGATCATTGTCTGCATTGAATAGAGCCTCTCATCTTCACATACATGTAACATATATGTGTGCAATTATATCCTCTCATATACATGTGTTCCATGTATTACTGTTATCCCCAAACTGAATGGCTGCATCGTTTCATGTATTACTGTTAATCACAAACTGAATGGCTGCATCGGGGGCGCGCACGGGGGCGGGATCAGGAGGTAATGTTTTCTAAATACATTGCCCGGAGAGACAATGGGCGGAGCAGGGCAGAGTAATGATCGGCTGCTGGGAGGGCTGGATTGCTAGGGCGGAGTTCCGATCACTGCCGAAAGCACGGGGGAATCTAATTTCTTAGGGGAAACCGATATCGGCACAACACCGGTGTGAGACGCGCCTGTATGCATTGGAAAAAATGAACAGACGATCGGAGACACTCCGCCCACTCCTACTGCAGGTATCCGACTGCCTGCCAATCAACAGCCTCCGTTCTGTAGCTGGGCGGGGCTCTGCGCACATGGCTACTTATTATTCATGCTCTCCAGCCATTCAGGATTGTGAATCGGGTTAGGGGCGGGATAGGAGTAGCGGAGGGGGCGTGTCCTGCTGAGAATTCAAATCAATAGAATTTCCCGCACAGCGTAGTTTGGGTGGGACTTCCTTCTCTTCCTCCTGCGGCTTTCGGTTCGCTGATTTCACGCGGGGTAATTATGAAGTTATAAACCGCTAGACTTCTTTTTTTTCTTTTTCCTACCCTGAAAAAACTCATTTCAGGGAGGTGAGCCCCCCCACGCACGCCTGCGCCGCACCCCCCCCCCTTTCCAATTTAACACTACCAGAGAATAATGAAATGAAATGTAATCAGTATACCTGGTCACTGATGCTGGTCACTGGTGCTGGTACTGGCCTGGTAATGGTACTGGCCTGGTCACTGGTGCTGGTACTGTACTGGCCTGGTCACTGGTGCTGGTACTGTACTGGCCTGGTCACTGGTGCTGGTACTGGCCTGGTCACTAGTACTGGCCTGGTCACTAGTACTGGCCTGGTCACTGGTGCTGGTCATTTGCTGGTACTGGTCTCAGGTGCTGGCTCTCTGGTGCTGCTCTCAGGTTAGGTCACTATGTCTGTCACAGAGTGGGGTGTCACAATGATTGGTCCCGGAGTAGAAGATGTGGCTGTAGTAGAGAGCAAAGCAGCTGCTTGCTCTCTGCAGCTCCTCCCACAGGCTGAGTGCATGACTCATATCACTCCGCCTGTGAGCCGGATCTACTTCGGCTCCGACATTTCTCTGTGCAGGCTTGCTGACAGCTGACACACTCTTCTGCCTGCATCGATGAGTCATCTGACTCAATGTGACTGACTCACACACAGAGCCGGGATATTGCCCTGAGCTCGCGGGTGTCCATGAGCTCAGGGCGGAAAGCGGGAGTCTCCCGCGACTTGCGGGAGACTTGAGATGTCTGGAAAGGTCATATCATAATGCGCTAGTACGCATCCAATACTAGCACATTATGTTAAACTTACCTTTAAACAAAGCTCTTCCAGTGCCCACATGTCATCACTGCAGCCAGGGGCGGACTGACCATTTGGGCACTGCCCGGGGTCAGCAGGGGCAGACGGACCATTCTTGCACTGCCCGAGGGCCCGGGGTCGGTAGGGGAAAGGGGCAGACTGACCATTTAGGCATTGCCCGGGGGCAGGGGCAGACTGACCATTCTTGCACTGCCCGGGGTCAGTAGGGGGCAGGGGCGGACTGACCATTGTGGCACTGCCCAGGGTCAGTAGGGGGCAGGGGCGGACTGACCATTATGGCACTGCCCAGGGTCAGTAGGGGGCAGGGGCGGACTGACCATTGTGGCACTGCCCGGGGTCAGTATGGTGCAGGGGCAAACCGACCATTCTTACACTGCCCGGGGTCATTAGGGGAAAGGGGGGGACTGTCCATTCAGGCACTGCCCGAGGGCCCAGGGTCAGTAGGGGTGGACTGACCATTCTTGCACTGCCGGAGGGCCCGGGTCAGTAGGGGAAAGGGATGGACTGACCACTCTTGCACTGCCCGAGGACCCGGGGTCAGTAGGGCAAAGGGGCGGACTGACCATTCAGGCACTGCCCGGGGTTAGTTGGAGGCAGGGGGCAGACTGACTATTCTTGCACTGCCCGAGGGCCCGGGGTCGGTAGGGGAAAGGGGCGGACTGACCATTTAGGCATTGCCCGGGGGCAGGGGCAGACTGACCATTCTTGCACTGCCCGGGGTCAGTAGGGGGCAGGGGCAAACCGACCATTCTTACACTGCCCGGGGTCATTAGGGGAAAGGGGCGGACTGTCCATTCAGGCACTGCCCGAGGGCCCAGGGTCAGTAGGGGCGGACTGACCATTCTTGCACTGCCGGAGGGCCCGGGTCAGTAGGGGAAAGGGACGGACTGACCACTCTTGCACTGCCCGAGGACCTGGGGTCAGTAGGGCAAAGGGGCGGACTGACCATTCAGGCACTGCCCGAGGGCCCGGGGTCAGTAGGGGTCAGGGGCGGACCGACCATTCTTGCACTACCCGGGGTCGGTAGGGGAAAGGGGCGGACTGACCATTCAGGCACTGCTCGAGGGCCCGGGGTCAGGGGCAGACCGGCCATTCTTGCACTGCCCGAGGGCCGGGGTCAGTAGGGGCAGGGGCAGACTGACCATTTGGGCACTGCCCGGGGTCAGTGGGGGGCAAGGGCAGATGGACCATTCTTGCACTGCCCGAGGGCTCAGGGTCATTAGGGGAAAGGGGCGGACTGACCAATCAGGCACTGCCCGAGGGCCGTGGACAGTAGGGGGCAGGGGCGGACTGACC
Source organism: Pelophylax lessonae (assembly GCF_965119305.1). Taxonomy (NCBI): domain Eukaryota; kingdom Metazoa; phylum Chordata; class Amphibia; order Anura; family Ranidae; genus Pelophylax; species Pelophylax lessonae. Next base: position 17,945,702 of record NC_138769.1, read on the forward strand.
ATTTGGGCACTGCCCAGGATCATTAAGGGAAAGGGGCGGACTGACCATTCAGGCACTGCCCGGGGTCAGTAGGGGGCAGGGGCAGACTGACCATTCTTGCACTGTCCGAGGGCCCAGGGTTGGTAGGGGAAAGCGGCGGATTGACCATTCAGGCACTGCCCGAGGGCCTGGGGTTAGTGGAAGGCAGGGGCAGACTGACTATTCTTGCACTGCCCAAGTGCCCGGGGTCATTAGGGGAAAGGGGCGGACTGACCATTCAGGCACTGGCCGGGGTCAGTATGGGGCAGGGGTGGACTGACCATTCTTGCACTGCCCAAGGGCCCGGGTCATTAGGGGAAAGGGGCGGACTGACCATTCAGGCACTGCCTGAGCGTCCACGGTCAGTAGTGGAAAGGGGTGGACTGACCCTTCTTGTACCACCCGAGGGCCCGTGGTCAGTAGGGGAAAAGGGCGGACTGACCATTCGCCACTGCCCGAGGGTTCAGGATCATTAGGGGAAAAGGAAGGACTGACCATTCAGGGACTGCCTGAGGGCCCAGGGTCATTAGGGGGAAGGGGAGACTGACCATTCTTGCACTGCCCAAAGGCCCAGGGTCAGTATGGGGCAGGGGCAGACTGACCATTCTTGCACTGCCCCAGGGCCCGGGGTCAATAGGGGACAGGGGTGGACTGACCATTCTGGCACTATCTGAGGGCCCGGGGTCAGTAGGGGGCAGGGGCAGACTGACCATTTGGGCACTGCCCGGGGTCAGTAGGGGGCAGGGGCAGATTGACCATTCTTGCACTGCCCGGGGCAGTAGGGGAAAGGGACGGACTGACTATTCTTGCACTGCCTGAGGGCCCAGGGTCAGTGGCGGACTGACCATTTGGGCACTGCCCGGGGTCAGTGGGGGGCAAGGGCAGATGGACCATTCTTGCACTGCCCGAGGGCTCAGGGTCATTAAGGGAAAGGGGCGGACTGACCATTCAGGCACTGCCCGAGGGCCCGTGGACAGTAGGGGGCAGGGGCGGACTGACCATTTGGGCACTGCCCAGGATCATTAGGGGAAAGGGGCGGACTGACCATTCAGGCACTGCCCGGGGTCAGTAGGGGGCAGGGGCAGACTGACCATTCTTGCACTGCCTGAGGGCCTAGGGTCCGTAGGGGAAAGGGACGGACTGAACATTCAGGCATTGCCTGAGGGCCCGGGGTCAGTAGGGGGCAGGGGCGGACTGACAATTCGGGCATTGCCTGGGGGCCCGGGGTCAGTAGGGGGCCCCACGAGCTAACTTGCCACTGTGGGGACAGCAGCATTTATGGCTTCTAACTACCTACACTGGCCGATGGTGTATGTAGTTAGAAGCTCAGATCCTGGTTTCTGCCTACCCCTTCCCCCCATAGTGTCCCGCACTCCCTGTGTGATTTCTGCCCCCCCAATCATCAGTGCTGTTTACTGAGAGATTCAGGAGGGGAGCACACTGCAGGAGGGGAGAGAGGTGAGTGCAGTTGTTCTGGGGAAGTCTGGGGAGGTAAGCTGCAAAGTTTTTGCTAGGAGGATTTGTTTTGTAGTGAAGGGTCCTAGCTGACAAGGAGAAATGGAGGAGACATTCCATACTCCTCTCCTTCACAGCCTGTCATTCCCTCCTCTCCTGCCCACAATCCACCCACCATCATATCCTTCACACTCCTCTCCTGTACATACTTCTCACTGTCATCCCCTCCACACTCCTCTCCTGTACATACTGCCCACTGTCATCCCCTTCACACTCCTCTCCTGTACATACTGTCCACTGTCATCCCCTCCACACTCCTCTCCTGTACATACTTCTCACTGTCATCCCCTCCACACTCCTCTCCTGTACATACTTCTCACTGTCACCCCCTCCACACTCCTCTCCTGTACATACTGCCCACCTTCATACCCTCCACACTCCTCTCCTGTACTAACTGCTCACTGTCATACCTCCACACTCCTCTCCTGTACATACTGCCCGCTGTCATACCCTCCACACTCCTCTCCTGTACATACTGCCCACTGTCATACCCTCCACACTCCTCTCCTGTACATACTGCCCACTGTCATACCCTCCACACTCCTCTCCTGTACATACTGTCCACTGTCATCCCCTCCACACTCCTCTCCTGTACATACTGTCCACTGTCATCCCCTCCACACTCCTCTCCTGTACATACTTCTCACTGTCATCCCCTCCACACTCCTCTCCTGTACATACTTCTCACTGTCACCCCCTCCACACTCCTCTCCTGTACATACTGCCCACCTTCATACCCTCCACACTCCTCTCCTGTACTAACTGCTCACTGTCATACCTCCACACTCCTCTCCTGTACATACTGCCCACTGTCATACCCTCCACACTCCTCTCCTGTACATACTGCCCACTGTCATACCCTCCACACTCCTCTCCTGTACATACTGCCCACTGTCATACCTCCACACTCCTCTCCTGTACATACTGCCCACTGTCATACCCTCCACACTCCTCTCCTGTACATACTGCCCGCTGTCATACCCTCCACACTCCTCTCCTGTACATACTGCCCACTGTCATACCCTCCACACTCCTCTCCTGTACATACTGCCCACTGTCATACCCTCCACACTCCTCTCCTGTACATACCGCCCACTGTCATACCCTCCACACTCCTCTCCTGTACATACCGCCCACTGTCATACCCTCCACACTCCTCTCCTGTACATACTGCCCACTGTCATACCCTCCACACTCCTCTCCTGTACATACTGCCCACTGTCATACCCTCCACACTCCTCTCCTGTACATACCGCCCATTGTCATACCCTCCACACTCCTCTCCTGTACATACCGCCCACTGTCATACCCTCCACACTTCTCTCCTGTACATACCGCCCACTGTCATACCCTCCACACTCCTCTCCTGTACATACCGCCCCCTGTCATACCCTCCACACTCCTCTCCTGTACATTCTGCCCACTGTCATACCCTCCACACTCCTCTCCTGTACATATTGCCCATCATCATTCCCTCCACACTTCTCTCCTCTACATACTGCCCACTCTCATACTGTCACACTCCTCTCCTGTACAAACGTACACACTGCCCACTGTCGTACCCTCCACACTCCTCTCTTGTACATACTGCCCACTGTCATACCCTCAACACTCCTCTCCTGTACATATTGCCCATCATCATTCCCTCCACACTTCTCTCCTCTACATACTGCCCACTCTCATACCGTTGCACTCCTCTCCTCTGCAAATGCCCATTGTCATACCCTCCACACTCTTCTCCTGTACATACCGCCAACTGTCATACCCTCCACACTCCTCTCCTACACATACCGCCCACTGTCATACCCTCCACACTCCTCTCCTGTACATACCGCCCACTGTCATACCCTCCACACTCCTCTCCTGTACAAACTGCCCACTGTCATACCCTCCACACTCCTCTCCTGTACATACTGCCCACTGTCATACCCTCCACACTCCTCTCCTGTACATACCGCCCACTGTCATACCCTTCACACTCCTCTCTTCTACATACTGCCCACTGTCATACCCTCCACACTCCTCTCCTGTACATACTGCCCACTGTCATACCCTCCACACTCCGCTCCTGTACATACTGCCCATCATCATTCCCTCCACACTTCTCTCCTGTACATACTGCCCGCTGTCATTCCCTCCACACTCCTCTCCTGTACATACTGCCCGCTGTCATTCCCTCCACACTTCTCTCCTGTACATACTGCCCACTGTCATACCCTCCACACTCCTCTCCTGTACATACTGCCCACTGTCATACCCTTCACACGCCTCTCTTCTACATACTGCCCACTGTCATACCCTCCACACTCCTCTGCTGTACATATTGCCCATCATCGTTCCCTTCACACTTCTCTCCTGCACATACAGCCCACTGTCATACCCTCCATACTCCTCTCCTGTACATACTGCCCACTGTCATACCCTCTACACTCCTCTCATGTACATACTGCCCACTGTCATACCTCCCACACTCCTCTCCTGTACATACTGCCCACTGTCATACCCTCCACACTCCTCTCCTGTACATACAGCCCACTGTCATACCCTCCACACTCCTCTCCTGTACATACAGCCCACTGTCATACCTCCCACACTCCTCTCCTGTACATACTGCCCACTGTCATACCCTCCACACTCCTCTCCTGTACATACAGCCCACTGTCATACCCTCCACACTCCTCTCCTGTACATACCGCCCACTGTCATACCCTCCACACTCCTCTCCTGTACATACCGCCCACTGTCATACCCTCCACACTCCTCTCCTGTACATACCGCCCACTGTCATTCCCTCCACACTCCTCTCCTGTACATACCGCCCACTGTCATACCCTCCACACTCCTCTCCTGTACATACCGCTCACTGTCATACCCTCCACACTCCTCTCCTGTACATACTGCCCATCATCATTCCCTCCACACTCCTCTCCTGTACATACCGCCCACTGTCATACCCTCCACACTCCTCTCCTGTACATACCGCCCACTGTCATACCCTCCACACTCCTCTCCTGTACATACCACCCACTGTCATACCCTCCACACTCCTCTCCTGTACATACTGCCCACTGTCATTCCCTCCACACTCCTCTCCTGTACATACCGCCCACTGTCATACCCTCCACACTCCTCTCCTGTACATACCGCTCACTGTCATACCCTCCACACTCCTCTCCTGTACATACCGCCCACTGTCATACCCTCCACACTCCTCTCCTGTACATACTGCCCATCATCATTCCCTCCACACTCCTCTCCTGTACATACCGCCCACTGTCATACCCTCCACACTCCTCTCCTGTACATACCGCTCACTGTCATACCCTCCACACTCCTCTCCTGTACATACCGCCCACTGTCATACCCTCCACACTCCTCTCCTGTACATACCGCCCACTGTCATACCCTCCACACTCCTCTCCTGTACATACTGCCCATCATCATTCCCTCCACACTCCTCTCCTGTACATACCGCCCACTGTCATACCCTCCACACTCCTCTCCTGTACATACCGCTCACTGTCATACCCTCCACACTCCTCTCCTGTACATACCGCCCACTGTCATACCCTCCACACTCCTCTCCTGTACATACTGCCCATCATCATTCCCTCCACACTCCTCTCCTGTACATACTGCCCATCATCATTCCCTCCACACTCCTCTCCTGTACATACCGCCCACTGTCATACCCTCCACACTCCTCTCCTGTACATACCGCCCACTGTCATACCCTCCACACTCCTCTCCTGTACATACTGCCCATCATCATTCCCTCCACACTCCTCTCCTGTACATACCGCCCACTGTCATACCCTCCACACTCCTCTCCTGTACATACCGCTCACTGTCATACCCTCCACACTCCTCTCCTGTACATACTGCTCACTGTCATACCCTCCACACTCCTCTCCTGTACATACCGCTCACTGTCATACCCTCCACACTCCTCTCCTGTACATACTGCCCATCATCATTCCCTCCACACTCCTCTCCTGTACATACCGCCCACTGTCATACCCTCCACACTCCTCTCCTGTACATACTGCTCACTGTCATACCCTCCACACTCCTCTCCTGTACATACCGCCCACTGTCATACCCTCCACACTCCTCTCCTGTACATACCACCCACTGTCATACCCTCCACACTCCTCTCCTGTACATACCGCCCACTGTCATACCCTCCACACTCCTCTCCTGTACATACTGCTCACTGTCATACCCTCCACACTCCTCTCCTGTACATACCGCCCACTGTCATACCCTCCACACTCCTCTCCTGTACATACTGCCCACTGTCATTCCCTCCACACTCCTCTCCTGTACATACCACCCCATGTCACCCCTCCACACTCCTCTCCTGTACATACCGCCCACTGTCATACCCTCCACACTCCTCTCCTGTACATACCGCCCCATGTCATCCCTCCACACTCCTCTCCTGTACATACTGCCCACTGTCATACCCTCCACACTCCTCTCCTGTACATACTGCCCACTGTCATACCCTGTAGAGTTTCCTTGGCTTTGTGTTTGGGATCATTGTCTTGCTGAAATGTCCACCCTCATTTCATCTTCATCATCCTGGTAGATGGCAGCAGATTTTTATCTAGAATGTCTTGGTACATTTTTCCATTCATCCTTCCTTCAATGACATGAATATAGAAAAATAGTGGGTGGAGCCAAAAGGGACAAAAATGTAGAGTACCAACATCCCTGTAAATGTATATAGAAGGGAAATTTGGAAAGTGGGACTTTAACGGTACTCTGGACAAGAATCTTTTTACAAGAAACATCAAATTTTTTATATAAAATATATCAACTTTATTTTTGTACAATTCAATAAAATCACATTCACATCAATCAAGTTTTTCATGTTCCAGTAAACAAGTGAATATACATGTTATTGTACTTCAATTTCCGACCGGTTTCGCCAAATTAGCTTCTTCAGGGCAATGAAGATGTATACTGCATGGTTACTAAAGAAACAAAGCATACACATGAGATGATTACATACGTATATATTACATACTGATGTGATAACCAGAAAATAGTTCAATGCAGAGAAATTGGGAAGATGGGGAGCCCATACCTGAAGCATGGAGTCCCCTATTATTGTGAAGCAAATGGTAAAATGGAATACGGGCTTGGTTCCATAGACTCAGCCACATCCAGAAACACAGTGGCCCCACCTACTGGGTCTCCCACAGAGAGGGGGTATTCAGCCCAAAGAGAAGAACGGTTAAAAACTGCCAAACTTACAGAAAACGTTTGACCTCTGTCTTTGCCAACAAAGGGTATATAACAAAGTATTGAGATGAACTTTTGTTATTGACCAAATACTTATTTTTCCACCTTAATTTGCAAATAAATTCTTTAAAAATCAGACAATGTGATTTTCTTTTCTCATTTTGTCTCTCATAGTTGAAGTGTACCTATGATGAAAATTACAGACCTCTCTAATCTTTTTAAGTGGGAGAACTTGCACAATTGGTGGCTGACTAAATACTTTTTTGCCCAACTGTATACGTATATCAGAATGTAAAAAATATTGTTTTTTTTTTCAAAATTGTCACTCTTTTTTTCAAAAACTAAAAATCGCAATGGCGATCAAATACCACCAAAAGAAAGCTCTATTTGTAGGGAAATATAACATAAATTTAATTTGGATACAGCGTCGCACAACCGCGTAATTGTCCGTTAAAGTAACACAGTGCCGAATCGCAAAATATAGCCTGGTGAGGAATGGGGTAAAATCTTCCAGTCTTAAAGCGGTTAAAAATACGCTCATTGAGGATTTTTTTGTCAAAGACATGTAGCTAAATACATTTTGGCCTAAATATATGACAACAATTGAGTATATTGGATATTTTTTAACCGTCAAAGTAGAAAATGTAAATTTTTTCGCAAAATGTTTGTGGGAAAGAAAGGACGCAAATTTCGTTTGGGTACAGCGTTGCATGACCGCGCAATTGTCAGTTAAAGTCGCGCAGTGCCAAGTTGCAAAAAGTGGCCTGGGCGTAAAGCAGGAAAATCCTCCGGTGGTAAAGTGGTTAATATAATCAATAAATCAATATAATATAATATATTAATATTAGGGATGCACCGAATATTCGGCGGCCGAACATTATTCGGCCGAAAATAGAAAAAATAGCACTTTCGGTGTTCGGCCGAATAAGTCAAAAGGCCGAATAATTTTGTGCCGAACAATAGGGCTGAACAATAGTCGATATGATATCGACTATCGTTCTGTGGCCGTAGGCGATATTCATATCGCCGAGGTCACGATATTTACAGGGGGAAGGGACTCAGAGGAGGACTCACAGACTTCCATGTTAGGCAGGGGAAGCCGGGACACTTCAGCGGTGAGCATACATTACATTACTCACTCGTGCACTGCAGCCCGCCCCACACATTCAGTGAGTCATACAATCCTCCCTAGTTTTTTCATTGGCACATTCAGGAAGCCAATCACGCCGTGATTAGCTGCACAGCGAACCAATCACGCGTGCCTGCACACCTGATTGGTTCCGCTGTGCCGCTACTCACGGCGTGATTGGCTTCCTGAATGTGCCATTGAAAAAACTAGGGAGGAGAGTAAGACTCACTGAATGTGTGGGGCGGGCTGCAGTGCACGAGTGAGTAATGTATGTATGCGGCTGTGCTCCTTTCCAGGCTCCTACTAGTCCACCTCCAGCCTCCTACTACCACCACTATGAGAGACTGTCACTATAATCTGATCGAGTCCACACTGACACTGACTGACTGTCACTGAGTAATTGATGTTACCACATTAACCCTGACCTGCCCAGTGCCCTGTATCTGCAATTAAAATTTACAAGGCTGCCTGCATGCTTCCTGATTTCCATTCCCAGCATCCTTCCCAATCCCTACAGTGTCACTAACATTAACCCTATGGTACAAGGCTGCAGTGTGCACTGAATCCCATTCCCTACACTAACATTTAGGGAGAGAGACATAAGAGGACAAGAGAGAGAGAGAGAGAGACATGAGAGGACAAGAGAGAGAGAGACATGAGAGGACAAGAGAGAGGACAAAAAATTGGCAAAATAAATGGAAAAAATGCGAAACACCACGTTCGGTATTCGGCCTTCGGCCAAACATTTCATTATTATTCGGCTTCGGCCAAGAATTTCATTTCGGTGCATCCCTAATTAATATAATCAATGCTGATACAGTCAATCAGGCAAGTACATGTGTAATGTGTACATGTGCCTCTAAAAAAAAATTGTCTCTGAGCGCCCTCTGCTGTCTATTCTTTGTATTGTAGCTATGATTCTGTTACCGTCACTCTGTTGGGAATGCAAACTACTCCACGCTTCTCCATTGTGGTCATGTTTGTCCATATCAAACAGCTCTAGAGCACCAGATGCCAGTAGTCAGTGTTTTTAACCTGTCTTTTAATGATATCATTTGGTTTGTTTCTTTAAAATAAAACTTGTTTTATCCTGTTTAATGTATTTTTATTTTGCCGATCAAGAGGATTATTGAATGAGTAGCCAGTAATTTTGTAAGGAGGCTGTGGGAACTAAGATTGACTGTAATGGCAATGGGATCTAGCAGTCACATGTAACATGTCTGCAGTCTCTGGCCTTCTTTTGTATGTCTCCATTCTCTGACCTCCTCATGTAGCACATACCTAGTCTCTGATCATCCTTTGAAGCATGTCCCCAGTCTCTGAGCTCATGTAGAACAGTAGAACATACCTAATCTCTGACCATCTTCCCTAGTAAGTTCCCAGTCTCTGACCTCCTCATGTAGGACATACCTAGTCTCAGACCATCTCTTGTAATGTCCTCAGTTTCTGATCAGCTACTGTAGCATGTCCTTATTGTCTAACCATCTCTCCCCAGTTTCCTACCATCTATTTTGGCATGCTCCCCCCCCTTATTATCTCCTAT